>NC_081757.1:39215736-39565519 GCF_963082965.1 Carassius carassius | reverse complement strand
TGCTACTACTGTTGAAAAAAATAATAAAACTTTATTTTTTTAAAGAAATAAATCACACAACATTTCTTCCATGTTTTTATTTTAATAGAAAATCCCCTTTATTTACCAAAAAATAAAATGTGTTTAAATGTCATTAATTAAAACACAAAATAAATTTGGGTGAAACTTGTTTACTGTTTTTCATAATTATATTACTTAAGGATAAAGAATGGCATTGGTTTTATTTTGAGTGATAAAAAGCGTTTGTTTTTCTTTAATTAGCATATCTTTGCGTTTCGCTTTGGTATCGAAATTGGTACCGAGAACCGTGGATTTTCACTGGTATCGGTACCAAATACTGAAATTTTGGTACCATGACAACACTATTGATCTCACAATCATGAAAAATCTAGAAATAACAGAAGAAAAAAAACTGATATACAGGCCTGAAAAAAATAAGACATTGATATTTTTAAAAAGACACTGAATTTCTAAAGTCAGTATCACCTTTTCTATCAATGTTCATCTGAAAAACACTTTCAGATAGAAATTGTTCATTGTGTGCTGGATGTAAAACTATAAATATTTGTTAAAATGTGTAAAATGTCAAATGTCACTTTTAAATCCTTATCTAGTTATCATCAGTCAATATCAGGGTTATTTTGATTAACTGAACAAAATACTACTACTAATAATAATAATAATAATAATAATTATTATTATTATTATTATTATTAATAAAAATAATAATAGTTTAAAAAATAAATAATAAAAATAGAAAATACCAAAACGCACCGCAAATTTTAAATTAAATTAAAAATTGCAAAACTAAAAACTAAAACTCTAAAATTAAATAAACACTATAAAAAACTAATAAATATGACAAAAACACAAATTTAAAAGGAAATCAGAAAATGTAAAAATAAATCCTAATTAAAAATATCAACAAAATCTATACTCGTATATCAGATTTTAAAATAACAATAGACATAATAAAAGAAATCAATAAAAAAAAATCTAATATAAATTACATACATTTTAAATAAAAATTTAAGAAGAATGTAGGTTTTAGCAAAAAGTTTCTTTTTACACATATAAACTTTAACCTGAAATTCTAATAAACTACACAAATAGTTCCTCTGCTTTCCTTGCAAAATGAGTTTTCACTGTTCCACACTCCTGAGATCTCCTCCAAAACCTAACCTGACAATTATTATTCACAGTCATCATCTCATTTAAAAGAGAAATAAATATTGGAAGGAAATCCCTGTTATCCCTGTTCTGTGTAACCTTGAGCTCACCTCTGATATTTGGCCAGAAGAAGTGGATACGGAGGTTGTTTATTTAATACTCTAGGCCAGAGGTCTCCAACCACATTCAGGCTAAAGACCTTTTTCTTGGCTAGAGAGATGCAACAGGTGTAAAATATTACATCAAATGGAGTGTTGTATTCACATATTTGTTATGATGTTTAAAAAAGCAAAGCCATTTGCCAATATTGATGTACAGAGTCATATGCACTACATACTACACTTTCATCTGAATAAATACATTTTATTGACAAGGGAGTTGAGCTTGAGCTTCTTGACTTTTGTTGAAGTATTGACTTCCTGTAGAATAAAGATACATTATCTGTATAACTGCAAGACATTAATTCAGAAAAATGGGTAACACATCATTAATTGGACAACTGAAATCAATGTCTAAGTGTCAAGAATGTCACGCTTTGACTATGAAACAACAACAATAACAGCAGAAGCGGCAGCGGCAGCGGCCAGCAGACGATTGCCAAGAATTGCAAATGAGATTAGGCTGTGTCTTATGTAACATGTGCGACTAAAGCCCAGATTCAGGATACTACACTACACACCTAGCAGTAGCACTCGTCATTGACCAAAACATCTAATGAGATGAGAATCTACATCAAATCACCACACAGATTAAAATCTAAAACTGTGGCCTCTCTCTAAGGCTGACATGTCCAACACAAACCACATAAAGACCATCTAATACGCAGGAAATTAAACATGCACTAACAGTGGATCTCAGAGAGAAGGGTGTATTTCATGAGAAAGCTGCCCATAATAACTCTCTCTACGAATGAGAGCAATGTTTGAGCCACCGCAGCGAGGGCTTCAGCGGGAATCTGAGCTGCTCCAAGTTTGTGTTCATAAAAAGTGCTGCTCTTTAATATTGTTCAGGCCAGTGCTCTGATTGTGAACTTAAACCTAAAACTATTAGAATTTGATTTTTTTTTTTACTATTTCAGTTCAGTGAAATAAAGATGAGATAAATAATATTACATGAAAAAAATGTAAATGAAACACTTAAATGAAAATTAGAAATAACTGAGAGAAATAAGATGAAGTGCCAATATAAGTAAAACTGAAATATACAACAACAAAAAAGAACTTGAATGAAAATAAAATATGCACACATAAAAATGAAAGCTAAATGTTAATACTAATATATATATATATATATATATATATATATATATATATATATATATATATATATATATATACACACAAATGCATAATATGTTTGTATACTAAAATAAGAAATATGTAAACAAAAAAAATAAGAAAATAAATATTCACTTAGTTTCAAAATGTTTTTTTTTCAGTAAAAAGTTCTTAAAAAATCTGTTTTTTGTTCTTAGTGAAAAGAACATTTTAATAGTTTAAAGAACCTTTTTCCACTATAAAGAACCTGCACTGGAAAGATTTCATGAATGTTAAAGGCTCTTCATGAAACCATCAATGGCAATAAAGAACATTTACTTTCACAAGCATTGGCTTTTCTCATAAACACCTTCAAAAAAGTCATATTCACTCCCTTTAGACCTTTCTTTTTCAGCTTTCTTCAACCACTGTATATAAATCTCTGTGAAACAACACAAGTTCTCTGATGTGCAAGTTCATTTCCCTGTAACCGAAGGAGACACAACATGCACTGAAACATGGAGGACAGTAAAACACAATGAGAATGAAAGTTTGTTCTCACTTCTCTTAAAAGAACAGACTGATTATATATTCTCCACAATTATACTGTCTTATTACACAGTGTTTGGCACACAGCAGATGGCTCCATGTAGAATGTGTTAAATGGATGTCAAACTACATCAGGAGGTCCATCAACCATGTCTGAATGTCTAATGAACTTAAATATCACACAGCCATTCATCCCATCAGAGATATTTATACACAAGATAAAGAGTGCTATGCTGATGTAAGTTACAATACACACACACACCGCCCCCTTAAACAATATGTGTGTATCATCTCACACAAGATAATTTATTTGGTCAACATTTAAACAATTAGTCACTATGTAAACTAACAACAAAACTGCTTGACAGTGCAGAGGGGCATTACCATAGACTGTGCATTACACAAGACGATCGGGCTGCGTCCAAACTTCTAGTGAGCACTACCTAGGCAGTATTTTTGTCTAGGTAGGCAGCGCACTAGGTTTTGGAACACAGCCTGCGCGTGCACGGAGCAGCATAAGTGCAGAATGAGTACCGTGCTGGAAAAGTGAGCAGAAAGTGAGTTACCTTTGGAGTAGAGGGACTTGGGCGAATCGAGGTCGACATCCGCGCTGAAGAGCGAGGTGAAATCAGAGGGCATCGCAGTGCCTCCGATCCAACAAGAAAAGACTCGGACTTGCTCTTCAATTGCAGCTTCTAACAAACTGTCATGGTTTAGTTTGGCCGAAACGAAAAAGCAAAACAAACGAAAGCCAGGTGCAGAGAAAGCAGGCAGTGACACTTCTGGGTATCATAAATAAAGGGTTTGCGTCGCTCCGCGCTCCTCGTAGTGTGTGTAGGTGTGTGTGTGTGTGTGTGTGTGTGTGTGTAAACACTCCGCCAGCGAGCGCGAGTTTGTCTGTTTCCTCTGTGGCCCCGCCCACTCCACGCGTCATCACTTCACAATCACAACACTGAGCTTACTCTGTCAAAATATATGGATGATATTAATGAAAACTACTCCGTTTGTTTACATCAACCAGAAAAAAAAATAGTTAAAATTATTTTTTTTTATGATTGTTACCCTTCATAAAAGTTTTGGGGAGATTTATCCTTGTACGTCCAAGAGAAAACTGGTTTAAGTTGTGATTTGACCTCAACAGATGTTTTAATAAATCAAAAAGCATATCTGTTAACTTTATGCTGAATCTTATTATTTTATTTGATAAATTTCATGGGCTATTCATATTTCAATTCATTATTCAATTTGCCAAAGAGTTAAAGTTAATTGGAATATTGACCTTTTTTCCGTAGGCCTAGTCTTGTATTTTTGTATATTTATATCTGAAATATAAATTGTAAACCCGATTTTTATTTATTTTTACTTATTTATTTGGATGTCTTTTTATAATTGTATATGTTTCTGTTTTGTGTTAGTTTCTAATAAAAAAAAATAGATAAAAACACTGAGGTTCATTAGGCTAGATTCAATCTTAGTTAATATAACACAGATCACTTTACCTGCCACGATAAGTTTTTGAATAATAAAGACTAATAAATTCAGTAATATGTTGGAAATAATTCTTGGGGTATTCTCCTGTCCAAAAAAAAAGCTGTTTAAATGTCTTTTTACATTAGGCTATATACTGTGATCCAGTAAACTATAAACATGCAAAATTCAGTGACAGTATTTCACCTAGGGGCTATTTTTGTCATCACTGTAAGGATGCAGTTATCTACTTATTTTGTAATAGTGTTGACTTCAAAGTGATTTGGGCTAACTTTTCTAAATTTTTAAAAACATTATTTATCATCGAACGTCTATACAAATAAAGTTGTAAATAAATAATAAAAATAATAACTGAGGGACTTACTATTACAAAAAAGTTAAAATGGTCACTGATGTTCCAGAAGGAAGGACGATGCATTAAGATCCAGGGGTGTTTTTTTTTTCATTCTTTTTTCATTTTTAATTTCTTTCATTAAGTACTGCTCTTCAGAAGCTACATAAGATGTTTCCAGAAGACAAAATAAATTCATTTTACCCTGATCTTCAAAGGATCTTCTCCAGGCTCTTCATGCATCGTTTTTTCTTCTGGGGCATCAGTGACCATTTATACCTTTTTTAAGAGTTGCATGTAATAAGTCTCTCAGTTGTCCTCAGTGAGAAAAGATTGATCTCAAAATCTTACATTCTATATGAGTGGAAGATGTTTATAGGATCTTTGTTAGAAAACAAACCTGTGTGCTAGTGTTTAACAAAGCCATCAGTGTCTAGGAGTCACGCCATCATGTCAGAGCTGTTCCTGGGAAAAATTAAGCCATTATTGTCTAGAGACCACGCGAGCGAGCTGTGAGGAGCGTTTGACACCAACACATGATTCATGTTCAGCATAGACTCACTATTGTCCTCACACAATGAACGTTAATGTCAGAGCTGTGTACTAGACAGTTCAATTAAAATCAATTAAAATTCAAATAATATTTAAAAAAAAATCCTAGAGTTTGACAGGAAAAACTTGTCCATACAAACTTTAAATGTGTGAAAGTTTTATAGTTTAAAAGCCATGAGGAGATAATGTAAGCCGTTGTTAATAAAGAACAATTCATTAATTATATATCCTTAACTGCATAAGCATGAAAAAAAAGTGAGATTAGACGATCAACTTGTGATCACAATTATTTAATAATAGACAGATCATCAGAAAAGCTACATTGAATAGTTATTAACTCTCCTTTATAATACCTCTTGAGATATATCTCCATATGATTTGTTGTTAGTTGTCTTTCATATTAATACCAGGCTGCCACGTATTAGTACACTGTTTCAGCCCTGCCATTTCAATCAGTCCAATTTGTGTATCACAATTTGACAAATGTTTATAGCCCTGCCATTATTTTATCTGTATTATTTTATAACTTTGTAGACTACTAAGTGCTTTATTACCCTATAATACACATACCGACAAAACATTTAGACATTCTAAGATGATTCATCACAACAGTAAATTATTTGCAAACAGATTATGCTGGAATAATTGGCACTTTTTTTAATTTATTTTGTCAGTACTACATTATCAACTTACTATAATAACTGGGACTTCCATTTAACTAAATAACTAACTAACTAAATCCTATGCATGAACGTAACACTAAAAAATTGCCACAGAAACAGAATAAACAGCATCATCTTGTGTACAATTAGCGTTTTAAGTAATCAAAACGATTACAATGTTTCTGCATTCACAGATAAAGGGATATTGAATATGTTCGTTATTGTGCATTAATTATATCTAAGTTAATTTTGGTTTTAGATCAAGAAACTATGCATTTGACGTATTTAACACACTCCGACTTCAATTAAAGATGGTCAGGGTGTAATTCCTCCTCCGGGCCGCTGGGCGCTCGAGTGCGTCACGCGTCAGGCAGAAGCGGAAGCGGAAGGAGCGGCGTCAATCAAACTAGTGTGCTGAACAACAGAAAAGCATTATTTTTTCTTTAAATATTCGGATTTATTGGGTAAAAATGCCGGACTTAGCGGTAGAAAAGGTCGTCGTTCATCCCTTGGTGTTATTGAGTGTCGTCGACCACTTTAACAGGTAAATCTGAGAGTTGTGAAAGCTTTGTATTAAAACTGTTAACTCACTGTCATTATGTATCAATGAAAGTAGCCGCTACAAGCTAGCAGTCACAGTCTAAGAGCAATTATACAAATAAACAATATTGTAACAATGCTTAGGTTGGAAATGTTATGTTATGGTGATGCATACCGGCTTAGCTTCATAGAATTTAAAGTTTGTTGTAAGATATTGTAAAAGTAAGCAGATGTCTGTCAGTTATTATGATATAACTCAGCATTATAACTGATCGTTTTTCTCACAAGTAGACCTATAAACTCTCCGAACATGAACAATCAACACACAAACTCCTGAATTTTATAATCTATTATAATTATGTGCCACTGGAGCACAAAAGCAGTCATAAGCAGCACGGCTATATTAGTAGCAATAGCCAATATTACATAATATGGGTAAAAATTATATTAGTTTTCTTTTATGCCAAAGGTCATTAGGATATGAAGTGAAGATCATGTTCACTGGATATATTTGGTAATTTTTCTACTGTAAATATATCAAAACTTTTATTATTAAATTATTGATTAGTAATGTGCATTAATAAGAGCTTCTTTTGGACAACTTTAAAGACGATTTTTTTCAGTATTTGGATTTTTCTGCACCCTCAGATTCCAGATTTTCAAATAGTTGCATCTCAGCCAAATCCTAACAAACCAAACATCAATGGAAAACATATTTATTCAGCTTTCAGATAATGATAATCACAAAACTGACCCTTATGACTGGTTTTGTGGTCCAGGGTCACATATGTACTTTACATTTCTTATGTTAAATCCTGTTTTTGATACTGAACCTTTGATAATGAAGTACCTTACAGTATAATATATGTGTGTGTACATTTATTGTATATGTCAAGGTATTCACGTTACATGCTTAGCTTTTGGAACCGACACTTTCAGACATGATCTGACCTCGCTCATATTCAAAGAGCCATTTTAAGATCTATTCAAAACCAGTGTTCCTTTTTTTTATCTATCTTTTGTGTTCTTTGCATCACATATCTTTGTTTTGTAGGATTGGTAAGGTTGGCAGTCAGAAGCGAGTTGTGGGTGTTCTGCTGGGTTCGTGGCATAAGAAAGTGCTTGATGTGTCCAACAGCTTCGCTGGTATGTTTGCAGCTCTTGGTGCAAAATACACTTCTTTCCAGTTGAAATATAGTTGATGTAATATTTTAATCGTGTGGCAGTGCCTTTTGATGAGGACGACAAGGATGATTCAGTCTGGTTCCTGGACCACGACTACCTGGAGAATATGTATGGCATGTTCAAGAAAGTCAATGGTAAGATTGCTGTACTATGTCCATGTAAAGAATCAATATCATACATACGCGTTATTGAATTTTTGACATGTCATTGCTATAAGACTCGACCTCATGTCCAAGCTCATGTTTTTTTTGTTTTTTTTTCTTGTTTTTTTTTACAATTCTAGCAAGGGAGAGAATAGTTGGGTGGTACCACACAGGCCCAAAGCTGCACAAAAACGATATTGCCATAAATGAACTCATGAAACAGTACTGCTCTAATTCGGTATGTAATACTCTTTCTTTTAAAACTGCGTTATTTCACACTATGTACCCAGCAAGTCATGAATTGTCAAAAGTCAAGACTGAATTTCGTATTTGTAATAGTATTATGAGAAATTATGTAAGTTTTATTTATATATATATATATATATATATATATATGTGTGTGTGTGTGTATATATATATATATATGTGTGTGTGTGTGTGTATATATATATATATATGTGTGTGTGTGTGTGTATATATATATATATATATATATATGTGTGTGTGTGTGTATATATAGATAGATAGAAATTATTTCTGAGAATTGGCAGGAGTGTTTCATTTAATAGATAATAATGGCTCAATTTTCCTGACAACAGGCTATATTTTCTTAAAGCAAAAAATAATGTTGTTGGGTTATTTATTTATTTATTTTTTTCAATTTGATTTTGTATTTCCCAAAGGTGTTAGTCATTATTGATGTGAAACCCAAGGACCTGGGGTTGCCAACTGAAGCGTACATCTCAGTGGAGGAAGTGCATGATGTAAGTAATTTTTGAAGTTATTAAGCTATGTTAATATATTTCTTACATGCTAATTGTTGACATTTTTCTTCGCTGAAGGATGGGACTCCCACATCGAAGACGTTTGAACACGTGACCAGTGAGATCGGAGCAGAGGAGGCAGAGGAAGTTGGCGTGGAGCATTTGTTGCGGTAAGATGGGGATGAAAACATGTACATTTCTGTTTATTTGATTTGTCATTTGGCTGTCAAAAATAACCTGTTAACTATTGAATATTTTCTATTTAAGAAGCATTCGATCGAGCAGCCAAATAAAATCAGTTTAGGCAAAATTCTTCTGATACTGATATCACATAAAATATTTACTCACATAAAATATTGATTCCAAATATTTTAACTAGTAATTTTCTTACATATTGCGAACATTATTGCACAGATAAACTGGGGAGAAAAAGGACAGCTCTCATTCAAACAGAGAGAGCTGATATTGGAGGCAGTAACAACACACTATATTACAGACACAGCTGTTTTAAGTTCATATAAATTTATATTTATAAGCCTATTAAATTGTAATTGTGTCTTTCAATTACTGTAGTGTTCAATGGCTATAATTACTCCAGTAATGTTTAAATATTTAAAATATGGTATCTTTGTTGTTTTACATTAATCTGGATATTTATTGTGAATATCTTAATATATATTACAAGTTTTAATACTAGATGCAATTAATCAATTACTAAAAAAAAATCCTATAAAGAACCTAGTTTATTTGTTCTCATGGTGATTTTTGCAGTGATATCAAGGACACAACAGTTGGCACTTTGTCGCAGCGCATCACCAATCAGGTTCATGGCCTGAAAGGGCTCAACTCCAAGCTGTTCGATATCAAGAGCTATCTGGAGAAGGTTGCAACCGGCAAACTGCCCATCAACCACCAGATCATTTATCAGCTGCAGGACGTGTTCAATCTGCTGCCTGATGTCAACCTGCAGGAGTTTGTCAAGGCCTTCTACCTTAAGACCAACGACCAGATGCTCGTGGTCTATCTGGCCTCGCTCATCCGCTCTGTAGTGGCACTCCACAATCTCATCAACAACAAAATCGCCAACCGTGATGCAGAGAAGAAAGAGGGTCAAGAGAAAGATGACAGTAAGAAAGAAAAGAAGGACGAGAAGGAGAAAGATAAAGACAAAGACAAGGAAAAGGGAGACGCTACAGCCAAGAAAGATGACAAAAAGGAAAAGAAATGAACCTGAACTGGCATGAACTTGGTCTTACACAATCTTGGCTGAATAAGGGAGGAATTCAACGTTTCTTTGCCGCCTCTTGTAACCATCTGCAGTTTAAATTGGTCATTTTTCTGTCTCTTGATATAAATGGTTTACTTCTGGTTTTGATTAAAAGAGAGAAGGGGATTTGTTTCAAATGTTTTTTTCCCTTTTTGATGTTTTGGTCAAGGTTGACCCATTTACACTTACATTATAGTACCATTATTAGACCATTGCAATATCAAGACTGATGTCCAGCACTGCAGGCATGTCATTGCATTGTTTCAGTGTATTTACAGAGATTTTTTTTTGTTTTGTTTTTTATCATAAAAAGCCAAAATGTCAAACAAGCTTCTCTGGCCTAACTTGTTTTTATTTTCTTCACAACATGCAAACCTTATTTATTGCAGTGATCATTAAAAAAAAAATTCCTTGCTGATCTATAAAACAAAATGTTTCAGAAAAAATTCTGCTCAATAATTAAATGGTACTTTCACTTTTCATGAAAAAAAATTTACGTTTTATCAAAGCCATGTTCAGTGTAAAATTACAAGACAAGTTAGCAGATAGAGCAGTCAGCGATCCTCTTGATGAGGACTAAGTAGTTTTGTAACTATGAGTTTCTATGCTACATACACTTTTACAAACTTTTAGAAGTGAAATATGTGTTTGCAGTGAGTGTACAGTACACAACCACCCTATAATGATAAAAATCTACCCAGTGTTTTTTTTTTGTTTGTTTGTTTGTTTGTTTAAAATCTCATTGAACAATTTCCCTTTTCTCAATGTCCCTCAGAGAGTGGCTTGGAATAAAGGGGCGGGGTCAGCAGAGCTCATTTGCATTTTAAGGAAAATGCTACAAAACGGCTTGTGCTGAAAAGAGCTGTTTTTAACCAAACTATGTTACAAACTTTTCATTAAGACCATAAAGAATCATATGAACTTGTGGAAAATGAGCCCTTTAATGCCCTAGAGACTGAGGATCTTCACCAACATCAGGTCAACGGCTTCCTCTTCCTCAGGAGGTTAGCACACATCAGCCACTGATCCTCCCGAGAGCTTCTCTTCCTTTCTATGACACATGAAACGAATGCTTATATTCAGGATAATACCGTAAGAGCTTCTGTAGTACTGTAATGTTAACGTGTCATGCAAAGAAAAGGGATGAATTCAAATAGGCTCACATAGCCAGATGTACTGTATATAATTTATAGTATTAAATATACTTTATAATCAAATGATTGTAACAGTGTAATTTTAATGATCTCATTAGTTGGCATGATGCCAGTGAATGTCAGAGCTAGTGGTGGAAACATATCCACATCGCAATGATTGGATGCTTTCTTAATTTCTGCTTTCTCATTGCTGCATTTTTGTGTTTGTTTTGTTATTGAGATGAAAGCGGCCAGCACTGTACCAAGGGCTTCTGTGAAAGTGCTCTGTGACTGCAGTCCCTGTTACATTACAAAATGATTTCTGAGGTGTCCCGTTTTGTATAGATGTTAATGAAATTGAAAGGCTACACCTGTATAGGTGTTCAGCTAAATCTAGCTGTTTTGATAGCGTTTAATTGTTTATATTCAGAGTATATTTAAATATAGTATTGTTGTAGAAATGTAGAAAATTGCTGTCTTATTCATAGTGTTTGGTTTTAAACTTAAGTTTAACAGTTTTTTAGAAAGTAATTAAAAGTAAATAAAAACAGTATTTTGTACTCCTTGTCCTTAATAAACATTTTCAACTTCAAATCTCTTAATTTCCTACATATAAATATGACTTTGATTGGTTATTATATTGCTAGTTATATTTATTTGTGTGTTTACATGCAAATGTGTATATCCATTTCAGAAAACATTCCATGATAACATGAGCATATGTTTACTGTAATTTGGGTGATGGTTAGACTTTAACAAGAATAGAACAATATATTCGATATATACGACATATATATATTTGACGTTGTAAGTAAATATATTTGATTCAAGATTTACATTAATTTTTTCTTGACCAGAGACGGCACTAAATGACACATTTTTGACTTGTTATTCTCTTATTAATCTTGAAATGTCATGATTTGGCTTTTTTTTTATCAACCAATTATGTAACTTTTGTCATTGGAAAATAGTTTAATTATTATTTGAGTGAAATATCCTTTCGTTCTTTTTTCCCCTTTTTAGATCATATTTCTCTGCAGTCCCTTGGCTTGTCTCTAGACCATCATGGTATTCAGGAACCTCTTTTCAGAAGTCTTGAAGTCCTTCTTCCTGAAAATCAGCAGGCTCAAACACCTCCAGCTCCAGCTTACGAAGGGGAGCATTTAGAGAGTGACCTTGAGGTATTGTCATTTTCTTACCATATTTAACTGGGATCTTGTTTTATCTCCTAAATCAATTTCAAGACATCTTAGAGTGTATTATGCTCACTAATTCATTTTAAGGTCAATCTTTTTATGAGTAATGTTCATAGACACTAATCCTGATTTGTGTTTTCTTCATTAGCCTGTTAGTCAGGAGAGACAGAGGAGGAGAAAGAGTAGCTTTGAGAAGCTTCCCTCTCTTTATTTGTTTAACTGTAGAGGAAGCTCAGGTCATGGTCAGAAAGTGGAGGTCCAGATTACTGCATCCATCAGTGAGAGACAGGCTAAGGGTAGATCAAACAACCATTTGACATTGTGCACTAATTTTACTAGAGCTTTGTGCATCATGAACTCTACATCATTTTCATCACAATATAGGAAAAATCCATAATATCACACACTTTATCAAAATTCCACTGAAGTTTGATCAAAACCACAATCAGATTTTTATTCCAGGATGAATGTTATGGTTAAACACAGATGAAATCAAGCAGACATCTTTTATCATTGGCCAAAAAAGAAAAACATCCAGCACTAATGCGGCTGATAACCATCTGCCCATTGGTGCATCTGAAGAACATGAGATGCCAATGAGAAAGAAAAGGAGGACAGAGAGTTTTGAGAAGCTGTTGTCTCTCAAATCCATTAAATGGAGCTGCGGTTCAGACCAGGCGATGATATATGAGAGACAAGTTGATGGTAAACCAAACGACCAATTGATCATTGCAAATGAGTATCCATTAATGGGAATCTTCTCATGAATCAGGGGAATGTTTCTGTTCCCAAAGATGGTGTGTCCTTAATTGCCACACTGTATGTTATCAACAAACAAACTTTTAATCAAAATCCAAAATTTCAATATGATATGATTTTTACTGCAGGACATGACATATCTTCATCAAAAAATATGAAACGTGGTTTAAAGAAGTTCGATATGCCATATTAAATTATTTGTTTTATTTGTTTTTCCCCTCTTTAGATCATATTTCTCTGCAGTCCATTGCCTGGTCTGCAGAGGATTCTCTTTCCAGTGATCGTGAAGACCTTCCTCCTGTAGATCAGCAGGTTCAAAGCCCTCCAGCTCCAGTACACCACAGTCCAGTCAGTCCAGCCTCAGCTCACAACAACAGAGTGGACTTGACAACTGAGGGTAAGTTTACTGCCCCAAAAATTACACACAACACTGTTTGACATTTCATGTCATCTACATAATTAATCTTTCAACAAATGACTTTCTGAGCTATTATGAAATCGGCAAAATGCTTGGTGAGGGAGGAATCGGCTGCGTCTATGAAGGGAAACGCTTGGAGGATGGCATGGATGGTCCCTGCTGAATGAAAGCCCAAGCCGGCGGATTGATTTGGGGGAAATCCTTCTACATGGTTCAAGGTACTGAGTTACAAATGATTTTGAAGATAAATCTGTAATTTTTCAGATATAATCTAAAAAAAGCTGTTCTTTCATTTTGATGTATTTGAATCTGATTATAATGTTTGTGGGCAATAACCTTGATCTCTGTATTTATTTATTTATTTTTTTGGTTCCAGATCACCAAACCAACATGAAGGAAATTGTAAATAGTGGGAAACAGAGTAACGAGAGGTTGCTGTGAAAGCCACTCCTGCCATTATTGTTGTTGTTTTTCTCTTATAGTTATCAAATTATATAAAAATATATAAATATATAAATTATAATTATATAAAAAAAAATACATTAAAAAAAATTTCGCCTGACTTTTTAATTTAAATTTTCTACCTCTAATCAGAAAATTATTCTATGCTAATTTATATTATACTAAAATGTTTTGTTTATCAAGCTTGTGTGGGTGTAATGATAATGCTGATATTAGAAGATTCGAGTGGGAAAATATAAGTAAAATATTTACGGGCCTAAGTGGCGAAGTGAAACTTGCATGTTTATGAAGAGACTAACGATTTACAAACTGAACTTAAGATCCAGAGCTTTTTCCAAATCTGTATGTTTAGTGGCATATTAAAAGTGATGTCATGTTTTTGAGCTATAGGATTTTCTTTTCTTTTTAATACAGTGTCAATCCCTATTCAAAACTGCTGTTTTAAGTCACTTGTTTATGGTAGGGTCAAAGCACAACTAGAAGGACCTTTAATTAGCTTGAGATGTTACAGATACATATATTTTAGCCCATTAAGGTAAGGTTGAGTATATAGCAAAGTCAAATGAGCTCTCACACTCACAAAGGCTTTAGAAAAGAAATCATTTTATTACATTAGAAGGTCTATGGCTACAAGAAGATTTCAAAGACACTTAGTCATAAAGGTACAGTAGGCAGCCTTATTTTGGTAATATTAATGCAGATAGATAGATCCTATATAGTTCTTTAATAATGTTTTATGGAGTAATGAAACCAAACTGTAACTGTTTTGTAGATATATTTATACATAGCAATTTATCTTCGTCTTTTTCATTTTTTATTTTTTTACCGGAAGTGTTTTTCACTCCTGAACAGCAGGGAGCAGAAGACCTCTCCACTGAATTTCTAACATTAAAACCAGAGAAGAAAAACACCGATTCAAAACACACCAGTTTTATTTCGATATGTTAGAGACCTTCATATATGGAGATGTTATACATATAATTTGATCCGGTGCGTTGTTTCCGGTAGTGTAGGCTCTTCAGAGAGGTGAGTGTCTGAAACACTAAACACATCTCTTATTGTGCTAGATAAGACGATTTTCAGTACATTGTCAACTGTTAATTGTCTCGAAATTTTGTTTACATCTGATTCTAGAGATCGCCGCAGGTTCAAAACATCTGTCTCTGCCTTTACTTCACACCCTGTAGTCTCAAGTCTCACTGTTTTCACGAAATCCTGACAACACTGGTTTTTATTTATTTATTTTACAAATGATACCAGCTCGTGAAGAATCACTATCGTACATGAGCTGTAAAACTGTGTGGAGATTTGAAAGGTTTAAAAGTTTTCTCGAGATTAGAAAGTAAAACTTCACGTCTGTTTTATAGTATTTTGTATTTATTTTAATGGTATGATATAATAAAGCCTTTATAAGTAGCGCTGTCAAACGATTAATCGCATCCAAAATAAAATATTTATTATGTATATATAAAAACACACACATGCATGTATATATTCAAGACAAATATGTTATGTTTATATACTAAATATATTAATATAGAATATCAAATATAATAATATAAATGTGTATACATGTAAATATTTTCAAGATGTGTACTGAACGTGTGTGTATTTATATATACATAAAAAACAAAGAACACTTGCATATGTCAATTGTTTTTGTTTTGGATGTGATTAATCACACACTATGTAAAAGCATATAAAACCTACTGTATCATATTTGATATGTTGATTTTTTAAAATCTGCTGAAACCCAGTTATGCATAATCTTCTACATGCCTTCTGTCGTCTGATTAATAGTAAACTTGATACTTCAGTAAGTAAAAGGTAAAAGGCTGTGTAGTATCACTCTAAAGCTGTCCTTTAGTTTGCTCTTTTTGCTGTGAAATCATTAACGCTTCTATAAAATAAACATAAGAATAACTTGTGTATTGTTACGAAGATTTCAAATGACACATTTCCCATGCATCCATTTCTTTTCTTTTTTTTATCATCCATGCATCCATTTTTTTTGACAAAACATGTTAAAATGCAAGTATGTGATACATTAGGCTTTTGAGGAAATTTGTAGGATGTTTATTTGTCCATCTCTCAGTCATCATTGATTTGCAGTTCACGCATTACATGTCCCCCCGCCCCACAATTAAAACTACAGAGTTTCCAAAATGAAACTAAGCATTTAAATACCAAGATGTATTTTTAGTATACATGGATTATATGCATTTTATGTAAGTAGTATGTTTGGTTTTATAAATAACATGTGCAGCAATTTGCATATTTTTGTTTAGTTTGGCCCTATGTAGGTATAAAATAGTGATAATAAAGACTGAGACACAAATGGCACTGTTTTGCAGAATGACATTTAGCAGCTAACAGCGTTCAGTGCAGTCAACTTTCTGAACCCCTGTACATGTATCATGGAAATACCATGTTTTTGTTGACAAGTTTGAAGGAATACAGGAATCTAATCATCATGTGCAATCAATTATATATACAATCTGAGACCGTGGATCCATAACTCTTATTAAATGTGATCATAGAGTTATAGTGTTTGATTTATAACATTTGATTTCTCCTAGGTTATAATGCTGCTGGCTCAGATAAATCAGTCCGCAGATTTCCAGCATGAGGGAGATGCTCAGGAGGTGACTCTCTGCTTAACTGAGAGCGTGGGGATTGCAGGTCAGAGCTGTACACTTTATAAACATTTTCTTTCTATCAAAAATTGGCATTTTATTAAAGGGGAAGGTGTGCATATGCTGCTACCTTTCCAAAGTCAGGGGTCAGTAAGATTTTATTCAGAAACGATGCATTAAATTGATCAGAAGTGAAACATTTCACATTTTAAACCAAAATATTAAGCAGTACAACTGTTTTCATCAGACTGATGGAAAACATGGAGACTATCTAACCTTCTTATTTGAAACTGTAATAATATTTAATAGTATTGGTACATTTGCTGTGTTTTTATCTGGTCTTGGTGAACATAAGTGCCATTTGAATGTTAGTGTACTCCAGTATTACAGTCATGACGATCTATGCCAGTCTCTAATTGTGCTGTTAATGATTCAGATGGCGATCAGAGCATGGACACAGTCAGTCTGCAGGCTGTGACTTTATCAGATGGCTCCACTGCATATATACCTCACAACACTCAAGGTTTGTTTATTACTGTGCCCAATGAACAACAATTTGAGCAGAAACATTTTAAGATGTAACAAAACTCAGCATCATTTATAGGAAATAAATTCACGTATAGAATGGCAAATGCTATATGTGAACCTTTCCACACTTTTCATCAAACATTTGTATTTACTTTAATGGAAATGCATTCTCATGGGATGCAAATCTATGACATTGTCAACTAGTTTAGCTGCAGGACCTCAGAATTACTTGTTTATCAATTTCATTTTTGTATTTATTATTTTACATATATTTAAGGAAGACTTAAATATATGAAAAAAGAAAAAAAAGGTAATTCTATCTCACAATTCAGACTTTGTTTCTAAGATTTGCATGAAATAAACTGAATTGTGAGATATAATCTCAGAATTGTGAGTTCATGTAGTTTACATCTGGCATTTCAGAGTTTATATCTTGCAAATCATAGACACAAAGTCTGAATCGTGAGATGTAAACTTGAAACTGCAAGAAAACATCAGAATTGTGAGAAAAACTCACAATTACAAATACGAATTGTGAGATGTAAACTCAGAATTCTGAGAAAAAATAGAATGTTAGATATAATCTCAGAATTCTGAAATGTAAACTTGAATTGAGAGAAAACACCAGAATTCTGACTTTATATTTTGCAGTTACTATTATTATTATTTTATCAGAATTGTGTGAAACAAAGTGAGATATAAACCCAGAGCTGTGAGATAAAAAGTTGCAATTACCTTTTTATTTTTTTACATGGCGGAAACACACTTTCATACCTATTAGCCAAATATAACAAGACAGCTAAGATAATAAAAGATGAAATTGAAATGATCATGAAGCATCTACAATCTGTAACTCCTGTATTTCCGGTTTTTAAAATAGTTGCATGAGTTTTTGCTTTTCCATAAAATAATGCAATGGAAGATTTTTTTTTTTCAAACACAGTTAACATGATATTATAAATGAGGCATTAACTGAGTGCTGGTTGTTTTTTTTCCCCAGAAAGCAATATAGTAGAAGGACAGGTGATCCAGTTAGAAGATGGGTCTTCTGCTTATGTGCAACACATCGATGTTCAAAAAGCAGGTATTTTACACTTTGTTATACAGAAAATCTTTATATTAGATTCACCAGACGTGATTTGGATTTTTTTACATTTAGGAAGAGATTTAGGATGTTATTTATTTATTTTTTAATTACACTAGATGAGTCAAATAACTGGACGGGCTCATCTGTGTGTGATGTTGTTGGTAATGAGAGCTTATTGCTGGAGGATGCTCGGACGGTGCAGCTGGAGGATGGAACTACTGCTTACATCCACCACACTGGAAAAGGTTTTTCCTTTCTTCTCTTTTCACTATGCATCAAGATGTTAAATGGGATTCGGGTGAGCATGCTTTTGAATATATCTGTATCAATATTGCATAGCAGATACATATGAACCCAGTACCCTGCAGGCGGTGCAGTTAGAGGACGGCTCCACCGCTTACATTCATCACGCTGTTCAGGTGTCACAACCAAACACCATTCTGGCCATCCAGACGAATGGCACGGTAGCAGATTTGCACACAGAAGCAGCTATTGACCAAGAAACAATCAATGCTTTGGAACAGTACACAACCAAGGTACAACCAGTATGATTAGGACTAATGTAAAGATATTCACAATATATTTGCTGGCAATATTAAAATCAGAGAGCACTGGTATATATCATATGTTATAAATTATTTGGTAACACTTTAGCTTAGGGAACACATATGCAATATTAACATTATTATATATTAATAAATTCCTAATTTGCTGCTTATTAGTAAGGTAGTTATTAAGTTTAGGAATTGGGTAGGATTAGAGATGTAGAATAAGGTCATGTAGAATAAGGAAATAATATGTGCTTAATTAGTGGCTAATATTCTAGTAATATGCATGCTGATACACAACTAGTTAAGATACCCTAAAAAAAAGTGTTACCAATTATTTTTAGCACAATCAAAGTTAGTAAAATAAATAAATATGTAAAGTGTAATTCTAAACCTTGCATTCTTTCCTGGAGATTGAAGAAATTGACTCGTACACAAACTCCGAGCTGATCACCGGTGATCCTCACGGGCTTGTGGAGATGCAGGTGAGAATGTAATTTTCAATGCAATATAAAAATGTCATTAGCCAAACTCGGAGTCGCTCCAAAACGTTTATCCTCCCTCTCTTTAGATCGTTCTTCAGGATCAAGGAGTTCGGCGTAATGCGCAGCAGCCAGGAGAGAAATGTTTTCG
This sequence comes from Carassius carassius, assembly GCF_963082965.1. NCBI lineage: Eukaryota > Metazoa > Chordata > Actinopteri > Cypriniformes > Cyprinidae > Carassius > Carassius carassius. The sequence goes on along the minus strand of NC_081757.1, from coordinate 39,546,212 downwards.
GTGTAATTATGACGGATGTGGAAAGCTTTACACCACTGCAAATCATCTTAAGGTTATTATGGTTTATGTAGTTGAGCTTGTAAATAAAAGCTGTTCATCATAGATGGCATTACAAGCGCAATGCATTTATGAGTGCATTTTGTTTTTCAGGTGCATGAAAGAGCACATACAGGCGACAAGCCATACTGTTGTGATCTACCAAGCTGTGGAAAAAAGTTTGCAACAGGTAACAAAAACACTAGCACAGCAAGGGTGCAATACATTTACATTGATTATAAGTTGCATTTATAATGTTACAAAAGATTTCAATTTCAAGTAAATGCTGCCTATTCTTCACTCCTGAAAAAAGTGTATTGTGGTATCCACAAAAATATAAAGCAGCACAACTTTTTATACATTACATTACAATTATATATAACAACAGTGTAACAAATGTTTCTTGTGCAGCAAATCATCATATCAGAATGATTACTGAAGTATCATCTGACACTGAAGAGTAATGATGCTGAAAATTCAGTTTTGACACCACAGGAATAAATTACATTTTAAAATGTATTGCAATAGTAACCAGTTGTAATATTTGTTCACAATATAACTGTTTTGACTATTTTTTTTATCAAATAAATGCACTAATGCAAATAAATGGCAAAATTTTTGGACTGTTATATAATAATCGCGTATAATTAATTTCCTTTTAGGTTACGGTTTAAAAAGTCACATCAGGACGCACACTGGAGAAAAACCTTACCGCTGTCAGGAGATGGACTGTAAGAAATCTTTCAAGACCTCAGGGGACCTTCAAAAGCACACCAGAATTCACACGGGTACGTGTCTTCAAATCTTCCATCCATTTATCGGAATATCATGAAAATATTAACTATCATGGAATTGAAAAGTAAACAAAAGGCTGCATGCATAAGAATCTGAAAAGCTGTTTAAAATAGCTTCATATGAGGATTTGTCCTATTATCTGTCCTATGACACTGTCATACCACGGTACCACCACAGTGCCTCCTACCACTGATCTATTTCTTCTCTGTTCTTTTAAGGAGAGAAACCATTTCTATGTCCATTCCCGGGCTGTGGACGATCCTTCACTACCTCAAACATCTGTAAGGTGCACGTTCGCACACACACAGGAGAGAAACCATATCACTGTCCAGAGCCAGGCTGCAATCGGGCGTTTGCCAGCGCAACCAATTACAAGAACCACATACGGATCCATACAGGTGTGCTGCTCTTTAGCCTTAAAGGGATAGTTCCCCCAGAAATTGAAGTTGTCATTCTTTCTCACCCTCATATCGCTCCAAACCTTTAAGTGCAACTCAAAAGGAGAATTTTTGAATAATATGTTGATCTGGTAAGATTTTAAGTAAATAACAGATTCTGTATGCATATCTATCATGGCCATTTTTATACTTTTATGGTGCTTTTATTTTGTAACTTACCACTAACCTTCATTCATACTCTGCAAATTAAAAGTCACTACACAATTATTTGGTTACAAAGTTTCTTCACAATATCTCCTTTTATAAAGGGTTTGCATTGACATGAGTGGGTAAATAGTGGCAGAACTGTCATTTTTTTGGGTGAACTGTCCCTTTAAATATCTGGGTTTTTCAAAAACTGACCTTGTGTTTTCATGAAAGAAAAGAAAGTCATGTGGATTTGAAAAGACATGTAACTTGTAGCTGTTTATTTGAATCCTTTAATCATAATTTTGAATCTAACCTAACTATAATTATGAATTCAACTCTGTGGAATGTCTAAACCAGTGTCTTTATTGCATGCAGGTGAGAGGCCGTATGTTTGCACAGTTCCCGGTTGTGACAAGCGATTCACTGAGTACTCGAGTCTATACAAACATAATGTAGTGCACACTCCCTGCAAACCCTACAAGTGCAACCACTGTGGAAAGGCGTACAAGCAGATTTCCACACTGGTCATGCACAAGCGTTCAGCGCACAATGACTCAGAGCATATAGAAGAGGAGTCGGAGGGCTACTTTGAACCCCCTTCAGGTTAGCTTTGAAAACGATCTTGATTCTAGACACTAGATGATATTTTCTGAGTGAAACTGGGCTGTGTTTTGTATTCAGAGGCTATAGATGACCCCTCCCTGACTGTTAGCCCTGTGAAGTGTGAAGACTCTTGTCCAGAGATGGATTCGGAGATCTCCGATGTCACAGAACAACATGTAACATTTATCACACAAGATGGAGAATCACAGGTGAACATCAGGGTTATTATACACACAGTTTTCACTCGGAAATTAAGTGAATTTCTTTCAATTGTATTAAACATGAAAAACTGAAATACACTGAAGAATTGGTGTTGAAACAATTTGCACAAAAAATTTCATGACATTGCAATTAGTTTATATGTGCTGCAGTCATAGACTTCTACAAATATAAAATCCAGAAGCTGATCATATTACATTTGCTGAATGGGGAAATTGTCTGATTTCTGACAGGCGGTTGGGAATGTAATCACAATGGTAACACAAGATGGCAGTGTGATCACCATCCCACCCACTGAGTCTTTACTGTCATCAGCCGAGGCTCATTCAGTGACTATGGTCTCAGAGGACGGGACTGAAGGACAGGTGTGTACATTTGGGAACCAAACAAGTCTATTTATGTCTGTGGTTCTCTTTCATCATCTCGTGTTCGAGATCCACCTATGGGAAGGGCATCCGTACCTGACCTCTGCAGAAGCATCCAATTGCACCAAGTCTGGCTAGACAGACAGAAGCATGCAGCCAATGCCAGGTAAGGCCCCGCCCCCTTACCTAGGGGTATAATAATGGCTGCAGCGCTGCTATTCTCCAGTTGACATTTGCTTCTCGCGATCTCTGCATTGACACAGTTCGGTTGGATTACGCTGCTCACCTTCGTGTCTTCAGGGGGACATACCGATTGATCAGCCTCCGCCAGGCGTGACTGTCGTCTTCTCAGCCTTCTGCTGTGTTCTGCATTCAGGGCCGCCCGCGCTCTCGTTGTTTCACCTGCTACCACGGCTGCCCGCCACGGATTTTTCCGATTTCTTCTCCGGTATGTCGCTTTCTAAATCTACCGCTTCTCCGGGGAATAGCCTATTACGGGCCTACCCGGCCGCGTGTGGAGCACTCATCGCTGCTAAGGACCTTAACCTGTTCTGCGTGGTTTGCTTGGGCCTTAAACACGCTCAAGAAGCCTTGGAGAACACAGAAAATTGCAGTCATTGCCTTATGCTGCCCTAAAAGCTTTTACGACGCCGTCTTAAAGTTGCAGCGACCCAGTGTGGCGAGGTCGGCTTTTCTGACTCAGACACGGTGACGAAGACGTGCTACCGGGGGACTCCAGGGGCTCCTCCTCACTTGTTTGGGCTGACCAGCCAAATCCCGCATTCCCCGAAGAGGACATCTTCGCGGGCAACCTCATGCTCGCCAACGAACCGGCCGGTTCCTGCGATGAGGATGATGCGGCCCTTCTTGGGGTCTCAGAGGACGAGGAGGCCATCCCGCCCTCTGGCGTTCCCCAGGCTAGCGGCCACGCAGCTCTGCCTCAGTCCATCCTCCTGGAAGTTTGTGAGCGAGCGGCCGCTCGCCTCAACATTGAGTGGCCGGCTCCACAGAGCGCCACCGACCAGGAGAGGGATATTTACGGCGGAAAAGTGTTGGGACCTCCTCCTGGTCCGAGGAAACAACTCTTCCCCGTCCTTCCAGCGTGCGCTAAGCATATGAGGCACAATTGGAGCGACCCGCTCAACTTCAAACACGGCCTTTCGGGCCTTTAAGTAAAGGATATGGCAGCTCATGGTATGGGTGAACCCCCCCACCCCCACCCCCCCCGCTATTGAGCCTTCCATCCCCAGGCACCTTAACCCCGCTCAGGGCGGGCTGCTCGCTCCCCCTAAGCTGGTCTTGCCCAACAAGATGGACCGTTTTTCTGCCTCAGTTCACCAGGCCGCATACAAGTTCTCGGCCTTGGCTGTCGGGGCCCTGAACTCTCGTCTGTCCTCTCCGCTTACCAGGCGGAGGTTTTGGATGAATTAGGGCAACAGCTAGAAAAGGGAACTCCTTCTCTACCCTTGTGGAAGGAGATCCTCACGGTGAACAACCTCGTCCTTCGTAACGCTCGGCAGGTCGTCCAAGCCTGCGGGCGCTCTATGGCGCTTTCTGTGGTGGGAGAGCGCACGCTCTGTCTTAACCTGTCAGGCCTTCCTGACAGTGAGAAGTGGTGCATCGCGGGCGCGTCGGTGGAGCCCGGCCGGGCTCTCTTCGGCCCCGCCGTCGCATTGATGCAACAACTGTGTGACGACAAGGAGGACGAGGCCTTCAAGTTATGTCTTCCTAGGAAGGCGGCCCCACGCCAGGCACCCCCTGCGCGTCTGCCTAACACTCCTGCCATGGGACGACACTTCCACCAGGGCAAGGAAAGGCCCCGCAACAAACCCCCTCCACGTCACAATAATCCACCGCCTGCTAAGCACTGGGGAAAATCGACTCCCGCCGCGGCCGCTAACCATCTAACCCTACCCCCATCGACTCGAAACGTAAGTGGCCTGCCTGATGTTCGATTGATGGGGGCATAGAGTCCGCGTTTACGGGCCACGAGCCCTTCGGACTCTCTCCCTGTCCCAGGACCCCCGTTCAAAAGATGCAGGGTCTCCCGCGGATGGATTGGTTCCTCTCCATTCGAGGCTGCCCAGCCCATGTGTTTAATGAACGTTGTGTGTTCCCCCCTCACGTTCAGGGGGTCTGTTGTGAGAAAAAGTGCAAAAGCAGTGTCTCCACACCGCATACACTCTGTTCCCCTCACCCAACCAATAAAGGCTTCGGCCCCAGTGTTTCCCCAACTCTAGACACAGAAAAACAAAAAACACATTAAAACAAACGAATCAAATGAATTTGTTACGGAGAGAGGATCTCTCTCCGCAGAGAGAGTCCATCTCCCTGCGGAGAGAGGAAATCTGTCTGAACCCCTGCATGTTGCCCCTGGTGTGTCCACTAGATGGCGCCATTGCATCACAAATAAACCAGCTGGGCTTACACAGCTCCGCTACGGCTCGGGTGGGAACACTCGCGAGTCACGAATGGGCTTGGCAAACTGTTTCGGCTCGCCGAGTGGGTGATGCGTACTATCATGCAGGGATATAGACTGCAGTTTGCAAAGAAACCCCCACATTTCAACGGTGTTCTCTCTTCACACACGGAAGAGAACACCTCACACATTCTGAAAGTGGAAATATCCTCCCTCCTAACAAGGGAGCGATTCAGGTGGTGCCCCCCCAGTCTGATGAATCAGGGATTTTATTCTCGTTATTTCCTGGTCCCAAAAAAGGACCTTTGTGTGTTGAACAAACAATTGAGGAAATACAATTTCAGAATGCTGACTCATGGCTCGCTCGCCCGTGCCATAAAACAGAACGACTGGTTCACATCGGTCGACCTGAAAGCATATAAGCATTTATCCGCCACACAGGAAGTTTCTTCGTTTCGCCTACCAAGGCACATGTTACGAATTCACAGTTCTGCCGTTTGGGCTCAGTCTAAGCCCCCGGTGTTTCTGTCTGTGTGCGGAGGCGGGTTTAGCACCCATGAGAATGTCAGGTCTGAGGATTCTGACATACATAGACGATTGGCTCATCATAGCCGAATCGAAAGAGAAAGTGTTGCAGGACACCTGCCGTGTGCTCACGCACATCATATCTCTCGGGTTCAGAGTGAATGTGAGCAAGAGCAATTTTACACCCAGTCAGAATGTAATTTTCCTGGGTTTGGAGTTGGAACTCAGTCTCCATGCGAGCGCGTCTCTCTCAAGAGCGCGTTCTCTCTCTAATGAACTGTCTGTCGCAGTTCAGAGAGGGGGGGAAAGTACAATGCGACAATACCACGGCAGTGGCTTATATCAACCGTCAGGGCGGCGTGCGCTCGTCGAAACTTCACGCTCTAGCTTACAAGCTTTTAGTGTGGGGCAGACGGGTTTTCCTGTCGTTACGCGCGACTCATGTTCCGGGCCTTCTAAACAGAGGCGTGGATCTTCTTTCAAGGGGAAACCCAATCTACGGAGATTGGCGCCTTCACCCGCAGATAGTGGATATGTTATGGATGAGATTCGGACAGGCAACCGTAGATCTATTCGCCTCGCGCGAAAACTACCATTGTCCTATGTTCTTCTCGCTAAAGGACGTGGATGTCCTCTCATTCTGATAGCACCCAGGTGGCCCAAAGCACCATGGCTGGCGGAGATAATCCCTCTGTTATATGCCGAGCCGTGGCATTTCCCCCCCCCCCGCACGAACCTATTGTCCCAAGCGAACGGGGAGATTTATCACCCGCACCCGGACAGGGTGGCTCTTTGAGCTTGGCCCATGAGAGGACGGACCTAAGCACATTTCTACGCGATTCTTGTATGGCAGTAAGTGGCAAGTGTTCGAAGGGTGGTGTGATGATATTTTGTGTTTCCTCCAAGACCTCTTGGAAAAAGGCAGGTCTTTTTCCACAATTAAGGTCTGCTTGGCTGCGATTTCGGCCTGTCGTGGGCTTTGAGGGCTCAACAGTCAGGCAGCATCCTCTAATCCGCAGATTTATGAAGGGTGCCCATCGCCGCTGGCCAGTCATCAGGAGAACTGTTCCTGAGTGGGACCTCTCCATGGTGTTGGAGGCTCTGTCTCATATCCTTTTGAACCTCTTGGAAGTATTTCCCTAAAGCTGCTGTCCTTCAAGACAGCTTTGCTCTTGGCATCAGCCAAACGTGTCAGTGAGCTACATGCACTTTCGGTTCATCTCTTGTGCACTAAATTCTCTCTTAGTGGAGATATGGTTTCCCTTAAGCCTAATCCGGCCTTCATGCCGAAGTGCTTCCCTGCGTTCACTTCAGAGGTGTTGGAGCTGTCCGCTTTTCAACCACCACCTTTTTCCTCCCCGGAGGATGAGAGGCTAAATGCTCTGTGTCCCGTCCGTGCTTCACGGACATATATGAACAGGACCAGTGCTTTCCGGAAGAGCGACCAGCTCTTTATTTCATGGGCACCCCCTCATGGAGGGAATACTATTTCTAAGCAACGCCTCTCACATTGGCTTGTGAATGCTATAGCTTTGGCTTATGAATCAAAGGGAATGCAGCCACCAGGGGACATCAGAGCTCATTCCACGAGGGGCATTGCCACCTCTTGGGCTTTGTTTAGGGGAGTGTCGCTAAAGGACATATGCTCCGCTGCCAGTTGGGCTTCTCCTCATACCTTTGAGTGTTATTACCGGCTGGATGTTACCAGTATCTCGGTAGCACATTCGGTTTTAGGGGTGGGGTCTTCTTAGCCCTTCCCTGCAACCCCGCTGGAAGAGGTGAAGAAGGAGTGAATGGGCCGGCTGGCCATGCACATCCCTGTCACTAAGCATGTTTTTACATTCCTTTTCTGGGTGTATTTATTTGCACATTGGTTATCATGTGTGTGATGCTAACATTTTTTCATGTGCTTCATATGCACAGCAGTCACGATTGTGCATCAGTATTGCAGGTTCATGAGTATGGGACGTGTCAGGCACCGCCTCTCTGGGGTGACCATCCTTCTCTGGCTTTCAGAACCTCACTGTGAGTGTATTGGGCAATCGGGGAGCTGTCCATGTCTCATAGGTGGATCTCGAACATGAGATGATGAAAGAGAACAATAGGTTACTGTCGTAACCCCGGTTCTCTGAAACATCGAGTGGAGAGATCCATCAGCATTGCCCCGCTTACCACACGAGAAGCGAATATACTTACTGAAGAATAGCAGCGCTGCAGCCATTATTATACCCCTAGGTAAGGGGGCGGGGCCTTACCTGGCATTGGCTGCGTGCTTCTGTCTGTCTAGCCAGACTTGGTGCAATTGGAGGCTTCTGCAGATGTCAGGTACGGATGCCCTTTCCATAGGTGGATCTCTCCACTCAATGTTTCAGAGAACCGGGGTTACGACAGTAACCTATTGTTTTTATTTCCAGCAAATACATCAAACTTTCTCTTCTTAATTATCACATAACTATACTGTGTGGATATGACATATATTTATAGTTTGGTTCCCTTGACACAAAACCAATAGGCCTTTGATTAGAAGCTCTGTGACCAACAAAAGTTTATGATTCTTACACAGTTTGTTCATCATGATAATCTTCACTATTGAACACAACAGAAGTCTAATACAATCGCAAAAAGCTAAGCCAAGGCTATGAATAAGCTTCAATGTCACCATCATTAATTCTTTGACCGCTCTTTCTGGCATTATTTAAAAAAACCTTTTCTTTCAACTTCTGTAGTCCTATAAGCCATTTGATAGCTCAAGTCGAGTAAAAGCTTGAAAAAAATCAAAAGAGGGTGTTATTGATGTATTTTTATGTCATAGAAAAAAACATGAAAGAGACTTTATTAACCACAGATGAATAACTTTACAACTATTAAAAACTTTATTTCAGGCATTTAACCAAAAACCTGTTCAAAATATCCACTGACTTCAAGACGATGGAACTGGAAGTTTTAAAATGCTGCAAACACATTTTGGGGTTTTGGCTTGGGGGAAGTCATGGCCTAGTGGTTAGAGAGTTTGATTCCTAACCCTAAGGTTGTGGGTTCGAGTCTTGGGCCAGAATACCTCGACTGAGGTGCCCTTGAGCAAGGCACTGAGCCCCAAACTGCTCCCCGGGCGCCGCAGCATAAATGATGCCCGCTGCTCTGGGTGTGTGTTCACTGATGTGTGTTTGTGTGTTCACTGCTGTGTGTGTGGACTTTGGATGGGTTAAATGTGTTATGTCACGTCACTTCACAGCAGTCTATAAACTGGTCACATGAACGGTTTGTTTCTGTTTTCTCCAGATGACTACTATGATTCCAGAGTTATCATCTTCCAGGAGCATACAGGATGAGTTATCAGCACATCCAATTACACTTCTGGCTACTTCTAATGGCACACAGATTGCTGTTCAGGTATAGTTCGCTTAGGCTGGAATGCATCACAATTTTGACCTGTTTGATTTGCCATCTATAGGAATTCAGCGCTTGCTACTTAAGGGTTAGTTCACCCAATAATTAAAATTATGTCATTAATAACTCACCCTCATGTCGTTCCAAACCCGTAAGACCGCCGTTTATCTTTGGAACACAGTTTAAGATATTTTAGATTTAGTCCGAGAGCTAAGCATTGTCTTCTCTTCCGAGATTTCAAAACAAAGCAGTTTGTGATATCCGGTTCGCGAACGAATCATTCGATGTAACCGGATCTTCTTCAACTAGTTCACCAAATCGAACTGAATCATTTGAAACGGTTCGCGTCTCCAATATGCATTAATCCACTTTTCCACAATTACTTAAGCTGTTAACTTTTTTAATGTGGCAGACACTCCCTCTGAGTTAAAACAAACCAATATCCCGGAGTAATTCATGTACTCAAACAGTACACTGACTGAACTGCTGTGAAGAGAGAACTGAAGATGAACACCGAGCCGAGCCAGATAATGAACAACAGACTGACTCGTTCACGAGTCATGAACCGTTTCTGTCAGACGCGTCTGATTCGAGAAACGAGGAGCTGAAGATACTGTGCATGCGTGATTCAGCATGAAGCAGACTGACACACAGAGCGTCTGAACCGAACTGATTCTTTTGGTGATTGATTCTGAACTGATTCTGTGCTAATGTTATGAGCCCAGGTAAACCGAAGGCTTGAATCAAGGGCAATCATCGCCAATGACGCCATTACGTAGAGCGCAAAAGAACCGGTGAACTGTTTTTTCAACTGGTATATTGGATCGAACTGTCCGAAAGAACTACTAGTGATCCGAAAACCGATGAGTCAATCTTTTGTTCGTTATCTGGCTCGGCTCGGTGTTCATCTTCAGTTCTCTCTTCACAGCAGTTGAGTCAGTGTACTGTTTGAGTAAATGAATTTCTCCGGGATATTGGTTTGTTTGAACTCAGGGGGAGTGTCAGCCACATCAAAAAAGTTAACAGCTTAAGTCATTTGTGGATTAATGAGTATGCAAACCATTTCAAACGATTCAGTTCGATTCGCTGAACTGGTTGAAGAAGATCCGGTTACATCGAATGATTCGTTCGCGAACCGGATATCACTACACTTCAATGTTTTGAACTCTCTGACAACAGACCCGGAAGAGAAGACAATACTAAATAAAGTCGTAGTTTTTGCTATTTTTGGACCAAAATGTATTTTCGCTGCTTCAACAAATTCTAACTGACCCTCTGATGTCACATGGACCACTTTGAAGATGTTTTTATTACCTTTCTGGACATGGACAGTATACCGTACACACAGTTTCAATGGAGGGACTGAGAGCTCTCGGATTAAATCTAAAATATCTTAAACTGTGTTCCGAAGATGAATGGAGGTCTCACGGGTTTGGAACGACATGAGGGTGAGTTATTAATGACATAATTTTGATTATTGGGTGAATAACCCTTTAAAGTCAAAGCCAGATATGGGCCAGTTGGTTTGTGTATATAAATGTATGTTTTTGAGCAACTGCCAGGAGTCTGGAGCTAAAAGAAAAGGTACCCTGTGCAAATTTTGTGAAATTTGATTGAAACTTGCAGACTGGCTCTGACTTGTCTGCAGCTGACATCGACTCATTCAGACTGCGAATCAGGGGAAAACATCTGAGCAAAGTCATGTCGTTTATTCCAGCTTTCAGTCACTCATTGAACTCTATCTGTCTAGCTGGGCCTGTGTGTGTGCATTATTGAACACAGATGTTGTGTTTGCTCTTCCAGCTCAATGAACAGACTTCACTGGAAGAGGCTCTGAGAATAGCATCATCATTACAGGGAAGTGAAACATCAGAACTGGCCAATTAACTACCTTCACCTCCTGATGCAGTATGACTAGAGATTACACGAGCAAATTATGCCCTTTTGTAATTACCCTTTCGCCACAATTGTACAGATGTTAAGCTGTGCACTATGATAGTATTTCTAACAGATTTTGTTCACTATGATATAGATCTCTAAAAGGCAGAAACCTGTTTGCAATTTTTGAATAAAAAGTGATGAACGGGATGTTTGGTGTGTTGTGATGCTTTCCCAATGTTTCCGATTGCCTTGAAGCACAAGAAGCTCAGATCAAATGCTGCTGAAATTAAAGAAACATGCGAAATACAAATAATACATTTTTAAGTTCAGTTTTTATAATTTACATAGTTATGCTGATAATATGAATTGCATTTTCACTAGTGGTCTCGGATGTTTTGATATGTATAGGCTACATTCATTTTTATTCAAAAATAAAAAAGTGAATATTTTTGGCAAAAATAGTTATAAAAAGTGAAAACCAGTCAAGTTGAGAAATAACAGTTATGCAAACATCATGAATGTTTATTATGAGGATCTGTTTATTATGTGGATCTGTTTATAATGTCACATGGAAATAGATCAAATAAAAAATATTATTTTCTATAAAAAGCCTTTTATAAAAATTCATGTAGCTTTATTTAATATACTGTTTATTTAATATACTGTTATTTGTTATTATTTATAAATTGGCTCATGAAGAAATGGTCAGAATGCATGAAATGATATTGTAGTCAGTACGGCAATACTGAAGAATATGAAAAAGGAAATTGCTGAAAAACAATGCGGTCTCTAGAACTTGTTTGTAAGATGACTTACGCCCCAAAGACTGTCAGTGATTCTTAGTGCTTGATGTCATTTTTGTGGAATATTAACTTCCTCCTCTGACTTCATACTAATAATTGTTTGTTGTGGGGTCATTTACCAGACCTGTTTTTCAGGATTTGATTTTCCTTTTTTTTTTTTTTGTGAATGCAGTGCAGAAAATACAGGAAATCTTTTTTTTAAATGTTTTCAATGCCTGCTACATCTACAAATGGCCTGGTAGATGTCACCTGACACATTTCTACATTCATTTCTATTTATAGATTAAGACTGTTATTGTTTTAACAAAGATTTGCAGATTCATTATGTGTGCTGCATGTGGCCAAAGATTTATGTGGTAGCTACCTGCAGACAATGCTCTTGTTTGGATGGATGGACATTGTTTTATGGAACACAATTTAATCATTGCATTTAAATAAAAACGTGGTGGTGATATGTCCTGAGGCGTGACATACTGCACGGCATTAAACAGCTTTTTATTAGTTATTAGAAAATACAAATGTAAGGTTGATGGGTTTATTTTTTATTTTTTTTACATATGCAGTAAGTGTAAGCTCCAGTTCAGTAGGCTAGTAAGCAAGCACAAAAGTTAGTTCGTCAGAAAGCGGAAAGTGTGATGAGGAGGAAACCTTAAGCGCTTATCATACGAACAGTATCGCGGTAAACAAGTGCTGTGGTTATTTATCACTTAATTATTCATTTACACATTGCATATATATCACAAACTAACATAAGTGACGATCCTGTGTGGAAGATTACTAATACAAAATACATTAAAAGGCCGACTCTAACAATAATAATTCGCACAAATTGAATAAAAGGGTTTATTTTTTTCCTAATTAAGTGCTGTTTATGGCTTAGTAATGCTCACATGGAAAGAACCCTTCACTGACTGTAGTCAAAAACACTAGACTGGACAACGCCGAGATTGAAGGCACGGATAAAAGGAATTCTACTGCGTTCGGTTCTATTTCTAAATGTAAATGTGATGAGATGTATGTAAAGCGTATGTCACGTGACTCGCGCTCATGCTGCGCGCGCTGAGAGAAGAGGATCAGTCTTACAAGCGCTCTGACAGCTTTAACTGAATTTATCATGCTATCCCGGGACGAAATACTCAAACCCATCTGGTACGCCTTCACTGCCCTGGATGTAGACCGAAACGGGAAAGTATCCAAATCCCAGTTAAAGGTAAGCAAAGTACTCTACCGTCAACTGTAAATCAATCACCTGTTTGAGCTCTAGTTTCCGTGTGTTGGCTCTGAAGGGTTTAGAGTCAAGCGCAGTCGTTTATCCACTTAAGGCGAGACACTGCAGGCAAAAACACTTTTTTCAAGCACCTGTCAATTTTGAGATTTTGGGCTTTTTGGTTTTTCATAGTGCTTTTTCAAACTAGTGGAAGGAAAACATCCAAAAGACACTGTTAAGTGTTTCTTTTATAGCACTTTATCTGTTTGTGTCAATAGATTTCAATTACAATACATATTTTTAAAGGCCGTTTTCTCAAAATGAGTTTTTTCTTCAACACTGAGCCATAAATCTCCACTTCAGTAGCACTTACACACACCAAACTTGACATTTTTATTCCTGTCTATATTCTGAAGATTTTTACAGAGGGATTTGTTCATATACATTTTCCTTGATTATATACATTTTATTCCCCCCAAAATTGTGAAAATATATTGTTTTCTGGCTGTTCAAAGTATTTTCTGAATTATGGAGTGACAAAAAAAGATAACCAGAATTCCCTCTGTAAAAACATTTGACTCTGTCAAAAAAATTAAACAAAAAATTTGAAACTGACTTCATCTAGTGTTCAGATTTTTGTCAGTGTCTCGCCTTAAAGTTTTATCTATAATATCAACTTGCTCGTACGAGATGTCTCTTGTAGACATATTTATTCAGACAGGCATAAAAATCTAGATGTAACTTAGATGTTAGATTAGCAGTAACCATCCAAAGCGTATTAATTTTTCCATATTTTACAATAATAATAATAAAACAAGATGACTAAGTCAATCAACATTTTCTTCTATACAAATCAGAATGCTTTTACATTTATGCATTTAGCAGACGCTTTTATCCAAACATCAGTTTTTTAGGAACACTTTTCATGCTTTTTCATCACTATCCGCTCTGACTAAAATTTCAGGATTTACTTTTTCATTGCCAAAATTAGTTTTGTAAATAAATTCACATGTCATTTGCATGTAGTGTAACAAGTGTAATAAGCATAAACTCAGTGTAGCGTGTCGAAACTTTTGACCACGCTTGATCTATTTTATTTTGCATGATTGAACCCAAGTGGCCTAGAGTTGCTGTCTGTCTCTCTGTAGGTTCTGTCTCACAACCTGTGCACCATCCTGAGGATCCCTCATAACTCTTCAGCCCTTGAGGAGCACTTCAAAGATGATGATGAAGGACCAGTGTCAACACAAGGATACATGCCCTACCTGAACATGTTCATACTTGATAAGGTAATAAATACACTGTCTCTTATCAAAGAGCAACTTTATTGTTGTATTTCACTCCAGCAGTGATCAGATGACAATAACAGCATGTTGTTCTTGTCACAGAATGATTACTGTATACCTCCTACCATCACCAATACAGGTTTTTGTTTAAGAATAGATCATTATCATTTCCTGGTGGCACATTATATCTCATGACTCACATCGGCATATTCTTTTTTTTGTGTGTCTGTCTGGTTTTCTGTGCTACGACATTCAGCGGGGTCCGAAATATAGGATTTAAATTGGAAAGAAAATAAATCAATGAATAATGTCATCACACACGATGCATGAAAAGTTTATGTATGCTATTTATATATATAGTACTACTCAAATATGTAATTTTTTCACACTGTTCATATTACTTACGATGCTCTTTAAACATGCTGCTCAATAAAACGATCCCGTCATTAAAGGAAAAGGGCAATGCATAAAACTTTCAAGCTTTGAAATTAATGTGCATTTTTAGTTTAAACCCCAAACTGCATCATTTGCAATATAAAATATATTCACTAGTGGTCTCATGCTATTTCAGCGATCCATTAATGTTTTCAGTACTTTTTAAATTGGAAAGTTGTCCAAAGATAAAACAAAGCTTGTAAATACTAAAGAAGATGAGACCTAAAATGCTAAAACATCTGTAAGGAAGTTCATATCCATGGGCCGTCACTTGTGATTCATGGGGCATGAGACTTGTTACTCACATATTCATTTTTTTATATCACTTGCTGAAAATGAATGTTTAATGAGACTTCTGACGAACTGTTTAAAATTTAATACTGTTTAAGTTGAAGTATGAAGTTTCTGTGGTACCTGTGTCACTTAGTGTAGGATTACAAAAGTAAAGCATGTTTTCAAATACCTTATTTTAAGTTATTCTTATCTCTACAATAGCTCACTATTTTATCTGGGGCTGAAATGTGAGACAAAATGTGAGTTTAGCGTATACATTTCAAGAAGAAAAATGCACAAGCTTGATGTCTCGATTGAAAGCTAATATCTTGTAAATGTACCGCCAGTGTGTTTAGCCCTGTTTTACTCTATTGTCTTTCTCTGTGTAATTTACCCAGTTTTTATATTTTAGCTTCCAAAAACTGTAATCTGTAACTAAATCGCAATTAAAGCATCAGCTATGGTTCCTCATCGGCTAAACACCCTCTGGCTCCGCCTGCTACAGTAGCCACGCCCCAAACTCTCACTATTGGTTGAGCTGGAAAGAGACTGACAGATATTTGTGGACCGCTCTAAATGTTTAGATGGTGCTGGGAAGCTCAGTTGCAATTTTTGGGGAAATAAACCCATGAATGGCATACTGATGAGCAAACAGTAAACTGGGTTAAGAGAATGTATTCTGACATAAAAAAAATTCTACAATTAAATTCGGCGTGAGATTTTAAGCTGATTTGAACTGAAAATACTCTCAGTGGTCTTGCCAGATAACATGCATTTTTCTCTAGTGTTATATTCTCAACATAATTCATCGTATTTTAGGTGTGAATTCGGTTAAGTTAAAGATTTCTGCTTATTTTTCTCATTTGACACACAATACTTATTTCTTAAATAAAGTGCAAAAACGTTTTTCTTAAGAAAAACACCCAAATTTATCTGAAGTTTCGATATATTTTCTTCTTGGAAGTGAAATACAGTATGATTTGCTTTCCCCCAACATTCAGAACTTACAGCATCTCTTCTGCTTACTTTCGACTTCACAGTTGGACATGTGCATTCAAAAATGCTTTTCTTTGTAGCACTACTGTAACGTGTGGTTATGACTTCTGTAAACGTTTCTGTTGCCGTCATGTCAGCTCAAACCTGTTTGACCATTCTTCTCTGACTTGTCTTCGAGGCGTTTTTCTCCCTGAGAAACTGCTACTTACTGTTTTTGGTTGTTTACCCCGTTCTCTTTAAACTCTAGAGACTCTCAAGTGTGAAAACCCCACAATATCAACAGTTTCTGACATACTCGCTTACAGTAGGCCATATTTCTTCAAGAACAAGAACTGAACCTCTTGTTGTTTAAGCATTGATATAGAGGTTGCACTTTATTTTACAGTACGTGTACTTACATGTACTTATAGTGTACTTACAGTGTATTTATCTAAGAACGTTCTGGTAATACAAGGTAACTACATGGGGTAGGGTTAGGTTTAGGGGTAAGTTCAGGGTTAGTACCTAGTTATTACATAGTTATTGTAATTACTATAATAAGTACATAGTATGTACATGGGGAACAGGACTGTAAAATAAAGTGCTACCGATATAGATATATACATTTTATTGCCTATGTTCACTGATTTCCTTGCTGCTTGGTATGAAATTTCAAAAAATCAAGCCCCTTTCAGTTAGTCAACACAAAACAAACTTTATGCGTTGCTTATAAATTCAGCCAAAAGATTTGAAATTGTAGCTCTAAAATAAGGTTTATTTTTAATATTTTAATTGCAGATCCAGGCCAACTTTGACTTCAACGAGCTGAATAAGATGTGCTGGACTTTATCTGCACCAAAGCACATCAGTAGCAAACATCTACTCATCTCAAGGGATGATACCTTCAAGGTGTGGTGCATCTTCAACTTCCTGTCTGAAGATAAATATCCACTTCACATTGTCACAGAAGAGGTTGGTTCTAGTGCATTTAGTGGTTTTTATATCTTTTTCTAATTACATGATATCAAGTGGAAATAACGCTGTATTTTGTGTTGTATCAGCTGGAGTATTTCCTGCGCAGGCTGTTTGCAGCAATGGGTTGCGGCTGGAATGAGGACAGGTTTGAAGACTACAAAATGCAGCTCAGTGCAAAGAAAAAACATCTGGATGCTTGGGAACTGATTGAGCTTATTGGCATGGGCCATTTCACCAAGGGCATAAACACTCAGACTCTCTCCATGGGCATCAGTGTGGTCCATCAGGAACTTGTGATGGATGTTATTAAGCAGGTGGGAGTCTGTGTTAAAGCCAATGTAAAAATCCATTCTCCAAAACTGGAGAAATAAAGAGATGTTCCTTACAAGCGATTAACTTGCTGTTTTTTATTCAAAAGGGCTATATGATGAAAAAAGGCCATAAGAGGAAGAACTGGACAGAGCGATGGTTTGAGCTCCATCTCAATTACATGTCCTATTATGTGAGTGAAGACCTCGCAGAGCAGAAGGGATGCATTTCACTTGATCGCAACTGCTGTGTTGAGGTAAAATCAGTACTTGTTATCATCAGTACAATCATAATTGTGAGAAAAAAGTCATAATTGTGAGATAAAAAGTTGCAATTTTTTTTATTCTATGGCAAAATTAAGCTTCCATATCATGTCGATCCAACCCTGTATGATTTCTTATGAAAGCAGACGTTTAGCAGAATGTCCAAGCTGCTCTTTTCCATATAAAAAAATGAAAAAACTGTCCCTTGAAATATCTAAATTGCTCTGTCTTTGCAGTCCTTACCAGACAAGGATGGAAAGAAAAACCTCTTTATTATAAAATGTGTTGAGAAAAGTTTTGAGATCAGTGCATCGGATAAAAAGACAAAACAAGAGTGGATTCAAGGTATTGCATGTCTGTGCTGGTTACACATAGAGGTTACACTTTCGACTGTGAAATATTTGTCTATCCACAATGTCATGTGTTCATGTGTATTCAGCCATCCAGGACTGCATCGTCCGCATAAGACAGGGCCTTTCCTCCCCACACCGAGAATCCAGACAGAAACGCAGGGAGCTGAGAAACAGGATGAAAGCCGAACAGGAGATGATGGAGAACAGAATGAGACAGCTGCAGTTGGCCAACGAGAGAAAGCAGGCCCAGCTGGAGGCCATGAGCAAGGTACTCTAATCCTCCTTGAAAGATGTTACTGAAAGAGTCAAATACAAGTTACCTGCTAAAACGGCTTCTTTCAAGTATATTTTAGTAGTATCTCTATTGGAGATGTTGGATTAAAGGTGCATTTAGTAGTTCTATATCTAGTGGTAGCATTGCTGTTCATCGTGTACTTGAAACTAGTGAGTTGTGCATCACTACTTTCATATTTACTCCGTCAATAAATCTAATAAAACTGCTAACACAATTGCTTCCAAAAACACAATACTTGGCAATGCTATAGCTTTCAATACAAGATATTTTATGTTAAATAAGATATACAAAACATTCTCTTTCAAACCTGGTAGGTCAGTAAAAATAAACTTAAGCCATGCATTTTCTAGTAGATCTTTTAGAAGGACATCCCTAGTGAAAAATAAAATAAATATACTTAAATGTATTTGAAATACATTTATTTCATGCAAAGTATTCTACAAATACATTTTTATATTTATGTACTCAATAAAATGTCCCGCAGTTGTATTTATAGTAAACTAAACTGATATACTTAAAAGTATCCTAAATTGGAAAAACTAATATGGCACTTAATGCACTTTAATTGTGTAAAAGTAGTGCTGAAGGACAATTAAAGATATACTTAGTATATTTTATTGTGCTGAAGTGGAACTATTGCAGGTGTACTTCAGGTACACTTTAAAGGTACACTTAAAATATTTTGCATTTGAAGTCTGATATTATTCAAACATCATACAATCAAAAGGATGCACCGGTTTTGCAGTCTGGACCGTTGAACGGGAGAGCAGAATCACTCTTGTGATTGATGGACAGATTTGAATTGTTAAGAGAACAACTTGATTTATATATATACACATTTAGGGGCATGTGGTGGTGTTTCAGAGTACCTCTTCTGTTACAATATCGGTTTCGTTATGTTCTCTTTTCGCTGTCAGTTCCCCTTTTGGCTAATTTTCATTCACTTACTTTTTTTTTATAGCACACTATTAGTAATTAGAAACTAACGTTTCACTTCTTTGTCCATTTATTTTCTCCCATTACATTCTCCCTCTAATTAGTTTTCATGTTACATTTACAGTCCTTTTCGACAATGATAAGAAAGCTACAGAACCTACTGAAGCTCTGAGACTGATAAATGTGAAGATATTTCTAGAACTTTTTTTTATCTGTTAAAATATGTTAAAATTGCTATTGAAGCCATAGCTGTGTGGTTTCAAGTGGCTTACAAAAAAGTCCTGTCAAAAAAAGCCCCAAAATATAGCTTAAAAACAGCTTTGCTTATGCAAATTCATTTTAGGGCACCTGCAAAAAAGCACTCCTGAGCAATGAAGCCACACTTCCTGTGTACAGGCAGTTTTGACAGTCACTGGTTCCTGTTTGATATCCTCAATCTCAAGCACAAAAACAGTCTTAAGTCGCTGGGGTATATTTTTAGCAAGAGCCAAAAAATCATTGTATGGGTCAAAATTTCAAGATTTTGATTTTATGCCAAAAATCATTAGGATATTAAGTAAAGATCATGTTCCATGAAGATATTTTTTACAATTCCTTCTGTAAATATATCAAAACCTAATTTTTGATTAGTAATATGCATCGCTAAGAATTCATTTGGACAACTTCAAAGGCGATTTTCTCAGTATTTGGATTTTTTTGCACACTTAGATTCCAGATTTTCAAATAGTTGTATCACGGCCAAATATTGTCCGATCCTAATAAACCACACATCAATGGAAGGCTTATTTATTCAGCTTTCTGATAATGTATAAATCTCTATTTCGCTGAGACTGGTTTTGTGGTGCAGGGTCACATATTATGCTTTACCACCTTTACTTCAGGATTTAATCAGACTTACAGAAGCCTTTCATGCTTTCATTTTCTCTGGATATGGCAGAACCTGCAGGAAGCATCAATGATGGGTGATTTTGAGGAACAGAGAAGACTTCAGACCCAAAATGAACTACTGGACCAATACAGACGGGACCTGGAGCAAGAGAAAATGGTAAAAGCAACATTAACGTTAATGTCCCACTAGCAGACATCTCTCCTCTCCTAAAAGGACCAGGAGTCTCTTGCATATCTATAGCGAATCCCTGACACCCACAAATGATATGCAATCCCTTAAGTTGAGAGAGAGTAAGATAGGGGCCCTGTTTCCTGGATATTAAAGTGTTTTTTTTAGTTATTCAGTCACAAGTTGTCAGCTGAGATGCACGCCTGATGTAATAAAGAAACGTAAAACTGCTTCTTAGGCTCGAATGCAGATGGAAGAGCAGGTGGTTGAAAAGGCCAATGAAGTGGAGCAGTACTGGCAGCGTACACAGGAGCTGGAAGAAATGTACCATCAACTGAAAAAGGCACTAGACGACGAGAGGCAGGCCAAAGAGGATGAAGAAGCCCTGCGCAAACTGCAGGCCAGGTGCACAAACACACAACATTCAGTATACACATCAAGTAGTCAATGTTATGGGCCACAGCATTATGCAGAAAATGTGTGTGTTTTATTTGCAGGCTGCTACAAGAGGAGGCCAACAAGAGGCTTGAATTAGAGCAGATTCACCTGCAGCAGCAACAAGTCTTATCCCAGTCTCGGAAAGAGAAAGAAGAGCTGGAAAAGGAGCGAACAGAGAAGGAACGTGCCCTGCAGGCTGCACAGGAGCAGCTGGAGAGCCTCAGAAGACAGAGAGAGGGGGCACAAGAGGAATACATGGTAGCAGTTTCATAATGATAGAGTGTATTTAGGGATTTTTATACTGTTTGCTATGTCTTCTGTGTTTTACTCTGTAGCAAAAATGTCCAAGTGAATTCACCTTCAGGTCATCTAAGATGAATTTGTTTCTTCATCAGATCACTTGCTCAATAATGAATCCTCTGCAGTGAATGGGTGCCGTGAGAGTACATAAAAACATCATAATAATCCAAGTGACCCACACAACTATAGTCCATCAGTGAAAAGCTGCATGTTTGTAAGAAAATCCATTCAAGACGTTTTATATATAAATAATCACTTCTGGACAAAATACATGTCCATAATGCATAAAAATGCTTCTATCTTCTGTTGTCCTCTCACACTTTTACACAGTGCTTGATCTGTGCAGATTTGTCTGCTGAAGCAACATTATGCATAGCAGACTTTTTATTTTATTTTAGCCGAATCAATGATTTGAAGTTAATCATGAAGTTGTTTATTACAAACATACAGCTTCTTTGGATTTTCTTTGGATTCATGAGGAGTACTTGTGAAATATTGTGATGTTTTTATCAGCTGTTTGGACTCTCATTTTGACGGCACCCATTCACTGCAGAGGATCCAATGGTGAGCAAGTGATGTAGTGTTAAATTTCTCCAAATCTGTTCTGATGAATAAAAAAACTCATGCACGTCATGGATAGCCTGAGGAAGAGTACATTTTCAGCAAGTTTGCATTTTGGGCTGTACTGTTCCTTTAAGGTAAATGATCAGAATTTCAGTGACTTTTATTGTTTTTCAGGCCATTACAAAGAAACTGGAGCGGGCAGCTCACAAAACAAAGAATTGGAAGCACAAAGTCTCTAACCATGAGGGCCTACTTCGAACCATTTCACCAGGTGACAGAGTGTAAACTTTCTCAGATGGCAGATACCATTTCCAAAAGCACCAGATTAATGGTTTTCATGCATTTCTTAGGCTCTAAGTGTCCCACTAGAATGACCAACTGGGGACAGGCAGCGTTCACTGACACAGAGCTGAATGAGATGGAGAGGATTTGGCAGGAGAACAAGAATAGACCATATGATGGACAATAACATCTGAAGCATCCATTTCTTTTATTTGTGTGTATTTATTTTGTGTTTTCCAGGTAGTCATCATCATGACTCTTGTTAATGGTTAAATCTGTTGTTAGTAAAATGTGTTTTTATTCAACCATTTATTAATTGTGCGCTATTATTAATGGAACATTAGCAGCTAAATGATGTGCAGTTGATGGTGTCGATTTTGTACAAGAGTTATCAAAATAATGTAAAATGTGACATCCATAGCTTTTAACGCTTTGTTGTATACATTGTTGTTGTTTTTTAAACACACTTAGAAAATGTGAAAGTATTGTCATTCAACTTTAGTAATTTCAAGTGTATTCATTTTTTTAATGTGAAAAAGAGAGTTTGGAGGTGCTAGTGCTATCAAAGCACCAGATTCCTACCGTATCCACTAGATGTCCTTATTGATACATAGACAAACCCATAAGACCAATTCATACAGTTTTTGTAGACTAGAGTCACTGATTGACAAAATACACATTAACTGAGATACTGTGTTAGCAGCGCATGCATAATCCATTTAGCTCAAAAGTTGCATTTTAACTTCACCTTGTTAGAAAATATATACCAGAATAAATCATGCTGTTCATGATGGGTTGATGTGGTTCATTTTGTCTTCAATCTCTTTGTCAACCGGATGAATTTAATATATTGATAGCATTTTGCATGTATGCATGTAGACATATGCTTTAATCCAAAGCAGCATACACTAAATTGCATTTAAGGTATACATTTGATTAGTTAATGCATTTTCTGGGAATCAAACTTATGACCTAGCATAATTCCATACTGGAATGTTTGAGATTTTTTTTAATCTCTGTTATTATCGTTGTTATAAAATGATTACAGTGCGTTTACATCTTTATTTTATTTTACTGTGGTGGTGGGTGTTGTTAGGCAGGATGCAAAAACGTAACCATAAAATCACACCAACTAGAGTTGTTAGCTAGAGTTGTAACAAGTGGTTTGATAGCTTTTTATGTTAAGATATCAAACTGTCAAAGTAGCCTGATAAAGGGCATATTGTAAATATCTGGCGCCTTAATGAATCAGAACTTATCACTCTGCTTTTGAGTTCCAGATAGACCGTAATTCTGTGCAGTGTAACCATATACTGTATAAAAACATTGTAACTTACAGAGTTAAAGTCCCACAAATTTCCCAGTTGTTCTTTCTGCAGGTTAGAGACTTTCTTTATGAGTGAATCATTGAATCATTTATTCAACCGGTTCATTTGAACACTGATTCATCCGCGAACAAAGTTCCACTTTTGTGTGTTTGAATCAGGTTTGAATCAGTCTATGGTTTGAATGCTCGGAGACGATGCGACGGTTTATTTTGCTTTTGAAGCTGTTTTCGTTGGCAAAGTAAAAATAGACAATGTAAGTGGTAATACTGCCTAAAATGTACGTTGCTAAATATGATGTTTTTTGTTTGCTGAATATCAAATTTGATCATTGAATATCGCCTCTTCGGCTTGGACGTATAACGTCAGGCCTACTAATAAGAACAACATAAGCAGTTTTCTTTTTTACCAATGGTTTTAGTGTGACTTATACCTTCAAAACTAGTGTTTTAACATAAAAAAGGTTTTGGACATAAAACCTGACATTGGCTGACACATTTAACGTTAGTGGGGCGCGAATACAGTAGAACGTTATAAATCAAATCACCAAACTCAGTAAGATCACATTTAAAAGTACAAGTAAGCTTATTGTAGCATATTATAAACATATAACGTGTAAAAACGTTCAAAGACGACTGAAAAGTGGTCGAAGTGCGATTTTTACAGAGGGTAGATTGTTTGCTGATTGCATTGAAAATGTTGATGGAGTGGAGGGATCGAATATGCAAACATATATATATATATATATATATATATATATATAAAATTATTTTTTGAGCCAAGACCCAAAATAACTAAACACACACACACACACACACACACACAAAAGTCTCACTATTGTTCTAAATAAGCAAAGGATACAGGTACAGGCAGTATGCTTTGAATGTCTAAAGAAGGCTTTCTATATATTTGGAAAGGCTTAATATATTTTTATACCAGGCTTGTTCACAGATCTGTCTGACCTCCACAGTAAGGAGTGGTACATGAGGGAGAGCAGGAGGATGGGAGAAGTCCAGGAGGGACCGGTGATGTGGATGTGAGTGACATACAAGCAAACATCAGATGTGAAAGGGGAGCCTTATCCAGAAAAATGGTACACATTGCTTTTCATTTATTTATTTATTTACACTTCTACAGAATTCAGTGACCACTCACTTTCAGCAACTTAAGTACAGACCCCATTCATTTTTTTCCTTTCAACAAAACCTTGGTATTAAACCCTTTAATTAATAAATCAGCCTGCTCAGAAATTAATTAAAATTAATGTAAACATAAGACAAGACTGAGTACTTAACCTTTTGCATAAATTAAGTGTTAATCCACGACACAGTACGTAGATTTAATAACAGAGTTGACAAATGTAAAAAAAGAAAAGAAAACGTGACGTGAAATATATTATAAGATTAAAATTTATTGAAAGTATTAAAAATATTTAATACAAATACAACTGTCTTTTTGTATTAAAATCAAGATGCTGGCTATAAAAAAATCGCCCAAACTTCTTAAAAGTGCACAGGAAGCATACAAGAAGTGAAGTGCCAAAAATGACCAACTAGTCATGCCTATTAGAGACAAAAATGGCAACAATCTTACTACCGACCAAAAAAAGCAGATGGGTACAATACTTCCATGAAGTACTCAACCACCCAGAGCCAGTTGGCCCTGCTAATCCTTCTGCAACAGGTGACATGCTTGATATCCAACTGAGACAGAGGTTAAGCTTTCCAGCAAAGCCATGAAAAATGGAAACGCTGCAGGAATTGATTCCATCCGTGCAGAAATGCTTAAGGCAGACCTCGATACCTCATGCAAGATTCTTACAGACATTTTAAGAAATATCTGAGAACAAGAGACCATCCCAGATAACTGGAATAAAGGCCTTATTGTGAAACTCCCCAAAAAGGGTGATCTTCAGAGCTGCGGTGACTGGCGTGCCATCACACTGGCTCTCAGTCCCATCAGCAGTTTTCTGTAGAGTTCTTCTATACAGAATTGACAAAAATGATTTTAAACTAGCAGGATTCAGAAGTGGAAGAAGGTGCATAGACCAGATCTTAACATCATCGAACAATGCCTCAAGTGGAACACCCCTCTGCACATTTAAAAAGACACCCTATGGAAAATCAAGCTATCCTTCGGAGTTCCACCAAAAATGGTTTCGCTGGTTTCGCTGATGAGGCTGTTCCACAGGAAAATCAAATTCAGCGTCATTGTAGACGGTTACTTGTGAGAATGGTTCCCTGTATAGTCTGGTGTGCAGCAGGGCTATATCATCTCTCCAATTCCAATTCTTTTTGAGGTCACAATGGACTGGATAATGTGGAAAACAACAGCTGACAGACCCAGAGGCATCCAGTAGACCTTGAAAAACTTGACTTTACTAGTGACCTTATGTATTCTGTACAAAAATGTATTCTCCACAAAATTTCAACATCTCCAAGAAAAGACAGACAGACTGAACAGCTTTGCCATGCAGGTGGGCCTGAACATCAATCCATACAGCATGCTGAAACTTATCGAATCAAGTGGAAACAAATCATGATGCCTTATGTCCCACTCAAGACGAAGAGGTGTAAGCCAATACGTAGTTCTTCAGTGGTTATTCCGTAATTATACATTATTTTATTTATTTTTTTATAATTGAAATAGCAATCACACTGCGGCGACTGCCAGTGAGTGCAGACAGTGAATTTCACATGTCGCCTCATGATACAGTTGGCTACTATTAGGTAGGTACAACTGTTAACAACGGAAATGACTTGCAACCACACTGATTCCAATGAACAGCATTTAAAGGAATTGCTCACACCAAAATGAAAATTTTGTCATCATTTACACACCCTCATGTCGTTCCAAACCTGCATGACTTTCTTCTGTGGAATCTACTTCTTGGAAATCGTTTTGAATGTAAATGGGTGTCAAATGTTGTTTTGCCTCGTGTTTCTTTTTTGATATTTAGTAAACAATCAATTTAAGGCTGTATTTATCCAAAAGGTTTGTATAGGTCTTTCTATTCTGGATTAAGCCATTATTCTAGTAATAGATTCTGGGAATGTATACTTTTTGGGAATGAAGCCTCGCAGAGGCATAATTAAATGTGCTATATTAGAAGTTAATGCATTATTAATTATCATTATTATTATTATTATTATTGTGTTCCTGTAGCTCAAGTGGGGGTTCGATTCCCTGGGAACACATGATAGGTAAAAATTGATAGCCTGAATTGACTGTAAGTCGCTTTGGATAAAAGTGTCTGCTAAATGCATACATTTTATTTAATTTTAATTTCTTAACAATATATGTGAACCTGTCACAAAACCAATCATAAGGGTAAATTTTTGGAAATTGAGAGTTCTGCATCATCTGAAAGCTGAGTAAATAAGCTTTCAATTGAAGTATGTTATAGGACAATATTTGGCTGAGATACAACTATTTGAAAAACTGGAATCTTGAGGGTGCAAAAAAAATTGAAACATTTAGAAAATAGCCATTAAGTTGTCCAAATAAAGTTCTTATCAATGCATATTACTAATCAACAATTACGTTTTGATATATTTATGGTAGGCAAATTTACAAAATGTTGTGATGGAACATGATCTTTTCTTAATATCCTAATGATTGCATAAAATAAAAAATCTATCATTTTGACCCATACATACACTTATGACTGATGTCTTGGTCCAGGGTCACATACTGTATGATAGTTTAAAATACTCAAACTAGCCCCATGCAGTTGACAGATCAGCAGATTCAGATCTAAGTTAATTAATCAAGACGATGTGCTGAACTTCCTTTGAACTTTGTTCCAGAAAAGGAACTGAAACTCATTCCATAAATGCTGACAAATTATAACATTTAAGAAACCAGATTCCAGAAAACATGTCCTTACAGTGAAACATAAGACATGCAATAGACACTAGTCTTCACAAGTGAGTGTCAAAATAAACAGGACTATGTTACGCTGTGTCTTCGTTTCTGGCACTGGGCAGGAAAAGAGAGCCCACGTGCAGTTTCTAACGTCTAGTACCTGCAGAGATTGTAGCATTAGCTGAGCTCATCTGTGGGTTTTAACAAAACAAATGTTAGACATTGGAGCCGAAACTAAAGTCACACTCAGAACTGCAATGATGCAAATTAAAGGGAACAGTTCATTCTTAGGCCATAGCTAGTATGGATAACAGGCCTTAACATGCCAATTGAACTTGCACTGAGGTCATTGTCATTATAAAGGCTTTGGACAAACACAAATTACAAGCACACATTTGTTTTTGACTTTACACTGGACATCAAGTATCAAAGTACCAAAATCAAAAGTAAACTGAAATGATCTTAAAATACAATATATTCATATAAATATAAATGTATGACATTACTTTAGTATAGCCACCAATTCTCACTATTAATTAATTGCTTATTAGCATGCCTATTAATAACATATTGTCTGTTTAATTAGTACTTATAAAGCACTTATTCTGCATGACCATATTCTACCCTGTCCCTAATTCTATTTAAAACCT
This sequence comes from Carassius carassius, assembly GCF_963082965.1. Lineage (NCBI taxonomy): Eukaryota > Metazoa > Chordata > Actinopteri > Cypriniformes > Cyprinidae > Carassius > Carassius carassius. The sequence continues at coordinate 39,518,802 of NC_081757.1, read as the reverse complement.
AAACTGAACAACTATCTTACTATTAATAAGCAGCAAATTAGGAGTTTATTGAGGAAAAGTTGTGATAATTAGACCTTAAAATAAAATGTGACCAAATATATTAAAAATGCTTTTGTAAATTTGTAAAACCAGTAACCACTGATCTATAAAGTGGATTGCTCATGACATTGTAAAAAATGAAGCCACTTCGTTGTAACCGAATTCGTTGTAAACTCATGTTTTAACAATTATTTTGTTAACGGCATGCATTTTGAAACAGTTGATATAAACGTTGGTTAAATTAATAATTAATGTAAAAACATATAGGCTACATATAACACTTAACTTCTATAATTCTAGTAGAATGCCATAGAATTTGCACTGTTCTGAAGAGTCTGAAATGAAATGCATCATAGAATTAAGATTACAGACTTCAAGGCATGAAGATGTATTTCCATGATGCATGTTAATCTTTGAATTTTAATACAATAAAGTGCAATATAATAAATATATAATATAAATATAAATATAAAATATTAAAAAATAATAATATTTATTGTATATGTCAATTTCTGCTATTAATACTACCAGATATATATAAGTTTATGTTAAACATTTTCTATATAAATGTTTAGTTTTTGGTCAGTTTGGTCCTACATTTGGATTTTTATATATTGCTTATCCTGCCTGAAAAGACCATAAACATTACAGATGACTTCTGAACATTACAGACAACATCTGAATGATTACATGAAAGTAGTCCTGTGTGACTGAGACCTTACAAATTGGGTGATTTTAGGTCATTTTTACTTTCATTCAGTAATACGCTCTGTCTGTAGGCAATTGCATATGGGTGCATCTAACAAATCCGGTGGCTTTCCTGCCTGATGGCAGTCTAGAACACAATGTGCACTCCATTCATTTATATAGATTAGTGCTAGAAACATTTAATATAGTCTATAAAACATTGCCCAAACCATCTCATTTAAGGGCTTTCTGCACAGTCTTTTTCATTACAGCCTTTCGTCACTCTCATTAAACATATGACGCTCTCTAAAGATGTCCAGCAAGATCTTCGAGAAATGCCAGGAATCACCGTCATACACAGTAAACACCTTTTATACAGAGCCAGATCACACACCTCTCATAAGCCAGCTGTACATCCACATACCTGTGTTGGGTTGTTATACAGAGAAACCTTGCAGCTCAAGTTTACACTTTAACTGTATATGATAAAACATATTTAATTTGAAATATCTATATATAAAAGCACATGCTAAGTGAATGAGATCTGTTGTTTGGACACATCTAAAGAATTGGGAAACGTTAAGTCCTTTATTATTAAGTTCTTATTTCGCCACGTTATTCCAAAAACAAACTGAAGTTCCTTCAAATACTTGTTCTCCAAGGGCATCAGAAAACAATGTGGCAATAGTTCCTTTAAAGGGCTTGTTTGTTTGCATGACTGGCTGTCATTCAAATGATATACCTCTAGGCCTAGTCTTACTCAATAACAGACCTGATAGCTGTGTGCTGGTGGCACTCAAGTTTTCCATAAACTATAATTCTGTTTTTCTCCTCAGAAACGTGTTGACTAATAGAAGACATCACTGTAATTGAAAGCACACAGTTAAACTGACAAGACACATGTGAAATACTTCACGTGTTGGGTTTCGGAAGCACAGATTTGACTTTCGTATAATGCAAAGTAGATTCATGAACATATCTTCAGTCAATGGTTAATTTTTTGGGGGGATGTTTTCTCGATGACTTCATTGTTTAGTGCTCTTTATGGTCTGGTTGGATGGTAGACTTTACAGTCCACAGCTATGTTGGCAAAATTATATCAACACATGGGCCTTCACAGATGATTGGCACCAAGCGAAAGCCAACAGTGCCTCTCTCAGAGGAAATAGCTCTTCCATTGTAAATTAACTTTGGGGGTCTTTGTGGGACTCCGTTAAAGCCCTTTTAGCATTCCCCAACATTGGCAATTCCAACCTTTTCTAGTTTTGCTGGTGTGACCCATTCAAGCGTAACCCAACCTGAAGATAATCATGTTTTGTTAATGAATTTTTATCATTACCCTTAATAGTAACTACAGCAGTAAAGTTTACATTAGGTCATGGTGAGCTACAGTAGAGTGCTGTTTTTGTAGGAAAGAACCCAGAAACGAGTTAGGATGTCCAGGACAATAAATGTAATTTACTCTAGTCTGCTATCATCGCCTCATGTTTCTAATTGTGGTTTTGCAAACTAATCTGGCTTTAATATTGGGGGAAAAGACTGAAAGAGTTGTTTGAAGGTTAATGGTATTGATGTCGAAGGTGGTCTAGTTTGTTTAGCTTTTTACTTCTGGCGATTGTATTTAGGCTTTAAAATTCATAAAAGTTGTGTTGATTTGTGAAGATTATCCTGATGAACAATGTGTAAAAATGACTTTTGTTGGTCACAGAGCTTATCGTCTGCAATAACCCCATAGAAAAATCCTTCTGGGTTTTTGTTGAGGGAACCAAGGTGAGGCTAACTTCAGGGTTGACCTACAAAAATACGTCATCGCTACAGCCAACCTTACCAAACCACAACTTTTTACCAGCTAGCTAGATAGGGTGCTGACATGATGGCATTGAGCGTATAATGTGATGTTGATTCTTTTTTGGTAACAGGAAGTGGAATGACATGACCTATCTTTAGGACAGGTGTGCCCTGCACGCCAGTGCCACCTGCATTCAGCCTACATGTAATCCCCATTCTTCATGCTTTGCCACATTTGCATTGTTCGCATTGCTGATTTGTGAGCAGTCGTTTAGACAAGAACATCTGTCATGTGTGGCGGCTGCCAACAAGAATCTGAAGTATGGCAGACAGTCGGATGTGCTCTGAAATTCAAGTTTAACTATGACCAGCCAGTATTAGCGCCCAGAATAAACAACGACCACTTATGATAAATCTACATAAAACTCTGAAAGAGTAAACAGTTTAATGTGTAATCAAATAAATAAAATGTTGATCTGTTTTATGGAAAAGGATGTTTAATATTTATATGAGCTCACAAATCTTAACAATCTGCATGGAAAGAGGTCACATTTAAACCATTTATGAAACCGAACTGTTATGACTTCAGTCAAAAGATTCATAAGTCTCCTGTGATGGCCAGTGAACTGCAATTCCTCCAGAGCATCCCATTTGTCCCATTCTAAGCATTCTGGAGGGATTCTCTGTTCTGCTGCTTTGCTCTCTCTAATCCTCCACTCCAGGAAGCATCTATATTTGGAGAAAACTGTGAGAGCCCCAGTCCAGATGTTTTGCTAGGCCGACACCTGCTCTCAATACAAGTCAGCAGGGAACAACTAGCCAACATCATGCACGTCCCCAATGCTCTTGCAAACCTCAGTCCCATCAGCTTTTTTTTTTTTTTTCTAGGAGCGGAGACACACTGCAATGTCTCGCCTCAAAGGCGCCTGTGGCCTCTTTTACTTATACATTACCACAAATGAGACCACTTGGCTGTGATCATTAGATGAAACCCGTTAGTTATATCCAACAAAGATTTGTAGATGTTTCATCTTACTGTTTATTAAGTGAGATATCCTTTTCAAAACCCCGGAAGAAAGGCGAGACTTCTTGTTTACCTGTTTTTTTTCTCAGTGGAAGGCATGTATTACATATGAATTGGCTGAATCACACAGTGTATCAAATTATACAAGTTGACATGTTGAGAGCAAAACCAAATGATGACACACTTGAACTGCCCTGGCCTCTACAGTGACATATCTGTCTACTGAGGTCTGAAGAGAGAAGCAATTATTGCCACTTAGCATTTCTTTCAAATTAAAATTTGTGCTGAATTTGTTTTGCAAAGATTGAGTAGCAGTGGTTTATTGGAGATTAAAATGATGTTTTTTGGAAACACTGGTCTCTTCTGGGATGTCCTGTGATGAATATAATTTCCTATTGGCCTCATTCATGAAACATGAGCAGAATGAATTTGTGCAAATTTTTCTTAAAATTATTCTTGTGTAATGTCTCATTCAGTTCAGCGCAGAATCTCCACAGAATTTGATCTTTTTTTTTTTTTTATAAGGGCAAGAAGCTTTTTTAACCCATTGATGTTTTTTGATTAATTTTGATAACTGTATTTTTAGTGTAAAAATAACATTTACAAATATGTAGGGCAGCTGCATGTTATGTTCTTCATAAAAAAAAAAAAAGTAAATAAAAATCAAGCAAATGTTTTATAAATGTTTTATATATCTATGATATAATGAAACAATTTAAAATTGGAACATTTTATACAGAAAGAAACATAGGTATGGATGAATTTTCATTTTGTAGCGTTACACCCTGACTGGCTTAAATAGCTTTTAAAGAGCTTTAGGTTGAATTCATGGATTAAGACATGTTTATGCAACTTGCATGAGGATTATACAGCATTTCAAGGTGCTTGATGACAATTGCTAGTGAGAGCAACAATGTTTTACATATCTGCAGAGGAACAAAATGTATGTCCTCTAGTTTCAAGTCTATATATGTTCCAGGCAGTAAAATGACTTTAATGTAAACCAGAATTACATTTTGGTACATCAGGGCAAGCCAGAAAAAACCCGCAGTTTGGTCAGCACATTTGCAAGCATGCAGCCCTGTCTCATGGCACTTAATTAAGTGTGCTTGCATTACTGTGGCTGTGACAATCCACAGCACTCAAGGGGCTGCTAGAGTTACTTCCACGTGTCAGGTCTGTTTAATGTAAGGTGATGTTATTAAGGTGGTTAACTAAAACCATACTGACAGTTGAGTGAGTGCTGTTTTTACTGAACTGCTGCTCTGCCATCGCAGCTGTTGACCTGAAATAAAAAAGTTTACTCTAATGGCCATTCCGTACCCCTTTATGGCAGTGCTAAGAATAAATGGCAGGGCTCAATTTAAAGATGAGTGAGATTTAGTCTCAGCCTTAGACGTCACACCCATTGACTGTTGGCCATCTGGGCTATTGATGCATTTATGCTGTCAGTCTGTATGAATAGATTCTATTACACTCAACATCAGAATGCTAGAATGCAATAGAAAACGTTTATTTTAATATTCTTTCTTAATGTCACATTGCTCATGTCACATGCATTGTCCAAAGTGGGTGACTAGTTTGTGTTTTCTGTGTGACAATCTGCAAAACCAACTTTCTATGCATGTCAATTATCCTTTTCAGATTACAAGTTCTATCAAAATCTAAATGTTATAAACTATAGAGTTTTCTTCTGATCCAATTTAAAAACCAATATTGCTGAAATGTCTGCTGAAATTAAAATGCTGTTTTGAGGATTTTTACACTTCAGCGTATGAAATTTAGCTTTTGCGTTCTTACATACTTTCATAACATACTTTATAGGACAGGTCTTATTGTTCATGCAGAATTTAGGATATATTGTCATGCAGTCACACGAATTGTAATTAATCTTTTCTAGATTTATTTCAAATAACAGCAAAACCCAAAACAAAATGTAACCAAAAACAGTAAACATACCAGAAACATTAGTGGCACCACAAAGTATTGTACATACAGTAACATCATTTTAGGTTCAGTAACAGACATCTTGCCTGATATTTTTTCGTGTTTCTTAAAACTTTACAGATATGCTATCAAAACAAATGGATAAAATTTTAGTGCCATCAACATCACATATAAGCACACAGAGAATGGAGTAATATAGTGTTCTTCCCTTCATTTCAAACTAACGGATGACTGATAACCATCTCAGGCAGGAAGTGCTTTGCTTGGTCAGTATTTGTCTGTAATTAAGTATAAATATGAGTGTTTATTTCAAGTTAGAATAAATGATTAGAAAAACATATTTAACAGCATATTCAGCAGAATATAAAAAGCTGGAATTGTAATACATGTACATAAGACTCTCCATTCAACAAAAACACACAGGTGACACTTTTAATGCTTAAAAAATAATTTACAGAACAACAACTCCGTTACGCATGAGTATAGCATTCATACTTGGAAAAAAAAAGTTTTTGCAAATATATATAAAAAATACTTTGCACACTAGAGCATAATGTTGTCTGCTCCAAGCTTTCATGTGTCTTTAAAACATAATGCCTTTAGCCTAGTTGTTCTAGTCATTAAAAATCTGTTTTGTACGGAGTGCATATCAATAAGTGCAAATTATTTGCCTTTTACACACTGTGCATCTTTCTAAACATTTGTCAGAATTTGGTGCTTGTTTTGCTTTTTAACAGCAGCAACAGTATTTTTGTTTTGCAGAACACACCTGTTGTCACTACTATTTTGACCCGAGTTTAAGATTAGTGCTATTGCTTTGTCTTGGTTGCATGTAGCAGTTTGTTCAGCAAATATAGTAGTGCATTGCATCATATCACCAATCACCTGAAACTCAGGATCAAGTTTTTGAGAGCAGGTAGTGGGATGCAGGAAATTCAGGGCAGTGTTTTGTACGTCACTGTTCAGGTGCAGTTTTCAACAGGCACTGAAGGCTTTACTATGGTCCTACTAATTGCACAGTGGGTCTCCCTGCAGTGAGAGGTGGTGCTGATGAGTCATGTAGAAGAAAAAGGCTTCATGCATCTGAGATGCAGCTTTGGATCTTATCAATCCATAGCTGGGCATTCTGAGCATCTCCTGCACAGAAGTTGTACACTCGTTTAGTGGTCTTTAGCTGCAGGGACAAAGAAAAAGAGAGAAGAGATTTTAATTTATTTTTAAATTTCCATTCATGCTGATTGGTCATATTAACAGCATGTTTACAATGTCTGCACCCAAACTCTGGCCGCACCCAACTATTAACCTTATTATTTTACATGGCAAGTATCCTATCTACTTGAATGGGAAAATCCTTCAATCTCAAAAATAGCTTGCCATGCTCACATTTAAACAACACATTTCAAATCAAGCAACAAAGTCTGAGGTACTGCTCCATAAATGTTGTCTCTTGTGCTCACATTAACAGAAGCTTATAATTCAGGCTGGACCAGTCAATGCACACGTGCAGTCCTAAACAAGTGTCTGGAGACAGCATTTCCATCGCAACCGGAGCAGCAGCGGTGACACAATGACTTTACCGACTGGCTCTTTTCTTTAGAAGGTAGAAGTTATTCAGCCATATTTTGCTTTGCACTTTCTCCCATTTAGAGTAAAATGAATACACCGTGTTGTTATATCTATACAGTCTCAGCCTCAGACGTCACAAGGCACACAAAATGGTCATCATCTGATGCCAAACTCCCTCATGGAAGAAGAAAACCATTTTGTTTACAACAGTGACAATGATCGCATATCAGGATCAACTAAATGCTGAATTTACACCCCAAATGTGATGCTCAATAAAGCGAACTATGATTGGTTGTCAGATGGCCTCTTGACTGGTTCTTGGACAGCCAAAGCTGCGATGAAGTCAAAACCTTCTGCCATCAATCTGAAGGTCTGGCAATGCAAGACTAGGTGTATCTAAATAAATGTCTTGGATAAAGCCCAGCTTCAGACACTGCATTGCTTCATTAACTGGAGGAATACTTACATCAAAGAAAGCCTTTTCACTGATGTGTTTGGGGGCTCCTATAGTTGGTGTGGCAATCAGGACAGATTCTACTTCAGCCAGGTCAATATAGCCACGACAGCTTGTGTCCACATCCGTCTCATAATACCTCAGCTATAGGGTGTCAAAATGCATGACAAATAAATGAATAAATTAAGGTAAAGACCAAAATACAAAACATTTATAAACGACTCACCTGATGTTTTGTTACATCAAGAACAAACCACCTAGCTTTCCAAGCTTTAAGTAATGCCCCTCGCTTGTACAGGATTCCCTCAAATGATCTGTATAAACAAAGATATGATGGCTTGTTTGCTTTCTCTATAAAGTTAGATTATGCGGTATCAAAAGTGTTGTCTGTCATTGTTACCTATTGTCTTCATTCTTTGGGGTAAACTGATTATAGAGCGTGGCTGCCCTGCGATTAACCCCGTTGACTGCAGTGGGGCTGCTGTCCTCTCCGAGGCTGCTGTCAGGTAGTTGCAACATGGAGTGTCGCTGATAGGCCTGCAGGTTGGAGGTGGGGACCAAACCAGAGATGGACACTGACTGTTTCCGCAGCTATGAGATTAAAAGGGCAAGAGATGAGGCCAGTATATCTGGAGAAGACACTTTGCTACTTGCGAAGTCAACAAACAAAGATGCGTCTTTGGTGCTTTCTAAAGCCTTTATACTATTGCATCCCCAAGCCATAAATAAGCAGCTTTGTTTCTACGGCTTAAAGCTACAGTTCTTGATGGTGATGTGATATTGGGGTTTCTATTAAGAAATGGCAGTTGAAGCTACATTTGTGAGGCAAAGTGGAACTAAAATAGCTGGACAGAAGCAGCACTCACATTGCCCTCCTGTTTGAGGTCTTCCTGGATGCTGTCTCGCACCTTCTCCAGCGTGGTGTGCCAGGGCTCAGACTGCTGCCCCAGTTCTCCCTCCAGCCTCTCAATGTCCTGTAACCACACAAATCCATTTTAAGGCTTTCCTTTACCGGTGCCTTTGATCAACCAGGAAATCTTTGGGTTATGTTTTGATATTTTTGTCATACCAAGCAAGCAGCACCATGTTTTTTGATGGTTGTTTGCTTTATAGTAGCTAGTATAATTTCTGCTATTCACAGATAACATAAAAAATGGATGAGGAGATACAGATTGTGCTTTCAGAATTTCAGAAACACTGAATATTGCACACATCCACAAGAAAATTCATGAAAAAGTATAGTGTGAAAAATACAAGATATGTCCTGAATTTTTTCAGCTGCGTGATGCAAGCAGAGGAAACAACTACTCACTCTTCTGATAGACGCATCCCTTCGCACCTAGGATCGGCTGCAATTTTACTGCATCATGTAACATTTTCACTTTGATCATGGGAGGATAAGGACTTGGTGAGAAACTATTAAAAGACTAAGACATATGGACTCACAGCCAAGAGTTTGGTGATGGCATCAGGCTGGGCACGGCTGACGCTGCTGTAACACGGCCAGACGATCCTCCTCTTGGTGGTGGCAATGGTGTCTGACTCTTCTGTGCTCTGTGAGCGCACCACGAGCATACACCAGTCATAAGACGGGCCTGTGGACAGTGTCTCCCCAGTGTAGAACTCCCATGTGGTCAGATTGGGGATCGAAATCAGCGGTTTCAACACCGCCTAAAGGGGAAAAAAAAACCTTATTTGTTGGATTTTTCAGTTCTGACTTTACATAAAGGCGCTGTAAACAATATTAGTCACAGTAGAATTTTTGCCAGAATTAGCCGCTGAATTAATCACCCTCCCTCTTTCTAAAATCGTACCCATGAAGGTATTGTTCTACCATTATGCATGTTTATATGCACTCATTTTCTGAGTCAATTTTGTCAAATGGAATGAATCAGATCAGATTTCAAATTATGAAAGTTCAGTTTATATGAATGTTACAATCTGATTCACACAGTCATTTACATGTTCATTACAAGCATTCCCAAGAAAACTTTAGCGAATACACAGTGCCCAGTGCACCATGTTCAGAACCAGAGAAAGCCACCATGATAATGTTGTATACTCTTAAAAAGCTGACATATTATCAGAAGAGCTTGTTTCTCAAATGTTTAGTAAATATCCAGTCTCCTTTACTGAACAGTGTGGAAAATTTAAATATACATACGCACGTTTGAAAGACTGAAAACATATGCAAAACATAAAACGTATGGATTTAAGTATTTACATGCTTAATTTTTTCTGTTGATTGGATTATTTCAGCTCTAGCCCTCTTATATTACTTTTTTTTAAAACATTATGCTTAATCTTTTCCCATCCTTAAAATCTCACAGTCTAAAGATTACAACGTGTGACCCTCTCTCCAGTGTTTGGTTGTTACAAAGGTATGGGAAGGAAGAAACAGCCCACAGGGCCCTTTGCTCTCACTAAACTTCATAAAAACTCTCATAAAACCTGTTTTTGTTGGGCTATGGGTGACTCGCTGAACTTACTCACTCATTTTGAAACAGTGTCAGGGGATGACTGCCAGTAAAAACAACTTTCACTCAAGCCTGGATTTGAGGATAGCACACTTTCCCACTCAAGCTTTGTGTTTTATGACTGTCACCACCTGATTCACATGTAACAAGACTGCTTTACAAAAACAAAGAGGCTGTTTTGCAATTGTGGGGAACTATTCTTCACTGTGAATAGGATCTGGCAAAAGACGCCAGCATGTTTGGGACTGGTAGTCAACATAACCTCTAAGCAGAGTGCTTTAGGGTAAAGGCCATTAGATATGTCTGGTACCTCTGTACACACTCAGATAGACTCTTTACCTCCGTCTCTGAGGGACTGTAAAGGTAGTTGAAGAAGAGAGGGCTCTTGCGGTGCATTCGGTTGATACACTCCCAGATACAGATTCCCCTCTTGGACGGCTTTTCTCCTTTGTCCTCAAACAATGTGCCTTTAGTGACGAGACACAAAGAAGAACTTGTGAATTACATATTACTCAGAGTAATGTGATAAGGTTTGAAACAAAATATCAGAAGCCAAGTCTGATAAGACTAGCAGCACTTAAAAGAAGTGCTTCCAAAGGTCATCTAGGGCATCTACAGGTAGGTAAAACTTTTCTGAGCAAGACTGCACGTGTCTGTTGTAATACAATACAGGCATTCAAATCCATGTTTATTTGAAGAACACAGCTGAAAAACATTTGCACAATAACGTAATTATGGCAAAACAAAAAGACAAATACTGTTTTGTGGTGGAATGTGTTTCTTCTTAAAGAATGACATGAAGAGTTTTGCATACACACCGTGCTCCAGGCGCTCGTAGTCCGAATCCAGAAGGAAGTTTTTGAAGCGATTGGAGATGTAGTGGTATGCCAGAAACTTCAGATAGTATTGATTAAACTCAAACTCAAGGGGGTACTGGTTATGAACCTGGAATAAGAAAGACAATGCGTCACACTGGAGAAGCTGTTTGGACACATTTCATGGCCACAGCAATTCAACAAATATGAATAGAACACCATTGAGACCGCAGTTCAAGAAAATTATTAGTCAACGCCCAGGAAATTATTACTTGAAGGGAATTTTAAAATACAAAAAATAGAGCAGCAGGAGGGACATAATGTGGTAATGTATAGCCAACAGGAACTAGACAGAAGAGCTTGCAAAGTTCTCACACTCCAGGCCACCTGGACTTCCTGGCAAAAACAACAGCTGCCTCTAAGATGAGACACTTCTATTTTCAGATGCTTTCACTATATTTCTGCGGCCTGTGACATTGCAGAACCTCCGCTGGGTCATTCAAATGCTCTACGCCTTGATTTCATCACATATTCCTAAAAACAATACATGTCTGTAAATGGATGGGAGTGGTGCGCATTGTCTCTGGAGGGAGAAAAACTCTTCAAGCCCTTTACTTAATGTAGCACAGACTGAACAGAAACCCCAAAATTGCAGTTTTCCACTGGTTGTGCTAAACTTGCCGATGTTGGGAGGTGATGGCGAAACACTCCAGCCAGGGCAATGCTGGCCACAGGCTAAACACCATCTGTGTGCGATCATTTCAAAGGAAGCTAGGGGTAGGTAGATGTGCCGAAGGAGCAGCTCTGTCTAAATTACTTGCCCACCATAGGGATTGCAAAAGGAAAGCTAGAGCATGCATTCTGACAGCTGAGTCTTTCTCATCCTCCTCCTTCTGGCTGGACGCTGCAGGAATGCTGTGAGCTCATGGAAGAAGCACGGTGGGAACAAGAGAGGGGTGGTGTGAGAGACAGAGACTGGGAGTTATGAAGTGATTCTGGGCAGTGTGTGAAAAAGAGAGATGGAGCAATTGGTTATTTGTTATTTAGCAGACACTTATCCAAAATGAACATGGACAGTTCCATTTGGTGCAGCCTGGGGTTAAGGTGTCTTGCTTAAATACACAATGGTCATGGGGTTCATGAGTCTTTCCATCTGTGGCTTGAACATACAGCCTTTGGGTTTCCAGCCCAGATCTTTAACAACTACGACTCCACCACCCCAGATAATACAAAAACATCAGAAGATTGCTGGTTCAAGAAACAACATCATTAACTCCTTCAGCAAGGCAAGTAACTCCAGGTTACTTTGGATAAAGGTGTCTGTTACACGACTGCTTATATAGCCAACTTGCCTGATGTACACAGTCAAGAAACTGGAGGAAGATGGGAGTGAAGCCGCTGCCCTGGCTGCTGGGGGTCAGGGTGCCACGTTGGCTGAATTTGTGGCCAAAAGACAGCCACTCTTTCTCCAAAAGCACCTGAAAGCCCTCTAAGGTCCTGTAAAATGGATCACTGAGCACCTGCACAAGGGAAACCACCTACAGAAACAACAGAGAGCAAGAGAGGAATGTAATGAGTAACAAACACGGGCCAATACTTGAGAAGTACGCAGTGTAAGTAAATGCTGGCCCTATTGGATTTTACCCTTGCTGATTGCAATGGGTGTATCAGTCACAACTTTTATTCATCTTTGGAACACAAATTAAGATATTTTTGATAAAAAAACAAGCGCTTTCTGACCCTGCATAGACAGCAACACAACTACCACGTTGAAGGCCCAGAAAGGTAGCGATGACATTGATAAAATAGTCCATGTTCAGATGTAATTTTATGAAGCTACAAGAATACTTTTTGTATGCAAAGAAAACAAAAATGACTTTATTCAACAATTTCTTTTGTTCACACAGAGCTCGTTCTGGGACTTAACCCGGCAATGTTACTAGGTCCCCGACCCTGAACCAATCCCGCAATCAATCCTGGGATGTGTTTGCGTTCACACAGAAGGCAACCTGGCAATGTTCCAGCAATTTACCGGGTCCAACGTGCAGTGTGAGAGGGGCTATAGGAGGGGGAGATCTCCTCAACAACCAGCAGTGTGCAGCATCCACTTGGATGATGCAACGGCAGCCATATTGCGCCAGAACACCCACCACACACCAGCTTATTGGTGGAGAGGAGACAGAGTGATGAAGCCAATCAGAGTATGGGGATGGTTAGGAGGCCATGATGATCAGAGGTCAATGTGCGAATTCAGCCAGGATGCCGGGGTTACACCCCTACTCTTTTTCTAAGGACATCCTGGGACTTTTAAGCACCACAGAGAGTCAGGACCTTGGTTTAAAGACTCATCCGAAAGATGGTGCTTTTTGTCAGTATAGAGTCCCCATGACTACACTGTGGTGCTAGGACCCACACAGACCTCAGGGTGAGCACCCCCTGTTGGTCTCACTTACACCTCTTCCAGCAGCAACCTAGTTTTCCCAGGAAGTCTCCCATTCAGGTACTGACCAGCTCAACCCTGCTTAACTTCAGTGGGCACCCAGTCTTGGGCTGCAGGGTGATATGGCTGCTGGCCTTGTTTACAAGCAGAGGAACACACTGTAGATAAAACAATCTTTTTAAACATGTCTGAAGATTTCGACAGAGAGGATGACTTGTAAATTTTTGCCCAGCCCTACTTATTTGAACCAGAATATAGAGACAATGAACTAAGGAGATGGCCATTATGCGCAAGAACAGTAGCTCCTGCATCACCACACGCATGTGTCATGGGTACTCTCGTGAACACGCATCGAAGACCAACACGGAAGAGAAAAAAATTGTTGAAGTATGTTTTTTTTTTCCTCAGATTTTTTTTTTTTTTTTTTAATAGCTTCATTAGATTATGGTTCATCCACTGATGTCACCTGGACTATTTTAACATGTCCTTACTACCTTTCTGGTCCTTGATCGTGGTAGTGCTCTTGCTGTCTGCAGGGTCAGAAAGCTCTCAGATTTCATCGGAAATATCTTAATTTGTGTTCTGAAGATGAATGAAGGTCTTACTGGTCTGTGGTTTGGAACGACATGGGGGTGAGTAATTAATGACAGAATTTCAATTTTGGTAAAGTATCCCTTTGACAATTCCCCACCAAACAAGCAACATATGGTGAGGAAGATTACTTACATTATTTAGTTTTCCATTTTACTCTGAAATACATCCAAATACTGAAGAAAAAAAAGGTTGCAACTTCCAGTTTATGTGAAAAAAAAATATTTATAATCAAAATGCATTGTGAATACCACTTCAAAAATCAGTCTGCCAGATAATAAAAGGGCAGAATTTCTAGAGCCTTTTTCAATGAGTTACAGAAATATAATTATTGTAATCAATTTCACAAAGCAATAAGCAATATCACAACACCTTCCAAGACTGAAAGCATGGCCATGTGACAACAATGTGATTCTGTTCTCTCCTACAAAGCCAGACATATGGAGACTATTTAGATGAGTACATCACATCAGGCCTACAGAGAGTATGGCAAAATTATCAAGAAGCAGGGAAATTAACAAGAATAGACTTGTTCAGACACGTGCATGATTCTGACCACAGCTACATTTAACAACCCCAGTTGACACTTAGTTGAACACAATTCTGTTTCTAATGACAGTTAACTGATCAAGAGGGGATGGAAAATCTGAGCTGGGACCGCAAAAATGTCTCTGCTGCAACAGCATAACAAAATTAAAGTTTCAATTCAAAATAGACATTAAACAACAACTTTTTATGTGCAAAGATGACTGTTAGGCATTTGTAGGTTGACATTCCCATTACTGTTTTTACTGACTGACACATGAACTTTTGGTTCAACCAATGGCCGAAATTTGGAGTGCAACTACAAACAGTTTTTAAGGAAACTGGTTATCATTATTTTTTGAACAATGAAATATGATTGAATGTGCATTGGGAATCCTGTTTCAAAATTGGAGAATCATATTTGAATCCTATAATAGGCAAAGACAAGGCAGAAGGAATAGGACTGTTAAATTGTCACATGCTATTGCACACGTGTGAGACGATGCTCACCTGAGTGGTAATGTCCCAGCCATCCTCAAGACTAACTAGTACAGATGATCCACTGTCCAGCAACTCCACCACAACCAGAGCCAGCTGCAGAAGCTTGTGTAGCTGTTGAACACACAGATACAGAGTACAAAACAACACATTCTGTGTTTAGCAATTCCTGTGAATTTATTTTAACACTGCTGTGCACACTGCTGACTAAGAGCTGTGAGAGTGTCTTGGCAGAGATCCTTACAGATAATATTGTTTTAGTGTGTTAGACACAGTGGGGACCATCAGGCCAATGGGTTTTTGTGAGTGAGTGAGGTTTTAGAGTGGTAAACAACTTTATTTTGCTTTAATTGTGTCATGCAGTTTTCCCATCTTTGTCTTGTATAGTTTCCTCATGGGTGACTAGTTTTCAGGAAAGAAAAACAAGGTCAGAGTCACACAGACCAACCTGTTTCTGGTTTTCTTAAGATATAGGCCACTGTGAGTCACAATAAGAGGAAGGTGCAGGCATATGTGTGTTCAGAGGTCATGCTAACCTGTAACATCCATTCGCTCTCCTCCAGAGCCTTAAGGAATGATTCCTCTGTGTCTGAGGACATGGAACTGGGTGCACATGCTCTTAGAAGCTTCTTGAAGGAGCCCTTCACCTGTCTTGTGTCTGCAAACTCTACTGGCACCACTTCACAGTTCAGTGCTGAGTCCAGTCTTAAGCCCTGTCATGGAAAAGCATTTAGCACAAACTTTTAATTTGGTTTTGTTTTATTTCTGGAAATAACAGAACACATAGAAACAAACATTTGGATTATGCCTCTGGGTAGAACATTGTGTAGAAGTTTTGCTTACTTCCAGACCTGAGTCACAAATTTGTATTTCAATAAGTTTTTATTATATTCTATCCAAGACTATAAATTTGAGCAGACCAACTATTAAATTTCCACTTCACAGACAACAACAAAAATTCAAAACAGACAGTTAATGTACTGAGTAGGACCAGCCAAATAACTTAGAGTTTACTTAACTGTCAACCACAGGGCTGATTTATTCCCACTATTCATTTTAATCTTTTTTTGTTTTTTTACATTGAATATTAAAGAAACACATTATTAAAAAGGTAAAACACAACACAAAGTTCTTTCAGGCATCCAAATGTAATATAATTTCAGCCAATACAGACAAATTGTGTCAATAAATCAGAGCTTTTATAAATGGCTATTACAAGGTCCTTATCTGGTCATGAATTTATTATGCGCTGGGGAGAACACTGTCCAAGTATTTCAGGGTGATATGACCTGGTACACTTCAACACAAAAATGAAAAAAGGCTATTTAGAAATGAACACTTCTTTTGGCCTCCTTCCCCATAAAAGATTCATCACACAAGGTCAGCATCAAATCCTTAGCTTCTTCTCTTGAAGAACTCATAGTAAGTGTAACATCTTTACCCTGAGATGAGACTTTTCGCCAAAGATGTAGAGAGCTGCTTGATGCTTGAGGAGTTGGGCCTGGAGGTTCTCAATGCCTGTAGGGGGCGCCAGATCCTTGCCAGCCAACCGCGGGCCCACGTCATGAGCAGCGGGATGCTGGCTGAATCTGCTGCTAGAGCGCAGACTAGCCCACACACCTTTCGGAGAGAGGGGATACAGCAGATGTGTGTGACAGGTTAGGCAGGATTACAGAAATTGCTTTGTAAAAACAAACCATCGTAACTAATATCAAGGACGGGCAAACTTAGCAGTGCTAAATGTGCTAAAAGGTGCTTAGAGTACTTTACACTTACTGGTAGCATAAAATCATAATCAATTTAGCCACATAAAAAAAGGGGGTAAAAAAAGTAAGGCAGGCAGGGGTAAAAAAAGTATGGGGTAGGGGACGTGAAGAACTTCGAATGATATATATATATATATATATATACACACACACATGTATTCCATTTGGATATATATTTTAAAATCACATTTATTCCTATGATCAAAGCTGAATTTTCAGCATCATTACTCCAGTCGTCACATGATCCTTTAGAAATTATGATTTTGGTGCTCAATTAATAATAGTTAATAATGGTTCTTGCTATAATCAATGATGAATATAGTTTTTGCTGCTTTATATTTTTGTGGAAACTGATACATTAATCCCCTTGTTGAGTGTAAGTATTAATTTCCATACATATTATCTTCCTTTCTCCAAACCAATGGAATTGTATCACAGTGTCCACAAAAATATTAAGCAGCAAAATGTTTTCAACATTGATAAGAAATTATTCTTGAGCACCAAATCGACATATTAGAATAATTTCTGAAGGATCACGTGACACTGAAGCCTGGAGTAGTGATGCTTTACAGAAATAAATTACATTTTAAGATAAATAAAAGTAGAATAACATTATTTTAAATTGTAATAATATTTCACAATATCACGGTTTTATTTTCCTGTATTTTTGATCAAATAAATGCTGGAAATCTCAATTATTCCATGTAATATATATTGGCCAATACCCAAACCAATAATCTCAATAGTATGCAACATACTAACTTTTTTCTTTGGAATCACATTATCATAGTTCACTGACCACTTTGCTAACACTTGTCCAGGAGAGTTGAATTTTGACTGACTGAGACTATGTGAATGTTAGCACACTTAGTAAAATGGGGCAGTGCTGTGATAATTCAGTGCTCTGTCATTAGCATCTACAACACATTAAACATTCATTAACATACCACTGAACCTCAAAACTGCAGTTACTACAGACCTGCCAGTACAAACTACTACAGAAGTGGTCTAGCCACAGTATAGTTTACTTCAGGAAACCAGAAAAGTCAGTGGTAACCTCATCGTGGTATGACTTTCAGACAGAGGCATGGAAAGAGGTCAAAGAGATGCTGAGAACATGGATTAAGTCAAGTATGGATTAGGTTAGCAAGAATGAGTAAAACAGAAACTATACCTTGATTGTGAATTCTTCCCTTAGCTGAAGCTTTTTGGTTTGAGTGAGTGAATAGTTTATCCCTGTACCCAAGTACTGGTAGATTAAGGGTTGCAGGAGTTGGTGGTGGCACAGAGAAACAGGAAATAAAAACAGAAAACAAAATTCACACATGCAACAATCAGCCCCTTTGAAGACAGACAGGACAGTCATTAGCAGCTCAGTTTACTGAGACAATGCTGCAGGCCTGTATAACATCAGGATTTTCAGTTTAGAGGTCGACTCATATATTGTTTTTGCCAAATAATCAGTTATCAATAATGGCTTTTAAAACTCTTTGATATTAGGAAAAAATGGCAGTTTCAATATTGATTTCATTTATAGAATTATTTAGATTTCACTAAATACTAATAAATAAATACTGTATTATACTGAGTTCTGCTAACTCTGAAAAGGGGAAATATTTGTTTTAATATAATACCAGATTACTGGAGGTTATTGGGGGGCAAATGCTGACTGCAGATCTTATTGGCCACAATAATTATGTACAATATAATCTTTTTTTAGAGATATTATTGTGCTTGTTTGTTGCACAATAGACTGCACACAGGATTTTATATACTGTATACTGAACTCCTGTAGCTTTGATGACTTCCATGCTTTTAAAAGCTATCTGCGAGAGATTAATTAGGAAGTCAATCCCCCCATATAGGTTAACATACTGGCAAAATCCAATATTGGTCGACCTCTATTTGGTTACCTGAGTTTTGATCAGACGTGACGTGAAGTATGTAAAGATGGGGCATCAATGAAGAAAATATGTTGGTTCAGTGAACAAACAACAGGTTTACATGAATGACAGGAAAATTACGTCAATGAGATGAGTATATAAATAAGAGGAGATTAAAGAATACAGAAAAATATAAGAAATATATATGGAAAACTAGATTTTTATGTTCTGTGATGAAAATGTGAGTGTTGCTTGACTTATACAATGGTAAGGTGTTGTAGGGGGTGGCCAGGGCATCAATATGTGGTTCACAGGGTTTTCTGGGGGGTTATTTCCAGGTTTAGATAGGATTCATGTAGCATAAGATACATACAAGGTGTGGAATGATTCAAATAAGTTAATGTGCCTGGGTATTGATTTAATAACCTGATTTGATTCTGATTCACTTCTTGATTTGATAAGATTTGGATTTAATATAAGTTAGTTTGGAGAACATTTGCTGTAAACTATACAGAGTACCTTGTAAGTTGGTGCATTACTATAATTTTAAAGGTCATAATTAACATCTAATTTACAAGCACAAAGCAAACACTGACTGAGTGATTATAGGAGACATTTCAGTAAGTTGAACTGTTTCTTTCAAAGTAACTTCTGATATTCATTCAAGATGACATTTCATTCTTTAACTAGTTGTAAAGAGACGATCGGTTTAAGTGCACTCCACACTCACTTGAACTGAAGTGTCTAATGCAGTCTGTCACAACACATTCAAAAGCATCAAACTGGGATTTACTGTTTGAATTACATGATAAAATGTACAGAATTTGAAAGCTGAGGCTTTGTTTCATATCAAAAGTAACAGAGCACAAAGCTTACGGTTCACAGATTGAGCGAAAAATGTATATAACAACTGATATCACTTCACCAAAATATGTATTCAAATCGATTAGTTGTTTTTTCAAATCCCTTACCATAAGTATGAGCAATATTAATGTTGATGTCAATACCACTAATGACAAAAATAATATTACTAAAAATGAGGAAGTGAAAAATCAGTTTCACATTTCTGTGAAGAGCACAAGATGGGAAATGTCTTGGCATGCACCTGCTGGAGTATATTTGGCTGTGGTGAGACAGAGAAATGTCTCATTTCAGTGCAAAGCAGCAAAGACATGAGTCTTCAGCAGCAGCTGCTATCTATAACCCAGATTTTTAGAAATATGGCGAGAAACATCTCTAAATCATGAAGTCACCTTAAAGCCATCAACTGGAACTTGCATCTTTTAACCAATCCCTGTTAAGCCCTTTTCCAAGAACTCAACCCATCATGACCTGGCATAATGTTTTATATTGAGACATGATGTTCAAAACGAGACATAATAGACAAATACAATAACAAGATTATATAATGCGAAAAAAAAAAAAAGACTACCAACCAACACTGAAAATTCTGTCTGCAATTACGGGGGAATAAATGACAGAATGTCACTTAACATAAAACCCTGTTATGGTCAAGTCAAGTAACCTTTATTTATATAGCACTTTAAACAAAAAAGATTGTGTCAAAGCAACATTGCTTTTGAACAACACTGATTAGGAAAACAGTGCGTCAATAGAGCAAAATGACAGTTAAATGCAGTTCATCGTTGAATTCAGTGATGCATCATTCAGCTCAGTTGAGTTTAAATAGTATCTGTGCAATCATAATACATGTCTCTTTGATCTGAGGTGAGGTTTTAGTAATGGGGGAGCTTGAATTCAGAAGATGTGAGAATCTGAATCTAAATTGGATCTATATAATACCCTCTCTGTGATGTACAATAAAGCACAAGCTGTTTACATAGGAAAGACCTTTCAACTAGGGATGGGCATTTTCCACAAATATAACATTCGAATATTTGAGCTCACAAAAAACGAATATTAGAATATTCGTTTATTTAAATTAAGTTTAATGAGTCAGACGTTATTTTTCAGCAACATTTGTTTTCGTCATTCTGAACAAGCTTACACACAATAAGCTTTAACATCACACATCGTGTTTTGTAGCTGAAAACCTTTAACAATGCGTGCAAACAAACAAAAGTACAGATTAAAAGCAAAAAAAAAAAAAGTGAACAAAGAAAAAACGTAAAGCAGCCTGCAGCAATTAGGCTATTGTACAGAATGTAGCTTACACTTAACTTTTAAACTGTCAGCAAATCTTTTTTTCTTTTTTTCTATTGTTTCAAATGTTCTTGTTAAGAAATACGGGCATGTAAACATGATTGGGGGAAAGTCAATAAAACAATAAAGCGGAGAAAACGCGCTCTGATGGCACAGACGTTGGCGGGACTCACAAATAATGCTGTGCTAAGCGAATAAGTTTTGTGAAGCGCTTCGTGTTTTCGTTTCACCACTGAATGGGATCCTCATCTGGTGAAATACATGGAATACATGGCTCCATCAAGAACGGTTCCCACTCGTCTCGGCTGGAATCTCTGTAGCTAATCATCGCTGGAGAACTGGCTCAGCCTTTTCCAACGAGTGGGCATTGCCGCATCCTCTTCATCGTTGGTGACGGCAGCTGCATCCGCACCACTCGCATCAAGGAAAATGTTCTGATAATGTTCAAAAAAGTTTTTTTTTTTCTTACTTCTCTCATGTTTTCATCGAGAAACCTGCAATGTTTGTGCCGAGGGTCTAGGGCAGACGCGAGAAGAGGAGTTTTCACTGCATTCTCCAAGTTAGCGGTGTTTATTCGTTGCTTGAGAGATGCCGCAACAATGTTCTTGAATTCGGTCACTTTCTGTGATTCTCCACGGCATATGTGAAGTACTGTAGAAGACCGCAGTTCTTTTAGGCGGCGTTCACATATCGCGTCTTTTGCATGCTCAAGTTCGTTATTTCCAATGTAGGCGCGCGGTATGCGCGCTCATAATGGAAGCGACGTGGTCGTAATGCGCACGCTGTGCGACGCGGTCCCGTTTTTTCCAGGCGCGTCCGCACTGCATCGAGTTAAAAACATCTCAACTTTCAGAATGCCACAAGCGCACCGCGGGTCATATGACAAGAACTAAACATTCAGCTTCATCCTTTCCTGTAACAACGTTGAAAGCTTAGCCAAGATGAAGGAACAGCTGATCATAGCTGTATATGGATTGCCATTTTGAAATAAATTTAGTAGCAGTGCTACTGAAAGCGATTTTTTTTGTGCTGCAAATCCATTTATCCTTTGCTGAAATTTCCGCGACTTCATGGAGAGAGCTCATCATTGTTGCTTAGAATGGAGCGCTTCTGCCCGAGCGCTTTGGAAAGAAGGAGAAAGCGGCGCGCATAGCCTTTTCCACGCCTTATTAGGCGCGATATCTGAATGGCCCCTTTTATTCATTCATTAATAATTTTTTGCTTGCATACACCTTCAAATATGCAGTGGAGAATCACAGAAAGTGACCAAATTAGGTTTTATTGTGAACTTTTTTTTTTTTTTTTTGCGAAATTCGAATATCATTTTTATTTATCGAATAATTAGAGCAGAGCGAATATTCGAATGTTCGACTATCCGTGCACACCCCTACTTTCAACTTCCTGTATATTTTATCAGATTCAAAGATAGTGTGCAGATAATGGTGAATACTTCTGCACCACGTCAAGTAAAAAAAATAAAATCATTCACAAGGGGTGTTCTGAATGTATCTACATGGCTAGCATTTTGAATTTTATGAAACACTGTGCACTTTGGAGAATAGTGGTGACAAATATCTGCAAGTTCAGCAGAAACATCACCACAAAAAAAAGAAACAGCAGACCAAAATCAAAGCAGCATGAGCGTGTGTATGTGTGTGGGAAGAGTTGTGGTCTGTGACAACAGATAATGAGATATCATGACAGAGGATAGTCAACTAACGATATCAGATGAAAGATGGGGAATTGGTTTGATGCTAAATATCTCCTTGGAGTTGACAGAAATGAAAAATAGAAGTCCACTCACCTCCTCTGGCGAAGCTATTGGTGAAGGAAATGTCTAAATGGACAGGGGCCATCTTTGGTATTCTTGATGCTCTTCTTTCGCTTGCTGAAGAGATCAAAACAAACACGATGCATCACATACAGACAAGACATCATAGACCTTTCCGAACCCTAGTGAGCTGCCAACTACCGATTCAGATAGCATCCTGACATAATGGGACAAACACTGATCTGAAACACTCTTTGTGGGTCTGTTAAAAAAGTTAACAGCTTAAGTCATTTGTGGATTAATGCGTATTGGAGACGCGAACCGTTTAAAATGATTCAGTTCGATTTGGTGAACTGGTTCAAAAAGATCCGGTTACATCGAATGATTCGTTCGCGAACCGGATATCACAAACTGCTTTGTTTTGAACTGTCTCACAACAGACACAGAAGAGAAGACAATACTGAATAAAGTCGTAGTTTTTGCTATTTTTGGACCAAAATGTATTTTCGATGCTTCAAAAAATTCTACCTGACCCTCTGATGTCACATGGACTACTTTGATGATGTTTTTCTTACCTTTCTGGACATGGACAGTATACCGTACACACAGCTTCAATGGAGGGACAGAGCTCTCGGACTAAATCTAAAATATCTTAAACTGTGTTCCGAAGATAAACGGAGGTCTCACTGGTTTGGAACAACATGTGGGGGCGAGTTATTAATTACATAATTTTTATTATTGGGTGAACTAACCCTTTAAAGCTGCCATGGAGCACTATCATCAGAACTACTGTAGGATGAGCCATTTGCTGGTAAGAGGAGGCTTCTTTTTACCCAGCAGGTGGGGATAAATGGAACATTATGGTGGCGACACTGCATAGCTGACGGAGCAGGATCTGTGTGGACTATGTCATATGCAATATGGCTGTGGAAAGCAGTGAGTGCAAGGAGAGAGGTGGATGGAAAGTGACCTCGTCATGTCCTGCTCTCCTTACATAACCACAAAATTGTGCTCCAGTTCTTTTGGAAATCAGTCCAAAACATAAATAACATTTTGTACAACCATTAGGAAACCAGGAGAAGATAAGAGCCTTGAAGAACACAAAAAGGGGTACAAACATGTCTAAACAAGAAAGTGAAGAATCAGACGTTGAGTGAAGGATGCACCTAATATCTTTGCAATACCTGGGGACAAGCCAATGAGGGAACGGTTGGTGAGGGTGTTGTTGCCGTTGGGTTTGAAGTAGATGGGAATGGAGCTGAGGATAGCCTGCAGGTATTTCTCCTGTTCCAGACTGCTGGAGGTCTCTGAGGAAGTCGGAGCTGTTAACAGCAAGAAAGCATCATTAGAACAATAATTTCTCTATTGACAATCTCACATAGCCAGACCTTTGAGTAAATTAGTCAATTAGGTGGCCAAAGAAAATGTCCAAAGGTACCACTTTATGTATTAAAATTAATAATATTTTAAAATAATTAAAACATACACAGATGCACTAAATACTCCTAGATTCTGTTAATAAAAAAGATTTGAAAACAAGCAGATGGGTCATAATTACAGCAGAAATCCTAGAGGAAATATCTTATGGCACCAATATTTAGAATATTATGTTGAACAGTCAGGGGCATTGTGTCAGAACTTCAGAAGTGTTGAGAACAGGACTAAATAGCCAAAGGTCTGGTCCACATTGCAGCTTATTCTGGCCAAAACCCACCTACAACAGGGAGACACTGACTCAGACATTACAAAATGACCCACCACAGTTTGTTTTCTTTACATTTCGTTTTGGAGTGAGTTTTTCTCAAAATAATAGACAGCCATGAAAAATATTTAACTAATGCTGTGGTAGGTTCCTATAAAAAGACTGGCTACTTTTGTCAAATCAAGTGATTATTCCATCTTCAAAAGTGCTTGTTGTATCAAACTCATACTTTATAAACAAAAACCTTTAGTTCTTATATTCCCGAAAGTTGAATGAAGTCATCCAATCAAGATAAGAGCATGCCAGATTAAGGATCACTGTCCAGTGTTTGCAACATGTATTTGATAGACAGTGAATAGCAATTTGTCTCAGGCTGAGACAAATCTTTTATCAGAATTAAAATCTTAGAGCAAATATTTACATCTCTGTCTGAATGTAAAACAACCTCAAGGTTCCATGATGTAATATGCATATTTAACTGCACAAACGTACCTGCTGAAGAAGGGTTCTGAGACTTGAAAAGTCCAACCACACTCTTGCTGTGAAAACCACCCGAACGAAGTAAAACCGCTTTGGTGCGAGGGTGTTTCCAACACACGACTGGCAGGCGGTTGTGCCGGTAGCAGCGGGACACCTTATGGAGGCTGCTGTCCTGAACAGTTTGAGGCACCACCAGAAGACCCGGGTAACTGTAAACCCAATATCACTATTTAGAAAAACACTCATGATTCAGCAATTGTAGCGGAGAGATTCCTTTGAAAAAGTATTTCAGTTTCTGTCATTGTTTTTCACAGGGATTCTGTTTTAAAACCTTGTGAGCTACCCACCTATACACTGAGAGCACTTTTAAAGTTGAAATAAAATGGAAGTATCAACAGAGCCTTCCGTATTGAGATGCACATCCGGGAAAAACAGTTGGCTGTTGCTCGAATTTTCAGATGTGAACATTGCACACAAAAGTGGAGTCAGGAGCACTATTTATGCAGTTTGCAGAATTGTAAGCAGCAATGCTACTCACTAGATTTTTTTAACAAAGTCAAGGTGTTGTTGGGTTGCAACTTGCCTGCGACACAATGAGTAGAGCCTGTTGACTGCCGTAACACGGAACTGCTCTCCGCTTTTAGACCGTGTGGAACTAGCGCTAATGGTACCCAGACCCAGCCTCTGATAGTCACGGAAACAGGCTCGCTCCACTAACTGCTCCATAGTGGACTTCTCTGAGGCCTTCAGTGTGCTGCTGGCGGGGGGCTCACCATCATCTGAGACTGAAACATCAACATCCCACAGCTGAAGGGCCATGGCTGCTGACATAGAATATTTTTCTGACATTGTGAAATATACTTACTGGAGATGTCATCATCCTCATGCCACGTCATGCGACTGCCCTTTTCGTTTTTCTTCATAGTGGACTGGCGGCCCATTGTGATCTTGCCTGCCTTTTTAGCCCCTTTCACAATGGTCTTCGATAGTGTTCTATAAGAAACAGATTTTCATTTAATTGAACAATACATCCAAAATTCTGTCATTATTTGCTCACCCTCATTTTGTTCCAAAGCTTTATGACTTATTTTCTTCCATGGAACACAAAGGGACAATTTAACAACATCTTGGCCACTCTTTTAAATATAATGAAAGTGAATAAGCACTGAGGTCAAGCTCCAAAAATGACAGAAAAATATTATTAAGGTAGTCCATATGACGTGTGTGCTATATTCTGACTCTGGTAAAGCCATACAACAGCTTTCTGTGAAGAACTGACGGAAAATATCAAAATTCCTCCTATATTTTTCTTTACAAATCCTCATTTAGTAGTTCTAATTCACAAGTGGTGTTTTGTTTTGCTCAGTCCTCTGCACTTCCATGTTCGTCACTTCTCACTGGAGCTTGCACTATGCCTATTTTTCCTACATCATAGGCTGGAGAGCCACTCTCTCGTGAATGCACGCATGACAGTTAAAGGAAGCTAGATATTACAGTTTATATATGAATATTTTACTTAAGCAAACGCATCACTTCAAAAGGCTTTTATTAACCCTGGAGTCGTGTGTAGCACGTATTATGGTAGATGGGTGTACTTTTTGGGCTTAAAAATCTCGACCACCATTAACTGCCATTAAAAAGCTTGCATTCCTATTGTATACGTCTGAAAGAAGAAAGTCATATACACCTAAGATGGATTGAGGGTAAGTAAATAATGGGCTAATTTTCATTTTTTGGTGAGCCAGCCTTTTAAGTTTTGATTTGATCTCTTCTTGGTGTTTTCAAAAGAATTCATTAAATAAGTAGTGATGTCTAATTACTTAATGTGACATTTTTTGAGTCTAAGTTCTGAAATTAATGAATCTGTTACTATACAGTTTGCAAAACTAGTTTGAATGGTTTGTTTATGAATTGGACTGATCCAGTTCTCAAATTCAGATTGACTCAAGATATTGGGATGATGCAAAGAAAATCATAAGTTTTGTGTGTCTACTGAAGACTTGGAATAGAGTGCAGATTATCACGGAATTATTTTATGGTGCATCCTTTTTAAAGCTTGATAACCTCAGTCCTCTGAGGTCAACAATGTTGTTGTTGCAGCCTCAACAACAGCAATAAAAGGAACAACACAACTCAACACTGAATCCTACATTTCCATTATGTCCACTCCGTAAAACATAAATCGCACTGACCGAAAGCCTGTGTTTCTCTCTTTCTGCTTGGGTAATATGAGCTGTGGTGCCGTCTGTCCTGCTGCAAAGGCAAAGGTGCTGAAGATGGATGCTGGGTAGCGGATCCGTTGCAGATGTTTCCTGAAGATCTCTACCATCTCAGAGCTCACCTCCTCATCAAATGCTACCTTAATTAGCTAAAACAAAGCAGGACATACAGTCAGACCAGTTGTCCAACTCCCATATCATACAAAGTGATGTAACTAATAGAGCTGCCACACCTTTACGAAGCAAGAACATCTGCAAATAACAATTTGAAATTTTTTGGGGGCAAGAGAAATGACTTGCCGAAGTGCTCTGAGCTGGATAGCAGAATGGAACAAGATCTTTTTCTTTTTCCCCACTTTTCTGGGGAGAACATTCCAAACAGAGGTTTGGCTGCGCAAACACTTGTCTGCGTGACCCCAAATCCCCTCTACACCTCCCCAGCACTCCTCTATCTCTGCTCCTCAGGGGTCTGACCTTAATGTGGACTGCAGCCATTATTGAGCATCTGATAATGTACCCTAGACACCAACTGTTGGCAGCCACACGTGGGCAGACCAGCACAAATGACCCTTGCTTCCATACAGGGCCTGATTTTATAGCTTAAGTTAGTAAAACGATAGGAATGAGCCATAAAATCTTTATGGCCCTATAGTCCATGCATAGTGAAGAACACAACATGTGGTTCTCTTGCTCTGTCCTCATCCATAAAGAGACTTCATGATAATGAGTCAAACAGAGAGAGACGTCTGAAATGTGCACATTCCTCTTCAGCAAACAAAAAGTTTAATCAAATTATTCCTAAAGAGGCTTTTCTAAATAACTGCTCTAATAAAAAAGTGCTTTACAGCAGATTGCATCTGGTTCTCTGAAATCGGAAAGACTTTCTGATAAAACTGAGACAGTGAGGCACAACGGAGAAGTTGTAGTTTCAAAACCAAAATACAGGCAATAAGGAAAGCTAACTTAAAACTAACTTAAAAATTATAAAATTAACTTTAAAATAACCATTTAAAATGAACGTGTCCCATATTAGGGGTAAGCTTTGCAATGTCAAGGGTTAAGAAGATCTATTGGGAAATATGCGAATCATTTGTATTTCAAATAAAAATACAATCTATTTACTGGCTGCGTATTCTGTGCGTCAATACCTGGAAGGAGGCGGATCTTAGCTGAAGCCCCTCCTGCATGTTTTGCTGTAGCTGGTTCTGAATGGTGATTTTTTTCTCCTTGGTTAAAGTGGATACTGGAAAACTCCTGATCACGGCCTGTTCGCCAACTGTGCACACACAGACACAAACATAAACACATCATTACAGCAGGGTAAAACTATCTAAATATAGAACAGCAAACTCTCTAACCTCTTTCAAACAAAGTTCTTCCACAACCTACTCGAGATTTATTGTTGCAATCCCATATGAATTCAATTAAAAACATTCAAATGCATTTAAAACAAACTTGGTTTGACGACAAACCTGGTGTGATGCATCTTGTGGCGGCAAGTTTGAATGTGCATAAATGCTAAAAGTATAGTTAATCCTAAAATTTTAATTCTTTTATAATTTACTTACGCTCATGTTGTTCCAAACCCACAAGACTTTTCTTTTAAGTCTAACAACCTAATTTAATAAAAATTACGATATTATAAATGAAACCTAAGAGCTTTCTGTTCCTTAATTGAAAGTCCTGGTAACCAGAACATGCATACACTAAATGTATGAGATTTACTCTATGAAGCTCTGAAGTAACATGAATGCATTTACACTGAATACATAAAGTTACAAGATTCATGTTTCAAATAATATTTTTTTTAATTTATGAATATGGAATGTTGGTAAAAATGCAATGGTACTTTTACATACGAAACTAAGTCTTAAGTCAGTCAATAGTTATGTTTCCACTGTCAGGCCAAAAGTGGGTGTGCTAGTGCGTGCCAGGGCCAGACGCGTTTCCACTAGTGGTCGACCGATATATTGTCAAGACCGATATATCTGCCGATATTTGGCATTTTTCAAATATTGCCATCGCCGATAAGTTTTTCGGTCGCGCTGGACTTTAATTTTTTTGGCGGTGCTGAGAGCGGCAACACCGGAGCACACGCAGTGCTCACACTCTCTCTCTTGTTTGTCGTTGTCATTAACAGTTCTGTTTAATACGGATATAAGTCTGTCTAATAACCAGATAGAATGGATAACAAAGGAATTAATGTATTATAACAATTGCTTTTATATTAGGCCTATTAGTAATAGAAAGGCAAACATACTTTCTTTCTTGTGAAAAATACTGTCATCTAAAGTATTTTCTTTTACACATTTATTTTTAATCCATTGTCAAATTAAATATATATATTTTTTAATTAATAATAATAATAATTAAAAAATATATATCGTTTTTATATCTGCTATCGGCCCCCTGCTTTCCAAAATATCGGCATCTGCATCGGTTGTCAAAAAACACATATTGGTCGACCACTTGTTTCCACTGTCACTTTCAGGACTTGATCGTGCCTCGTCAGTGCTTCCACAGACAGGGTTTTTTGGCCAGATGAAAACCTTGGGCCAAAGCAGGCCAACTGGAGCTACAGGACAGGTTATGGACAAAGGCGGAGTTTCTCCACATCTGTAGATTGTCAGCGCCGCGGATCATTTCATAATGTTTACAGCTATAACATCAGCATTAAAGACTTTTTAAATCATTTTAGCTCAAAACTGACTTTCAGATAGCAGTTTTTACCTAGTGGGTCATGAGGAGTGCCTTTGAAAACGATACGGTAAGTGGTAAGGAAGAGTGCTCCCTCTGCTGGCAGGATGTGTGGCCCTCCCAGAAGCCCACCGGTGGCCTCTTCTCGACCATCAGGGTCTAAAACCACCCGTAGCCCCTCGGACACCAGCTCCTCTCCGGGTAGCAGGGCAGGCCGCAGGATCTTGGGCTGGGAAATATCATTGTCATTAGTGTCTGCTGAAGACCAGGAGCAAATGCTTTGATACAGAGATGATTTTGTTCACTGCTTTTCTCCTTAACAGAAATATAAGATTACACTGTTATTCAGTTTGGACCAGAAAAAAAGCCAAGTCTTTGTGGTCTGCTTTTTGACAGACAACAAACGATTCTCTTTATGATTGAGTAAGCATCATTTATTAGGTTTAGTTCAAGGCACAGTAATCACACTCAAGCCCTGCCTGTTTACCACCAGAGACACAACCCATCAACTTTTACATTGTCCAGAAAGCATGTTCTGTCCTGGCCCTCTCCTGGTGTCATTATCTAGCTCATTAGTTGGATTCAGAAGGGTGACAAGAACTGAAACAGTGCCAATACAAATAAAATAAAATAAATTGGGAACTACAGCAAGTATTTGTTATGTGGAAATCTGTGGTATTAGAAGAACAGTCCACCTCACACTGTGGATGCCAGTTGGGATCTCCATCAGTTACTTCCATGGATTTGCACACTAATAAACAATCTAATATGGTTTCTTTTTCTTCTGAAAAACAAACTTGGTCCTGTACAGAAACCAGGACTTTATCCAGGCTAGAATTCCCTCTTCAACCAAAGTATCTCAGAAGTGTCTCCATTTATCATCAGCTTTGACTACACACAATTTTAGGTTTTTCACTTAAGTCAGGCAGTATTTACTGCAGAGTTTTTATAAACAATACTATATTGGTTCAATTGTGATGCATTATAATGTTTTAAA
Organism: Carassius carassius; assembly: GCF_963082965.1. Classification (NCBI taxonomy): domain Eukaryota; kingdom Metazoa; phylum Chordata; class Actinopteri; order Cypriniformes; family Cyprinidae; genus Carassius; species Carassius carassius. The sequence continues at coordinate 39,488,273 of NC_081757.1, read as the reverse complement.
TAATAGATAATATCTAAAATAACACACAAAAACTTTTGCAAAAATGTGTATCTTCAACTACACATCATCTCATGAAGAACTAAGTCAGAAAGTTTCACAAACCTTGTACACATCCCCTGTTGTTCATATTTGTTAAGAACTAATTTGGACTGTTTTTTTCTTGCAAGCAATACATGATCTGTACATATTTGATGGGCTGATTTCACACAAAATGGAGCTTTTCACTTCACAAAACATCTCCAGGGCTCCAAAACACCCTAGGACCCCAGAGAGTTAATTGACAGACTGCAGTTACTTGGGGCTCATCCACACAAAGCCAGAGCTTTTCCTATCCAATCTTTTTTCCTCGTTCTTAAAAGAAATCCGTAACCAATGTGTCATCTCAAATATATCTGCATACACACAAAACCACTGAAACTGACTCAAAACAATATAGTATACATGCCACACCAGTATGTGGTGCTGTAATTCTGCCACAGAGATACAATAAAAATGGAGAACAAGACTTTGAGCATGCACATAAACCTTGAGCGCTGTATACATGTGGGGTGATGACTTCATCGTTTCACAAAAATATACGGATTGGCTGCCCCCACGAAAAGCAAGGGTGTCATTTTTAGATTTATCCACTCCGAGACCCAGTATCAAAAAAATAGTGGCTTCAGGCTCCCAAAAGCTGGATCTGTCTGGACGAAACGCCAATACAATACTACATTTTTCCTTATACAGCTAAATGCATCTCTGTTTGTACGGGCTCTTGGATTATTTTATAGGCTATTTAGACTCTCATTCTGATGGCACCCATTCAATGCAGAGGATCTATAGGTGAACAAGTGACGTAATACCAAAAATATAGAAAACCCAAGACGTGTCATACGTATAGTTTTGAATGGGAAAAAATGCAACACTCAATATGGCCGCTCTATCAAATGAAGCCCTGCCTTCTGAGCAAAAGAGCCAATGCCTAATCGGTAAAGTTAGTGCATTACTGAAGTAGTAAGCAATCTGAGACATGCAGTTAGGACTACACATGCGCACTGGTCTAGCTTGAAAAACAATGCTATATGGGCAAAATGAACAACGTTTATGATACAGCTGTTGTCAGATTTCATTGGTGATTTCAAATATGAGATTTTATTGTAAGCTTGGTGAAAAGTTTTAGAAAATTTGATTCTTCCCCATTCAAAGGGATAGGAGCTGCCTGAGCGCCGTTCCAAAGATGGCCGCCGATTGACATGACTTACTGTACCTTAAAGAGACTTCGGTAATAATAATTTCTCAAAAACTTGTTGTGATAAAGAAACAAGCTCATCTACATCTTGGATGGCCTGAGGGTGAGTAAAGTTTCAGCAAATTTAAATTATTGGTGAACTGTTCCTTTCAGTTGAAGAGTCGTTAGAATGATTTAATCCATTAATGTTTGACTTTTCATTAAAAGAATAAACTCTTAATTGAGTACTGCTACTTTAATAATTCTGCCTAAATGGTAGCACAACAAACCCAATGACATACAAGCTTGGAATTAGCTTTCACTAGTGGAGAGCAAGCTCTTACCTTCTGAATGGGAGGCAGTCTTCTGCTTTCTCTATGAACTGCCTCTAAAGTCTCCATCTGCATTGCCACAAGACCTGAAGAAACAGATAAATACCTGATTCAGGAAACTTTGTGGACAGGTTAGGGTCACTGGGTCACAGTACTATCCATTTCAGTTTCATCTTCCTACCAAAACTGCTTAATATATTGAATTGCCCTTCAGAGCGAGTCCATCTACTTTGACTAGCATTTTTAAATAATGTACAATAATTATTTTCCATGCAGTTCTGACCACAAAGAGTATATGTGAAGCAATATATTAATTTCTGACAAGAGAGGACTACTGAAATCAACTAGTAAAAATGGTCAGCACTTACAGCTGTCAATATATTTCAGCTCTTAGACAGGTGTGATAAATGTATAAACGCTCTGTGTTGAGTGAGTGTGCACACGGTGTTTTACCTGGAATCATACTATGCAGACTCTTGATATGATCCTGCGTCACTCCACTCTCTGTGCACACTTTGTCAATGAAACGAGAGATGAACCTCCCCACAGAGTTGGCAACATCACTGGTCTCAGAGTCTTCAAATCCGCTCTCAGTGTCAAAGCTCTCAGCCACACTCCCTGCAATACTGTTTATTGCATGACACTTGTTATATTTGCAGACTTAAACTCAGCACAACCACCAACAACGTTACTCTCAATATTCTTAAAATAACACACAGCTATTTAAAGAAGCTTTGATGTACATTTACATTTGTTCATTCAGCAGACGCTTTTATCCAAAGCGACTTACAGATGAGGACAGTGGAAGCAATCAAAAACAACAAAAAGAGCAATGATATATAAGTGCTATAACAAGTCTCAGTTAGGTTAACACAGTACACGTAGCATGGAATTTTAAATAATAAAAATAAATAAAAATAAAAAAATAACCGATAGAATAAAAAAAGAATAGAGCAAGCTAGTGTTAAGGCCAATTTATACTTCTGCGTCGGGTGCGCTTAGAAGGTACGGCGTAGCATACGCATTGACGTGTACCATACGTCGTACCCTGACGCGCACCTCCTAAAAAATGTAACTACGCGTCACGGCGACGTGGACCGCAAGATCTGTGATTGGTCGGCTTGGTAGCATCGCATTTCCGGCTACGCATTTCCGGCGTGTTCTTCTGCACCGCCCGCCATTTTTAAATTCAGAAGTTCAGGTGAAAGTTCAGTGAAGAAAATGGAAATGGACCAAGTGACCGAGCGATTAGTTGAAGAAGTGCGGAAATACAGCCATCTGTATGACTCGTCTTCTGCAGAATACAAAGACTGCCAGATGGCAGCGAATTCGTGGAGAGAGATTTCCTCCAACGTCGGTTTGGATGTAGCGGATTGTATGAAGAGATGGAAGAACTGTCGAGACAAGTACGTTCGCCTCCGTAAAAAGCTCGCCACAAGGAGCGGGGATCCAGGAGGGAAAAAAGTCCCAGCGTTTTATTTATTCCTGTCTTGGCTGGCACCTCATGTGAAACACCGGCTTACGGAGTCAAACTTTGACGATAAGGTAAATAATGCACGTCCTTTATGAACCTCTGTTGTTTTTAGGTTAGCTAACTTAACTAGCAATGCTACCACGCCGTAACGTTATTGATTAGTGCAAAAATAATATACCTGGGAAACAAAAAGCATGTGTAATGGGTTTTAATTATATTGTATTTATATTATATGTAATAGATTGTAATTATATTGGGCTTGCAGATAATACAAACGCAACAACGTAGCATTTGCAATGTAGGAATATGCAGTATTCATAGCTCTGTTTATCTGTGAATTAACACTGGATGCATCAGCTTTTATATATAAAAGACTAACTTACACTGTTTGCTATTTCTTTCATAATCGCAGGATGGGAGCGATTCAAGCTCAAACTCCAATGGTTCGGCTGTTGTGAGACCTTCAGCCAATAACGACCAACTAGCATGTCCACCGTCCCCCCAGCCATCTCTTCAGTCCCCCCAGCCATCTCTTCAGTCCCCCCAGCCATCTCTTCAGTCCCCCCAGACATCTCTTCAGTCCCCCCAGACATCTCTTCAGCCCCCCCAGACATCGCTTCAGTCCCCCCAGACATCTCAGTCCCCCCAGACATCTCTTCAGTCCCCCAGTCCAAGGATGGCACAGAAAAGGAAGAGGAAGGAACAAGAGGACTGGGTCCAAATGCAAGTTGCTCGGTTGGAGGCTCAGTTGGAGGAACGGCGGGTCGAGCTGCAACAGAGACTGAGTCATGGAAATGACGAGAGCGACCGGTTTGGGCACACTGTTGCCGACATGCTGCGAAGGGTGCCGGAGGAGCACAGGGCGCAGGCAATGTTTGATGTACTGAAAATACTGAAAATGTTTGATGTGTCCAAGGTCCTGTTTGAGTGGCAGCAGAAAAAATAAACAATTGTGCCTACTTCTACAACATTGCACCTTTTAATTCTGTGCACTATCTTTATATAGTTTGCACTTTTGCATCTTTTAGTAAGTTGTCTGTTAGCACATTTGTGTATATAGTTTGCACTTTTGCATTTATTCATATTTTGCTTGTTTGCCACTCCCCGAGCTGAGGTGACCCTGTAGTGTCAGTGTCTGTGAAATTAGCAGGGATGTATCTGCTAACAGGTGTGCTGACCTCATCTGTGTAGGCCAGGAAGTTGTGTAAAACAGAACAAGCTTTCACAATATCAACTGCTTTGTCTGGCAGACATTCTAGAGGTCGTCCAAGGATTCGCCACCTTGCAACCAAAATGCCAAATGCATTCTCAATCACGCGTCTGGCTCTGGAGTGACGGTAATTGTAGGTCTGCTTATCCATTGGTAGGTTCATCCCTATGTAGAAAAATAAAACAGTATTAATTGATAGGCAATCATTGAGTGTCAATGTAGCTGTGATCAGGAATGAATATATATATATATATATATATATATATATATATATATATATATAAAACATGATCCGCTCTCTTTCAGTCGCCATTGCTTGTTGTAGTAGCCTAAACTCAAAACACCCGCGAGGAATCTAAACACAGTGGAATATTAAAACCCGCCCCCGCCAACTAGCGTTTCGGCGGTGCAACTGCAGAGCAACGCAGACATAACGCAGAAGTATAAATGCTCACGACGGCGTCACCTACGTGCGTAGCCTACGACGTACACTACGACGTACCCTCGACGCAGAAGTATAAATTGGCCTTTAGAGATCTTTTCACATACACACACACAAACACACACACACACACACATACATACACACACACACACACACACATATTATTGCATAATAAATGAAAAGAAAATAGAATACAAAAAGATTAGAAAGGTAGGTAGATTTTTTTTAAAGAATAGAATTAGAATAGTGAGTGTTAAAGTTAGAGGGTCAAATAAAGATGGAAGAGATGTGTTTTCAGCCGATTCTTGAAGATGGCTAAGGACTCAGCTGCTCGGATTGTGTTGGGGAGGTCATTCCACCAGGAGGGAACATTTAATTTAAAAGTCTGTAAAAGTGACTTTGTGCTTTTTTGGGATGGCACAATCAAGTGACGTTCACTTGCAGAACGCAAGCTTCTAGAGGGCACATAAGTTTGAAGTAACAAATTTAGGTAAATGGGTGCAGAGCCAGTGGTAGTTTTGTAGGCAAACATTAATGCCTTGAATTTTATGCGAGCAGCTATTGGAAGCCAGTGCAAATTGATAAACAGAGGTGTGACGTGTATTCTTTTTGGCTCATTAAAAATTAATCTTGCTGCCGCGTTCTGAATTAATTGTAAAGGTTTGATAGAATTGGCTGGAAGACCTGCCAAGAGAGCATTGCAATAGTCCAGCCTGGACAGAACAAGAGCTTGAACAAGGAGCTGTGCAGCATGATCCGAAAGAAAGGGGTTGATCTTCTTGATGTTGAATAAAGCAAATCTGCAGGATCGGACAGTTTTAGCAATGTGGTCTGAGAAAAAGTCAGCTGATCATCAATCATAACTCCAAGGCTTCTAGCTGTTTTTGAAGGAGTTATGGTTGATGTGCCTAACTTGATGGTGAAATTGTGATGAAACGATGGGTTTGCTGGAATCACAAGCAGTTCTGTCTTGGCAAGGTTGAGTTGAAGGTGATGGTCCATCATCCAGGAAGAAATGTCTGTTAGACAAGCTGAGATGCGAATAGCAACCGTCGGATCATCAGGATGGAATGAGAGGTAGAGTTGAGTGTCATCAGCATAGCAGTGGTATGAAAAGCCATGTTTCTGAATGACAGAACCTAATGATGCCATGTAGACAGAGAAGAGAAGTGGTCCAAGAACTGAGCCCTGAGGCATCCCAGTAGTTAGATGTTGTGACTTGGACACCTCACCTCTCTAAGATACTTTGAAGGACCTATCTGATAGGTAGGACTCAAACCATTGAAGTGTGGTTCCTGAGATGCCTTTTGCCAGTAGGGTTGATAGGAGGATCTGGTGGTTAACCGTGTCAAAAGCAGCGGACAGATCAAGCAGGATAAGTACTGAAGATTTGGATTCTGCTCTTGTCAGTCTTAGAGCTTCAACAACTGAGAGCAAGGCCGTCTCAGTTGAATGCCCACTTCTGAAGCCAGATTGGTTGCTGTCAAGGAGGTTGTTGTTTGTGAGAAATGTAGAGACTTGGTTGAACACAGCTCGTTCAAGTGTTTTTGCAATGAAAGGAAGAAGGGAAACTCTGCTACTTTAGTTTACCAACCCATCATAATTCAATGTCTGTTTAGTCAGTTGTACACAATTGGTCTGAAATACCACGGTTAGGAAGCAGGCAGCTCTGAAATCTCCTGGTTATAGTGCACATAGTGCTGGTGGAAAAATGATGTTATTCCCTAACTCTGTTTACAAATAGAGCTTTTCCTGACATTTTAGGCAGAAAATAAATCAAGTCTAAAGTAAAACTAGGCAATACGGATTTTCCCCAATCAATGCAACTTTTGCAGAAGAACTGTCCATTAATAAATCTTGTATGAGATTATTACATTTTATTTAGAAAATCTGAGTTGTGTTAACTCTTGCACAACCGAACATGGATCTGGGTCAAAACCCCACATCTCAAATTCTTCCAAAAGCCAAAAGTATACATCTGTTGTCTGTTTTCAGCTTCAGCTCTTGTACAATGAGCGTGAAGCAATTTTCATTATTAGCACAGTGATGCTGAATGCATTAATACAGAGTATATTATATTTTATATATGGAGTATATATATATTTTAAGAATGGCACTCATCACTGTGTGTGAGATGGAGTGGACACAGAAAATTAAACATATTAGGGCCTTAAAGCAGGGTTTCCCAAGCAAGGGTTTGAGTTGATGAAAAGCTAATTATGAATTATATTGAATGTAAAATAAAAAAATTGTGTATGTTATTATTTATGTTTTTTATTATTACAGTTAAAACACTACTCATAATAAATAAATAAATAATATAAAAAAAGATATAATCAACAGCAGAGAACAGTAATAATGCTTATGTGTTCAAAAATTAAATTCAAATCTCTTATTTCAAATAAATATTTTATGGCTCAGCAGTTTAACTGACAAACAAGTTTGTGAATTCCTGCCTTCAAGGATTTCTTCCTATTTTATTGTCTGGCAGGTGAAAACGGTAAGTCCTATCGCTTAGTAAAGTAATAGCATACTTCTCAACAAAAGACATCATTTGAGGAGTAATTTACAATATTCCCTAATCCTAGGTGCAGGTGAAACTAAAATAATACGCTTGCCATATCAAACACCAATAATTAAAAATAAAGAGTAGAAAGAAAACGTGACATCTGAGACTAGCACTTAAAATCTTCAGGTTGTTGGCATTGAACATTTTCTGAGAGGAAGAGAAAAGGACAGCAGGAGGGAAAGGTCAACTCTAGAGACATGCATTTGGCCAAACATGAAGCCTCCCAAAACTCACCCGTATTATTATTACTACAAAGCTCTACATCCCGATCGCTCCATCTTTTTTTGGTTATGGCTGAGTGCTCCCTCCACTTCATCGTTCTGCTGAAGCAGAGCAGCACTCGGGCTACTGGAGGGGCTGAGAAGAATGTGGTATATAACTGGATAGGGCTACTTCTATTTACATTTTTGCTCACTCACTGAATCAAGTGTATAGTTTCCTGCTGAAGACGCTGAGAAACAAGCTGATTTAGCCTATATTGGAATGTGTGTTTCGTAACCGAGGTGAAAGGACAACCATCAGCCCCTGCTGTGCGTCTTTTCCATTTTAACTGATCTGATGTATGCCAGACGTACTGGAGCACCACTGACCTGCAAAAGTGTTTAGAGCCATAACCAGTTCTCTCACTTTAGAGGACTACAAATGACACCCTGAAACTTTGCTTCTCTGTGACATTTTTATTTCAAAGCAATGAAACTGATTTGAATCATTTTCAAATGATTATGTAATGGTATAAAGCAGATTGTGCTTGAAATATGCTGTTTGCATAAGCATTTTTATAGTTTTAAAAACCACCTTTGGCACACTTTGATTCGATTTGAACACTTTGGCCGACTCTTCTGCTCAGATTAGCTCCAAGTTAGTCAAATGAAACTAATTCAACAATTTTCAAATATTCACAATATTATACTCCATTAATAAAGCTGTAATTGATTTCAGGTTTATCTCCAGATCATCCAAACACTGAAAGTGACAACCTTTATTAATCCGTGTGTGGGACGTTTGTTGTAGTGATTTGGACTTCCCTAATTGGACACCGAAACACACATTTTTCCTTTCTTCCTTTTCACCGTTTCACAACTTGCACAATGATCCATTAAATTTGTGGAGAAAATGTGGAAGATATTTTAATCATTTGCAGGTATAAGTTAACTGTAAGGCAAATGAGTGTGCAGGAAGCATACTTAACTTTTAAAATTATTATTTCATTTGCATGTTCTGAGCTAAAATGGCATATTAAATGTTTTATTTCTTTAGTTTAAGTGGTTGGAAAACTGCATTCAGTAAAGTGAAACAGCAGAGATAACTAGTAACTCAAACAGCAGCAATGCCAACGTCATGGGTTTGATTCTCAAGAAGAGCAGAAATGTGTGCCTTGAATGAAATGTAAGTTGCTTTGGATAAAAACATGTGCCAAATGCATGAATGTCCCTGTATGGTAAATAACACATTCTGCAAGGCATGTTAGAAGGAAGTCTCTTGCCTGTTTGTGAGGATGCTGTTGCTGCCGCTCTCCCAGTCGGCTGCAGGTGTGGAGCGCAGCAGTTTGTTTTTGCTGGTGTCCAGCGGTACGAGCAGATAGACCATCAGGCTGGCGTAGTGGATGGCTTGGCTGAACACTGTGCTCTCCTCGTTCTTCACCAGCTCCTGCTGCTTCTCTTTGCTCAGACTGGGCCAAGCACGTAACTGCTCTGCTGCGAGGTCCATAGCAGTTCGTTCTGACTCACAGGACGCTGTGGACAGTGTACACTGTTCCTGATAGAGAAAGATGGTCAGATGAAGAGATGAGAAACCGGGTTAAATTGCATCCCTTTTCTATTGAAATTGTGCCAGGTTTTGATATCCATCAAAACCAACCACGTTTTGTCTGACTTGAACAACAACTAAAATTGTCACTACAAAATGTACTCATAAACATACAAGGCACACCGGTTTTAGTTTACAAACCTTACACCTAGTAAGAGTTCTTGTTTTATTATCCTTTTTTGCTTATAAGATTAACTGCAATCATAAATCAATTATAAACATAACTACAATGTTAAGTGGGTCAATTATAAATATGCTTGTTCAAAATAAAGTTAAGGGAAAATCAAATTTGAAAATGTGTGTGCCAAATTCTTTAAAATGAAAAGTGTTCACATTGGCATTTTTTTTTGGCAAAGGTTTTAATTTAAGATCACTTGTGGTCATGTGGTGTAACCGTCAAATAAAATTACTTAATTACTTTTACACAATTGTTTTCAAAATAGTTTTTGATGTTCTTAAAAACCTATTTTAAATAAACCTACAAATTATAATTCATAAATATCAGGTTTGCACCATGTGACAGTTTAAAAGCTAACCTTGTCTTGTCATGAAAGGTTAAATTATCTGAGATTTTAAGCCAACATTTTTCATTTAAAAATACAATTAAAAAGAAAATTTAGTTCAGAAATTAAAACCATCATAGAACATGTGTATTCATATCACTGTATTAAATTAATTGCATTTTAAACTTCAAAAATGTAGGGATTAGTCAAACAATAGAAGTAGATTTCAAAAAGTAGATTTCAAGACTTTACCTTGATCTTGGCAGTGATAAGTTGTTTTTCCTCAGGGGCGGTGAGGTAAAGCGCTCTGATCTGGTTTTGCACCTCAGAGTAGAAGGTGGCCTCCCAGAATTGCTGATTGGTCCAGATAGGATGGTCTTGTATGCAGGTGTAGGCAAATTGGTCCACGCCAGCTGCCAGTTTCTGTAAGCAAGAAGATGGATTAGCGGCCAACACAATGTGACCTCTGGCAGCCTGCTAAGATAAACACAGTGCTTGCTACTGTCTATATAACAGGTCAAATCAGCCGAGCTGGGGTCCTCACAGCTCATGAAACCAACTGGGCTGTACGCTTGCTTGTAAAGGAGTCCATTAAAAAGCATGGTGAAAACAGGAAAGTAACACACTGCTGCCAAAGGTTTTAGGAGCAATCTGTCATTTTTTTAGTGGTCATAATGTTCTCAACACATACAGTAGGCCTCACAGAGAGAGATTGCAAAGCAAGACTTTGAAAACCTTACCCTAGTGTTTTTTGGTGCTTTCCGACGCAAACCAGATCACCTGTGGGCTGCTTACTGGCTCTAAAGGACATCTGCTAAAGTTATGAATGCACATATGGATGTGTAATTGTATAATTTGTATAATTTGGATGTATAATTTAGTGGATTGCACACCATGCATGACATCTTTCTCACCTTCCATTGGTCTGTAAAGCTCACACCTCAGATTAAATTACTATCAAATGTTTTCCTGTCAAAACCCCTGAACATACGTTATGACAAACTGTCTTTGCTACTTAGTTTCCTTACAGCTAACCAAACCACAATCACAAGTGAAACTGCAGATGGAAAGAGGAAAATAGAAGAATCAGCAATGGAAAGACGGAAGCAAACATCGTAATGAGCAAGAATAGATTCTGGCTGTGTCCCAATTAGCATACTTTACCAGGCACTAAAAGTATGTGCTTCGCTGGTGATAAAAAGTACATACATTTGAGGATGCAGAAAGACAATACGCTAATGTTGGGACATATTTAATTCCACAAACCTCTTTATTGCATACTGTGTGTTTGTTGCAACTCCTTTTACATTTTCCTGCATTACAAACACCTGGGGCTGATTTGGTCTTTGTTATTAAAAAACAATATCGTAAGAGAACCAAACTCTTCTTCTATATCACAAAAACGATATATGAACAAGAATTTATAGATGCATTTGAAATAGTACATTTAAACTTACAGATTTTACATTACATGAAGTGAGGTACTTAATGCAAACTTGTTGCATCTCTGTCCAGCATTACCTGCCATTCAGGCCACCTCAAATCACAAACGTTCATTGAAAAAAAAAGAGACTTCTTGATGCTTCTTTACTGCAGATTAGGGCTGGGCGATATATCTAACGATATGATCATGCGCATCTAGTCAGTAAATCTGGTTCTGTGATTACTGCTAAATTGCCATCACCTGCTTTCAAATGGAGCGGCATTTAATAGACAGAGCCGTAGATCACTTACAAGCTACGCAATATCGTGTTCATATTACGTATTCATCAAAGGCGATAATGAACGCGATATTGCAGATCACTGCCATTCTGAACCCTTGATATAAAGATGGCTCAGGAAGATGGTAGCTGTTTTTGTTTGGTGGTCGTGTATCAGCTCCAACCGATGCATACTATTTACAATAGACAGCATGCAAAATGTGACACAACCTCTGAAAGCTAATCGCTTTAAAATTACGTCAGCAGAGGCACTTGGGAAGCCCCTTTTGCTGTTTCAATAAATCCAAACCCAATCATGTATAATCCCTGTATATCTAAAGGCTGTTTCACTTTGACAAATATGAATTCTCCCACTCTCTATCACTAGGAAAGTACCAGCAAAGACATTAATGTAAAGGTTTGTTTGGACAGTTGATCTTTCCCTATGTAGTCTGGAATGTCTAATATGTATTTCAACACCAGGAGACCCTATAATACCAATTTATCCACGTCAAGCTGTGCTGATAAATTCTGCTCATCAATAATTTTTGCAGATATAGCTAGCTGGCCAGGTTGAAGCTTTGAGAACTTGCAGATATTCTGAGGCTGTCTAGACCCCGTTTCCTCAAGGCTGACATACAGATGGAGCTGAGTGAAAAAGTGGCAAGAAATGCAGCAGGGCAATCAGTGCAGTTGTTATTGTAGGATGTGGACCAGGAACGCGCATCCAGAGTAGTACTATTTGTCTTCAACATGGATGTGACTGACAGCAGATGTGAGGGGGTCAGTTTGACCTCTTCCAACTGTACAGCCTTGACAAAAGAGCACATGTCAAGATGTTGCATTCCCTGGGGGTTTGTTTGATCAGATTTCATAAAAGTGTTTAATGGCAGACAGGAGATGTGGAGTTAAAACTGATGGCCTTGAAAGAGTACAAGACATTTTTTGATGGTCTTTTTTCTAAATAATAGAGGTCTCAACTGTTGGTTGTCAGCAGGAGTTTTTGCTTATGTCACACCAAATCACCAACCTTCTTCTAAAAAGAGACTTTATGACTCTTTCTCACAGCAAATTGCTTCCATTCTGAACCCTTGAGATAAAGATGGTTTATCAACATGATGGCTGGTTTGTTTTTGGTCCAAGATGGCCTATCAGCTCCGGCCACCTTGACCAGGAAAGTCTACCAGATCTTCTGCCAGTCTTTTAGTTGAATTTCCCAATAGGGATAAAAAGCAAATGCTTATTTTGTGTCAGAAAAAAAAAGATCTCACTGTGATTCATGAACAGCACAGGGTAATGATTTACCAACATTATGGTACAAATCCCTGCTTACTTAATACTAAGAAACATACCATTTGTAGAGCCAGGAAGGAATCAAAACAGTCCAATTTAAATGCATTGTGTCTTAAAATATGCACGTCCATGAGCTAAAAGACATCTAGGCTTAAACAGCGCATTTACAATTCTGATTTATGTAAAACAAGTAGAGCAACAAAGAACATCACGGCAAAATGTTAAATGGTTGAAAAAACCGAGCCGTCTGGCCCATCGGTATGGAGGACATGCTGTAATCATGTCCCACAATGCAAAGTAAACAGGAGAAGGTCAAGCTATGGTCAGCGAGAGCCATGGCAGGGTTATGCTAGCTCGTGAATTGACAAGAAATTAATGTAACGCCTCGACGACAACAGACACCCCAAAACCATTTCTGTTGAACTGTGGCTGAAACACTTGCCTGCTGCAGAGAATGCCAAAGACATTTGTGGTACATTCAAACCACAACTGTATGCACAAATGACATTCATTTATTATTTTAAGACAGATACCCGATACTTTACATAACAAATACAGACATGACATTATTTACTGACAAACACAATGGAAAATCTCTCCTTTTCCCATAATACAATCACGTGGATCCATGCAGCATGTGACAGTCAGTGCAAGTGGTAGGATGGTCAAAACTGGACTATTCCTATTATTATATTAATATGGCATATTAAGGCCTATATTTAAATGTATGTTTTTTCAATTGCATATACAATTTTCATTCATTTGGATGACAAGGGTTTTAAGGTGAGACACAACAGGCAAAAACACTTTTTTCATGCATCTGTCAGTTTTGAGATTTTGGGCTTTTTGGCTTTACAAAAAGTATTTTTCAGGCTAGTGTTTTCTCCACACCGAGCTAAAAATCAGCAGCACTTACAACAAACTTTACAAACTGTTTTTGTTTTTTACATTTCATTCCTTAGAAATGGTAAAAATGTATTTGTTTATGTTTTTCTGGCTGTTCATATCCAAGATCCTCTGACTAAACACTTCTGACTCTAACAAGTCAACAAAAGGAAAATAAAAATAAAAAGTTTAGATTTTAGTTTTTTTATATGCAAATTAGTGCACATTTATTTATACAACTCCTTATTTGCAGAAAACTTGTACTCATACCAATCGCATGCATATTAACTAGGGCTGTGCAATATGGAAAAAAAAAAAAAAACTATCACGATTTCTGATCAATTTTGCGATTTCGATTTTATTTAAAATGTTGACACACAGACATGCTTTACAGTGATAAATGCATTCAATATGAATTTGAAACATATTTCCAAAAGAAAAACAATTAGAGCTTCATCAAAAAGTTGTAACATGTCTGTAGAACAGACATAAATCAAAATAATCACTAAGTAACGGTGTGACAAAATGTCTAGATATATGGCAAAATAAATAAATAATATATATAAAAAAAATCCCATGATACTTACAGGGATTTTTCTTTTTCTTTTTTTGCCATGCTTTGGTCATAGAGCTCATTGTAGCGGTGCCTCAGATGTTTAAATATATTTGTTGCGCCAGGTTCACACGTACTCCGCCTGCAGTGCACGTGCAGTATGTGTATGTGGTGCAATTTCACCATAAACAGATTAATGCTGAAATATGAGTAATATTATTTTACGGTATATCACAATATAGATGGTCTTTATGGTATCTACATTTTTGATACCATAGAAATTGTATAGCTAATTCTTGTCAAGTAAACAGCAGCAATTAAATTACAACTAATAGGACAAAAAATACAGCAGAACAATAAATAGCAAATGCTGCATACACTGTGTAAAATAATCAAACTATAAGTTTTCATGACACACAGACACAGCATTGTGAGTGTGAGAAGAGCAATTTTAAACGCTCCTATCAACATCTCAAGACAGACTGCACCAGTGATGTACACTCATGCTGCAGGTGCACACACAGAACAAAATAAGCCTCTGACAGATCTACAACCTTTCCAGTCATCACAGCAGACATAACTTCACAGTGCAGCAACAATGACACCTGACGATCTCGGTCGAGAGTGGGGTAAAAAGAGAGCATGTTGAGTATGTTCCCATGTCCGATGGCATGCAGACCTTGACTACAGAACAGCATAGCCCTCTGGGAAAGACAACAATGTGCTGGAGGAATGCCACAATGAGCCAGCTAACCATGATAAAGTGCGAGGAAAAACTTTCATATTGTCACAAATATAAGAACATAAATATATCATAAAACAGCTGAAAAATCCATCCACTCCATTCATCCATAAAATGTTATATATTCGAAAATTCCAGTTTATTTTCCCCCAATTCTGCATTTTGTGTTTTAAATAAATTGTAAATATTTAAAAAGAACTGTCTAATTAGCTAAATTCATAAAACTTTAACAATTTAATAAAATGTGTACAATAACAGGGCCCTAATTTGTTCAGAAATTCTGTGTTGTCACATTTTTCTGGATTTATGATTCAATATAATAATAATTCTTAGACTAACTGAAACTTGTTATAGCACTTGCATATCACTGCTCTTTTGTTGATTTTGTTTGTTTCCATTGTCCTCATTTGTAAGTTGCTTTGGATAAAAGCGTCTGCTAAATGACTAAATGTAAATATATTTAATTATAAGTGGTAATAATTATTAAAAGACATAAAACAAGCATTTTTATTAATCTTTTAAAATGAATATAAAAATAAAATGTAATAATCCCCTTTTGCAAACAAAGTGCTGCATGACAGGTTTGCTGTTAAAATGAAATTCTTAAAAAATAAAGTTTTAATAGTTATATTATTATTATTGTTATTGCAACATTCTACTGTGCAACAGAAATATATTTCTTTCACAATTTCCTTAAGATAAAGTTAAAGGGATAGTTCACCCAAAAATGAAAATTTGATGTTTATCTGCTTACCCCCAGGGCATCTAAGATGTAGGTGTCTTTTTTTCCAGTAAAACACAAACAAAGATTTTTAACACAAACCATTGCAAAACCAAATTAAACCATACGGCTCGTGACGACACATTGATGTGTAAAGACATAAAACGACTGGTCTGTGCAAGTATCTGAACAGTATTTACTTAGTTTCTTTTACCTCTGATTTTCACCACAATGTCTGAACTGTTCAGGTTTAATTTGGTTTTGTTTGAGTATGTTTTAGACTCTCAAAGCCGTGATTCCCATTCACTTCCATTATATGACTGACAGACTGCAACAGAAAGTTTTGACGGTTGAATTAATTGGACTACTTTGGCATTTTACAGGGTCCCAAACCACATTGAGATCTCACTGACCTAAAATCCTGCTCCAAATTGATGTTACTAAACATAAAATATGTTTGGAATGACTGTGATTGTGTCACGTTGCAAACAAAATATATTATGCTCAAAACCTGTTTATACAAAGAGCAAATGAGGCTAAAATGCAATATCAAAAGCCAGACTCTGACCTAATTTTTTCCATACCTTGTATCCCCTACTATAACACTTGTAAAAGGTCTTTATATGGCATCTTTAACTGTTCAATGAGCAGGAAGGCTTTATTTGAGTGATGATCTGTGAATGATAGCCCAGTATTTTACTAAAATCAATTAACTGCCCTGAGGCACAGCATTTCCCAGAAGAAAGAGAATGAATCAAAGGCTAAATGAGATGCGTGCCGATCAGTTGTGAGGAACCTTTTGACCTGCTACGGCAAACCTGACGTTTGTGAGAGCGCGTGTTTTCTCATAAGGAAAGCAATGACGTATCGGGTGTCAAGTTGTTTTTCGTCCTACAAATCTCCATTTGAGGTGACTTTGAGGTATCCATGGCATAAAATCATTCTCAAGCCAAGAAAAAATAAGCTAAGAGTTGTTCAGGCTACGTAAAAGCCCTCATTTACAATGCTGAAAAAGGTTTAGGTTGTAAATCAAGGCAAAGAGGTAGTTGTAAATGGAGCGGATCTCTGTGGGAATTGTTTTGTTGACTTTTTGGTCGAGTCTTTGAGTCCCTTTGGCCCAGGGGTAGAAAAAAAAAAAAAAAAAAAACACAGAAAAAGAAAAAAAAAAGGTGTTTGCTACAAGCCTTGAAGTTTCTCCTTCTTAGGGTTAGGGATTCAAACAAACCCTTATCCCAGATGCATAACTCATTGATCATTCATATTCAGCCATTTGTGCTATGAATGATACCTTGAATCATGCAACTTCTTGAGAGATCACACTTGTGCTTCAAGAATGCAAATGCAACAGTGAGCTCTAGTGTCTCTGCGGTAATGTCCATACTTCAGTTGGGTCATCTAGTGAGGGGAAGCCTTTATCTCCTGCCAAGCATGCACTGAGAACCTCAATAACATGCAGTGTGGTTTAGTACAAGGCTACTGGGAGTGAAGGGAAGGGCATGTGAATCTCAGACTCGTGGAAGAAAAATGCATGAGGGTTTAATTGTTGTGCGACACAGAGATCATCTAAGGATAGCCAGAACACAGATTAGAGCCACTGCACAGCATTTTAGTGCATCTTGCTGGAGTTAGAATTGATTTCAGGTAATATGTAAAATATATTTGTTGAGTTGACCTTAATAATTTAGCCTTTGGTTTGTGTGATATCAGTGGCATGAATCATTCTGGAGCGCTGCAAAACAAACAAGGTTTCATTTATCTCTCTTGTTGAATGTGCTGTTTTTCCGTCACGAGGGCTTCACAAATCTGTCAGCTCTTTTTAGTCTAATGCTTTAATCAGGATTGGCTTTTACATAAAAATGGGAAATGTGAAACAGGAAAACTGAAAAACAGGAAATTCAAGGTTTGAAGAAATAGCTTTCAGATGTCTTAATGAAAGACTTGAATTGTTTGCCTCTGCACGAAATCTTCAGCTCTCCAAAACTGTTTGTGGCAGGTGCATCTCATCAATTAAAATGAACAATGACTGTGGAAACATTTTGGATTACGCATCTCTGTAACTAATTAGTGGTGCTCAGTTGCATGTGGACAAACTACTAGCGTAGTAATACTAAGTATTAAACTTAACATGTAACTATCCAGCACTGTTACACAACATTTTTTTCTTTTACACACATATAAAAGTTCACAGTAAAAGGGCATCTGAAATAATTTGGGCTAACACTTTAGGTCTGCATTATTTTTATAATAATTCAAAGGCCTGTCGTAAATAAATTCCTTATATATGAACTGTGTTGAACAGAGAAACACAAGATTTTTGTTGTTTTACACATGTAGATGGAAGTAAATAAAAAAAGAAAGAAAAAAATTAAGTTAAATACACCGTTCTTGTGATTTTAAATATTGGAGTAGGTTTTTACAAGAAAATAATCCTTCAGTCTTTTTACCTAAAAAATGTCATGTTACTTGCTGCTTCTTTGTAATGATTTGTCAAATTTGCTAGCAATTTCTGAGTGGAAACTGTTTCAAGTAAATACTATGATAATTTATATATATTTTTTTACAGTTGTACTGTAAAATAAATGTATTATATAAATCTTTCTAAACACTAAATTTTTTTCTCGAGAGGAATATTACAATAGCTTACAATTTTGCTTAATATTTATAACAACAACAATAATTATAATTATTACGGTTATTATTTTTTATTATAATTATTGATATATAATCACAACATTTGGAAAAATTGTACAGCCCTAAAAAATAAAATCGAACCTGAAAAAAAAAAAACTTTTTAAATTGCAACCACAATTTCTGAATTTTTTTATTTTTATAAATTAAATAAACAATTTCACCCAAATCATGTAGCCCTATCCAAAATGCAACCATATGCTGTAATGCTCTAGCAAATACACAGCAAGTGCTTGCAACTCCTGGGCAACTACCTGCGACTCTTCAAGGTATGAAATTCAAGTTCTTTTCAATTACAGTCTTTCTGACAGTACTTTCTGATAAAACTGCAAACCGTTATTTTTAGACTGATAAGTTTCCTGGAGGTCATTTAAAACCCAAAGGAATTTAAACGCATTCCTGGATGGAACAAACAAATTCATATCATAAGGTTTTGGGTTACGATGACCATGCAAATTTATAATGTATAGTGTAACAGTTAGGTGTCTAAGCTTTTTTTAAGTGCTACTGTCCCACAAACGAGCATGAGGGTCACCGACGTGATATTTGATTACATCACATATCTTCTGTGCATAGTGTGAGTCACAGCAGACGGATCGCAGAGCAGCCCAAAATTAAAAAGCAACACAGTTAGTTGTGTCTGTCTCTATGACAACTATAATGTTGATACGTGATGGATTGGTGTTGAAAGCCAGACACTCTCCAACACTTCCCCCCACTGTACCACAGTGAAACCGAACTAGGCTATACTGACTGTCACGCTTCTTAGTGGTTTTCTTCAGCGATGGGCTGAATAGAATGGATCCCAAAGCCTAATTGTACTCACAGCAAAGTTTTTTCCCTTCCTTACTTAGGAGTAAAAGGAAGTTTTACTCAGGAATATACTTTTAGTAAGGGCTGTGCGATATGATGATTTTTGATCGTGGACGATAAAAATGTCTCCACAATCTGCTTTTGAAGAAATATCGTAGTATGGTGCTCCAGCACACATTCTATCAGCTGCAGTTCTGGCGCCTCCATCATATACTGTACAACGCCACATGCATTCACTTCAATGTTAACTCAGCGGTAGAGTTACTCTCTTGTTATCTGCATGTGCTTTTAAATGTTTAATTCGCACACTGGTCTGACCTGTGCTTTTTCTGAGCGCGTCATACACCCAAAGCGCGCGCTGAAGCCTGTCAAACAGCGCCTGATTATTGAACTAAATTATCTTTTGCACTAATACTGATAAATACTGACCCAAAATAAAAAAGTTTCTGCTCATGATTCTTTCTGACTACCGTATTTTCCGGAGTATAAGTCGCACATTTTTTCATAGTTTGGCTGGTCCTGCTAATAGTCAGGTGCGACTTATTTATCAAAATTAATTTGACATGAACCAAGAGAAATGAACTAACAGAAAACATTACCGTCTATATCCGCGAGAGGGCGCTCTATGCTGCCAGAGATGCTGCTCAGTGCTCCTGTAGTCTACACTGAAGACAGCCCTCTCTCGGCTGTAGACGGTAATGTTTTCTCTTGGTTCTTGGGTCTAAATAAATGCGACTTATAGTCCGGTGCGACTTATATATGTTTTTTTCCCTCGTCATGACGTACTTTTGGACTGATGCGACTTATACTCAGATGGGACTTATAGTCTGAAAAATACGGTAGATACATAATCAACATTTGTTCACAAAGCTGACACCTCAAAGTTTACTGTTCAGGAATCAGAATCACTCAGACTGTTATGATAACAGAGATATATAAGCTCAAACATAAAAATATTAAAAACATTTTTTAAAATGTATTTTAAAAATTGTTGGTGTAGGATATGAGTTTAAAAACACAGTGTAGCTAAAGCCACAAGTCTTCCAAAACTTCATAAAAAATTTCATAATCGAATCTGTAAAACTGTGAATTTTATTAAATATTTTCTAAGGCCATGTCATGTGTGTTTTTATAGAAGGCTAATCAGATTGATTTATGGCACTTGTCATCTCTGTAAGATCTCACATGTAAACTCTCCTGTGTTCTCTGTATGTGTGTTGGCTTTGAAAACTCCCCGTTTCATGTTTCTATTGTTCTCACCAAACGAGTCTTTCACACCTCTGCCAGGTATGACACATTATTCGCATTATTCTTTTATCATTATTCTATTGTTTTTATTCTACCTTTATTAGCCTTTATTGTGGTTTTTCAGGAATTACAAAGACACAAAGCTGCAATCTCGCTTTAATCTCAGTATGCATTTAGCCCTTATTTATCAAAAGTCTTACTATAAAAATACAACAAAACATTTTCTTATGACCTTACGTGAATTGCAGAAATGCATTATGAAGAAGAAATGCACCTGCTATTAGTAGCATTAGAGCTAACTTTAGCATCAAGCTACATCAGACAATTTATGAAATTATTAGTACACTTTTACTCAAAACTCACTTTAAAACCCGATCAAGTGTTTATAATAACTTCCTTTAGCGATCAGGGGTGGAATTTGGTTGTTTTCTGTTGTAAAAATATGCTATTTATAGCCTTTTACATCGCTGCACAAGTTAGCATTTCAGATGTACATTTTCAATTTTTTTTATAAAAACACCCCAGATCTCAAGAAAATCTCATACCAAGCTTTACTATCGTAATCGCGGGTTTATTATTCGGATATTTCGTGTGTACAGAGGAGTTTCAGTGTTGTTTTGGCCAGATAACTACCAGGAAGTGTACAGGAAGCATGTGACACGATGTGGTGGTGTCCGGTTATGACACTCTAAAGATTGACAAGGCGAAGGACCAATCGGAGTCTGACACACACATGAGCTCCCAGCTCTGCACACACACACAGAGATCGCTGGGAGAGGCTGTTTATCATCAGATTGCGTAAATCAGTGGAAAATAAATAGAAATGACGATTCTGTCTGAAGAAATATGAAGTAAACATCAGTAAATATATGCATATATCTCCGCAGATATGCATCTTTGGTCTATAAATCCTTATTGATGCTGTTCAGTGAGTCTATGTGAACACAAATAAACCACTGCTGACGTGACTGAATATGAATGAGTGGTGAATTTCTATTCAAGATGTGGCATAATACGGATTTATTATTTTGCACTCCAGACATAAATTACTAAATAACTGTCACTGCAACAATGTTTTATCAAAATATTGGTGAAATATCGAAACTAGAGTCTTTAAACTTTCAATTGATGCACAGTTTGTCCAGATCAAGTAAGAGAGTGATGTTTAACGTGCTGTGAAAGTGAAACATTAATAAACTGGGGCCGTCGGCGATGTTTGCAAGTAAAGGGGTTAAAGCCACTTTTGAGTGAGTAAATGATGTTATAAAAATAAAACAGCTGACAGAATTTTTATTTCGGGATAAAATATTCCTTTAATAATGTTAATAAAACAACAAAACACAGAGAAAAATCACTCACTGCTCTTGACTGATGAAATTTAATAAACATCTTGATGCTGCAATTTTTGATTGAAAATTATTTTAAAGAGGTCCTATTATGCTCTTTTACAAAGTCTTGATTTTGTTTAGTTCTGTCTAATACGGATAGAAGTCTTTCTAATAATCAGATAGAACAGTTAAATAAAGGAATTAATGTATACAAAAAGTATTAGATTGCTTTTATATTAGGCCTGTTGGCGATAGAAAGGCAAACATTATAATACTTTCTTGTTTGCTGTCAGTATTAAGCAAAATATGCATTTATATAATTTTAACAAATCTTTGAAAGACTAATGAACATTTAATTTCACAAACTTTGCAAACTCAGTCGAATCCAGCTGTGAGATCTTGTGAAGAGTGTGTTTGTATCCAGCATGATCATGTATTCTCTGCATGACAGTCGGTCCGTGTGAATTGAATGCTTTAAACTTTAAACTCATGATTTTAAATTATGCTGCGCTTTATGCACTTGCACACTGTCATATTAATGTCATTTTGTGTAATAAATTCATGTTATTTTCATGTAATAAAGTGCTGTATGTAAAATGAGGGTTACCTTGGCCTTATTTGAAAAATATGATTCCCACTGCACACAAACCTTCCAGAATACTGAGTGACCTGTTGGTTACAGTGTTTACTTTATTTTGAATTATATTTTTATTAAATATTTATTTATTTATGAAAAATACTGTCATTTAAAGTATAAGTATATTTTTTAATCCATTGTCAAATGATTTCAAATTTCTTAAATATTAATAATATATATCGGCTGTCAAAAAACACATATTGGTCGACCACTAATATGAACATGTAAATATGTGCTGTGCATTTTCCTCTCAACATCAAAATAAATCGTAAAAATGACTGTGGTGAGAAAACAGCAGTTAAGAAAGCATCTGATCATAACGATGTGGATATGGATGAACCAGTTATGCAATTCTGTGCTCCAGTCAAGTCATGTTCATTTACTGTCAATAACAATTTTCAGATAGATTGCTTTAAAGCAAGAAGCTTTACAAAATAAACATGAAAAACAGTGTCTGCGTCGCTTTCAACTAGAATTACAACTTCAATCCCTACTAAAAAGCAGCTCTGCAGCATGCTCATGTTTTCACTCGTGAATGTCTGATCTCAACGGACTGAACAGAAAAAAATTAACCAGAGAATATATTGCATAATAGCCATGGATCAATGGTAGTTTGAAGGTGTTTTGGAAAATTTGCACTGACAAGCTGTTTCAAAATCTTCTAATGAACTCCAAACAAAATTGGTTTTGGCTGGATAAAACAGTTAATTCCTGAAGTATATCAGGGCCTTAAGAGTTAAACTAAGCAGATGGAGACAGGTGGATTTAATGAACGCTGGTGCCAGTGTTGATGTGCTATGATTAAGATCCAGTAACAAGAGCTGCCAGTATGACTGCTGTCAACCTGAGCTCAACTCTTACTTACCCGGTAGAAGGCCGTTGTCAGGGGCAGCAATGCGGCGGCTACAGTGTATTCCTCTGAGCTGGAGCAGTCCTGCGAGTAAACAGAGACAAGGAGATGTTAGATGATACCACTGAAGTATATAAACTGATGATAAAAAGAGCTTTGGCCAACTGTACACAAAACATGACATCACTTGCTATTTCCATTGATGTTATATAAGTGTTATTACCAAGGCATGACAATATGTCATGGTATTAGTTGCATGTCCAGGCATCACATTTTTGTTTTAATGAATATGGATAAACATACTGTATATGGAAAATAAAAAGAAGTCGTGCTTATTTTTGGCTTGGCTTCGATTCAGTTGGTTTCCAATGCTTAGGAGCTGTTTTAATGCATATGCTTTTAATATTTTATATAATCATGTAAATTGGAAAAGCCAGTTTTCAGGATGTTCCAATTATCAATTTAGAAGAAATTTCATATTTTAAATTCTTAACTGACATGAGACTGTCATATTTAAACTGGACAAAGCTTTTAAATCAAAACTTGTTGCATAAAAAGATCAACTGGTCTGGGACTGACATTATGTTTTAATAGGATCCTGGAAATAGTCAAATCCAGATGACTCGGCTTTTTAATGAAAAAAATGGCTCTTGGTTTTATAGCTTTATGAAAAGTTCCGGATTCAAAATTGTAGTGTATGACGTGGCACTCTGTTAAACAAAATCTTTATCTACAATAAAAGCTAATTTATTTTTAAACGATTTGTCACTTTTATACATTTATATTGTCTTACATAAGCTGCTGGAAGCAACACCAGGATTATATTTCTAAACAAAACCCAGTCACCATCTCTGTTCTCCATCCTGGCATAAACATCTGAATGTAAAGACAAAGGCAAATCTAAAACATCAGTCCCTGCACAGATCTCGCGTTCCTGACCCCCCACTTTTCTCTTTCAGTTCTTTCTCAGGTTTGGAATGAATTGAGTCATTTGTCAGAGGAGCTGGAACATTCCATCATTCTAAGCTTCTGTACACAATTAAATCACTGGAAATGAACTCAGAGTAAAGTCTGTAATCCTTTACCATAAAAGATCCCAATTATTCTGTGGGGAGACCTTATCGTGGTTCGACTAGATTTTCCTGAAGAATATGTTTGTCTGTGCAAAACTCATCATGATGCTAAGTGGTTGCTTATTTGTTGTTTACAGGTCGAAGGTGTTCTGGTCCCCAGATATGTCTCAGGATCACCTAGGTCTAAGGGATGTCTACCATGAATTAAATTCTTGAAAATAAAACCTCTTTAAGAAGTCTGGCATAATCTTTTACTATACTTTTTAAGAAAACAGCTTTACTGCTTTTATTAAAAACTTTGGTTTGCCAAAAAATAAAGACACGCAGATAGAAAACACAGGAAATGGTATCACAGAGAAGTCACTATATCTTTTAAATATCAGACAATATGTTAAATCACATCACTTGCTCACCAATGGATCCTAGGCAGTGAATAGGTGCCATTATAATGAGAGTCCAAACAACATCAAGATAATCAACAAGTAATCCACATGACTCCAGTCCATCAATTATTATTTGGACTCTCATTCTGATGGCACCCATTGACTGCAGAGGATCCAGTGGTAAGCAAATCCGTTCCAATGAAGAAACAAACATCTTAGAGGTCGACCGATTTTACAGATACCGATTAATCAACCGATAGTTATTCAAATGTACACTGAATGAAAACTAAAATAGTGCATTACCATAAAAAAAAAAATGAACACACATATTAATATTAATTATTATATTTTCAGTTAGTTTATAATTTATTAACTATTGTTAACAATAAGTTATTGTTGAAAATGTATTTGTAATAGTAAATGTTGACATAAACATTAATCTTGATGTTACAAATGGTTAAGTATTACCAAATGTGACCCTGGAGCACAACACCTGTCATAAGTAGCACAAGTATATTTTTGTAGCTATAGCAAACAATACATTGTATGGGTCAAAATTATTAATTTTTCTTTTATGTGAAAAATCGTAAGGATTTTAACTAAATAACATGTTCTATGATGATATCTTGTACATTTCCTTTCATAAATATATAAAAACGTAATTTTTGATTATTAATACGCATTGCTAATAACTTCATTTGGAACTTTAAAAGGTGATTTTCTCAATATTTCAAACAGTCATGCTAAAAGATGGCCATATTTAAAAATCTACACAAAGGCCGTATCATTGAATTTACATACACGTGGATATTGTATGTATACTTTCACACTTTATTTACTTTTGTTTTAGAATACTTGATAATTAGCTCATCAAGATAGCAAAACATGGCAGACACAAACCGGGCAAAAGCACACTACAACAGGTTTTGTACACACTGTTCTACTCGAGCAGTGATCTAAAACAAAGTGATCTAATTGCCAAACCGGAAAAAAGTTTACAAAAAAGTATCATAGATGAGTTTAAAGTTCGGTGTACATTTTTAAAATAAAATAATAAAAAAATAAAATAAAAACAGAGCAAGGGGAAATTTTAACTTAAAATTTGAAAAAAAAAAAAATGTTTTTTTAATAATTAATAATTAATATTAATTTTGGATACTCTTACTATCTATGTCAATGAACCATATCGAACATCGATTACATTTTCAGCTCAGTATGTACAGTAATCACTCACATCCACTTAAATGCCAGTAATGAGACATGTCTCTCACCGAGAGGTCAAGACTGATCTATAAAGTGCTGTTTGTCTGCTGCAGGACAGCACTTCCAGAAAGAAGGGAGGATGTGGAGTGACTGACTCATCACAAACTATACGTGCTGCTGCACAAGTGTGAGTGGCATGTTGAATTTGACACGTCGTTCCCTATAACTCAGTCTGCTATGGGATCTGCAGTCACATGATGTGACTCATTTGCTCACTGCATCACTCGCACACTGTTCGCTGTGAGGCAAGAAAGGGAACAAGTCAACTTCCCCTAAACTAAAGCTTTATTTTAATCACTTTCTAGGAATGCTTCTCTAAAACAGAAGTTGCGATCAATTTAAATGTAAAAAACATGCTACTACTATTCCTCATGGTTTCAAACTTGAACTTGAGCTACCTACATGGATGATACACTACTGGTCAAAAGTTAGGAGTAATAAAGATTTTTTTTTACATGACATATGCACACAAATGCAGCATTTATATTATCAAAAAATATAGTAAAAATGTATTATTATGTATTGTGAAGTATTATATTTTAATCCATTTTAAAGTGTAATTTATCCCTGTGATGGAAAACTGAATTACTCCAGTCTTCAGTGTCACATGATCCTTCAGAAATCCTTCTAATATTCTGATTTGCTGCTCAAGAAACATTTCTTCCTATTATCAATTTTTCCTATTATCGTTTTTGCTGCTTAATATACACTACCACTCAAAATGTTATAAGTAACATAAGCTAAAAAAATTCAATAAAAAACAGAGAGAGATTAATATTTGTAATTAGCAAGGACAAGCTAAATCCATGGTTCAACTTAAAAGAAATTCTACCAAGGTTTCCACAAAACATTAGTAAAAACTGTTCTCAACAATTATTAATAATTGAGCACCAACAATAATTCTGCATCCAATCAGATGATAATTACTGGAGGATCATGTAGCACTGGAGAAATTGTAATTGTAATAATATTTAACAAAATTACTGTTTTACTGTATTTTTGATTAAATTTCAGTAATATTATAAGAGATGTTTTTCAAAAACATTAAACAATCATAATTCTTAACATACATCAAGTGTTGCTTGTTTTCTTTTCCAAGCAATCAAATTTACAAATGTACACTTCTGAATCGATACAGAAAGGAACCTAACAAAGAGCCAGAACACCCAAGCAGCACCCTAGCAACCACACAGAAAACCTTAGCAACCACACAGCAACCGTCAACAACCTAAAAGTGTGATTGCTTTTATAAGGGCAAGCAAGCACTGCACATTTTCTGCAAAGAATTAAAAAAAATCTAAACTACTTTTATTGCAAAATGTATCCTATCTTCGTCGTTTGTTAAGTCAGTGAGGCTGAGCCTTGAATGGGAAGCTGTACTTGTTCAACATGGGAATGATGCACTTCACAACTTCCCAGCACATTTATTTCTGCAGCTTTCACAGAGCATTGCGTAAGTTCATCTGACTTCAAGTCAGATATCTTCCACTGAATGCTCTATTTCCAAGAAAAAGAACTGAGCACAATGGCTCTCCTGCTCTAGAGTTCACAAGCAGCGGTGGCAAAACAACTGCAGACAAATGAGGAAAAGAAATGAAATCAGCAGGTGGCTCACCTAGACCTAGCCTTTAAAAAAGATAGTGTGAGATCCCAGTGTGCCTCACAAACCTTATTTGAATGTGCATATAACAAGTTTACTTTAATGGGATATTTAATCCTGTCATTGTGTATTCATCTTCATGTTATTTCCCCTATCATTTTAGTTTGTAGTTTTTATAATCACATAAGAATTAAAGTGGTTTTGGATCATGCTGTCAATGCACATTCACGATTAGGGCTGCCACGATTACACATTTTGGCTGATGATTTTTCAAAATGCTGCAATTAACTTTTTAGTTCATGTCGCCTAGTGTAACACTAATACACATAAACCTAGTTTATTTATATTTAGCTTGGAATCAAATAGTAAAATAGGAATGTCATAAGAATGTCATTTCTTGAAAAGACTGTGAACTTATTTTAAATATAATATAATATAATTGTTTATATTGTGAAGTTGATAATAGTAGTTGACTTTGGCATGATAACATTTGAATTATTTAAAATATTTACAATTATTTAAAATATTCCCCTTCTTACTAAACTACAACCCGAATTCCGGAAAAGTTGGGACGTTTTTTAAATTTTAATAAAATGAAAACTAAAAGACTTTCAAATCACATGAGCCAATATTTTATTCACAATAGAACATAGATAACATAGCAAATGTTTAAACTGAGAAAGTTTACAATTTTATGCACAAAATGAGCTCATGTCAATTTTGATTTCTGCTACAGGTCTCAAAATAGTTGGGACGGGGCATGTTTACCATGGTGTAGCATCTCCTTTTCTTTTCAAAACAGTTTGAAGACGTCTGGGCATTGAGGCTATAAGTTGCTGGAGTTTTGCTGTTGGAATTTGGTCCCATTCTTGCCTTATATAGATTTCCAGCTGCTGAAGAGTTTGTGGTCGTCTTTGACGTATTTTTCGTTTAATGATGCGCCAAATGTTCTCTTTAGGTGAAAGATCTGGACTGCTGGCAGGCCAGGTTAGCACCCGGACTCTTCTACGACGAAGCCATGCTGTTGTTATAGCTGCAGTATGTGGTTTTGCATTGTCCTGCTGAAATAAACAAGGCCTTCCCTGAAATAGACGTTGTTTGGAGGGAAGCATATGTTGCTCTAAAACCTTTATATACCTTTCAGCATTCACAGAGCCTTCCAAAACATGCAAGCTGCCCATACCGTATGCACTTATGCACCCCCATACCATCAGAGATGCTGGCTTTTGAACTGAACGCTGATAACATGCTGGAAGGTCTCCCTCCTCTTTAGCCCGGAGGACACGGCGTCCGTGATTTCCAACAAGAATGTCAAATTTGGACTCGTCTGACCATAAAACACTTCCACTTTGAAATAGTCCATTTTAAATGAGCCTTGGCCCACAGGACACGACGGCGCTTCTGGACCATGTTCACATATGGCTTCCTTTTTGCATGATAGAGCTTTAGTTGGCATCTGCTGATGGCACGGCGGATTGTGTTTACCGACAGTGGTTTCTAAAAGTATTCCTGGGCCCATTTAGTAATGTCATTGACACAATCATGCCGATGAGTGATGCAGTGTCGTCTGAGAGCCCGAAGACCACGGGCATCCAATAAAGGTCTCCGGCCTTGTCCCTTAGCACAGAGATTTCTCCAGTTTCTCTGAATCTTTTGATGATGTTATGCACTGTAGATGATGAGATTTGCAAAGCCTTTGCAATTTGACGTTGAGGAACATTGTTTTTAAAGTTTTCCACAATTCTTTTACGCAGTCTTTCACAGATTGGAGAGCCTCTGCCCATCTTTACTTCTGAGAGACTCTGCTTCTCTAAGACAAAGCTTTTATAGCTAATCATGTTACAGACCTGATATCAATTAACTTAATCACTAGATGTTCTCCCAGCTGAATCTTTTCAAAACTGCTTGCTTTTTTAGCCATTTGTTGCCCCCGTGCCAACTTTTTTGAGACCTGTAGCAGGCATTAAATTTTAAATGAGCTAATTAAGTGGATAAAAGTGTAAAATTTCTCAGTTTAAACATTTGCTACGTTATCTATGTTCTATTGTGAATAAAATATTGGCTCATGTGATTTGAAATTCCTTTAGTTTTCATTTTATTAAAATTTAAAAAACGTCCCAACTTTTCCGGAATTCGGTTTGTAGTTGTTTAACATCATATGATATAATATAATAATGGAATTTGGTATAATAAAAAAATAAATATTCAAATATTTTCAATAATGTTTCTCTTTTCTATAAACTTCAAAATATAATATAACTGTATTAAGTATTATAAAGTCAAAATATTTATATAAACTTTAATAGTTAGAATTAGGGCTGTCAATAGATTAAAACACTTTTTGTGCAAATTATCCAGTAATGTTATAAGAAGTTTATATAATTGATACATTTGTGCACACCAAAGAACACACACACAAAAATTATCAATGTATAGTAGGGATGTTTTAACTTTCTGTTCAGTGTGTATTTGGCACAAACTATAAATGTAAATGAATGATTACAGAGCACCTTTAGCAAATGGCTGCTGTACTGTACTGT
Organism: Carassius carassius; assembly: GCF_963082965.1. Taxonomy (NCBI): domain Eukaryota; kingdom Metazoa; phylum Chordata; class Actinopteri; order Cypriniformes; family Cyprinidae; genus Carassius; species Carassius carassius. Next base: position 39,458,407 of record NC_081757.1, on the reverse strand, counting down.
TCAAGCAGTCTGCAGAACAGATGTGCAAAGCTCTGATCTGCTTCCCTTCACCCCCAGCACAGCATAAAACAAATGTGCGTGTGACTGACAGGCTGAGTAAGGGTTTGAAAGGGCCCCCCGCTGATAAAGCAGGCCAGAGCTGGCCCCTAACCCTGCGGCACAGGAAATGACTGGGATGCCATAGTGCATCTCCGATTCATCGCATGCCAGACCTTGGGCTTGCACAACTTTCAGCTCCAGAACCCGCCGTAGCTGGACGAAACGCACAGCAGAAGAAAACAAGACTCTGTATATTAGCCTTATTAATGGGCTTGTTATGAGCTTGTTTTAAAAACAATAAGGTCTATCGGATTTATTGTCTGGCGAGATAAGAACAGTTCAAGAGCACTGACTCGGGCTCCATTCTTACGTCTGAAATCAAACCGGGAGGTGTCCTATATGTCAACAGTCGTCAACAGTAAATACCCGAAGAATGCACAACAAATATGTGTTAACAGCTCTCTGATTTTCCGAGAAGTTGCGTAAAATCAGGCTTCCTCTGCTGGGATCGCCAGAGTTGCGAAGGAGATATGTGGTACCATGGCTCCGTCTTCTTCCACATCTGTCACACACTGCAGTTCGCAAAGCTGACAACCTCAAACAGATGGAGCCAGAGTCCAGATGCCTGAGGTCATGCGCATGTTTGGATGACAATTATATTGTCTACATATTATAACAAACACTTAGGAAAAAAACTATAAATGTCATCTAGCTTTTAAACAAAAGCAATGTGATGATTCAAGGAAGCAGGAAAGGATGTCACAAATGTTTGTCAGCGTCGGTGTGTGTGATTTATTCCTATGACGCTTGCTGCTATCAGAAATACAAATGGAATGCACACAGGTTTAAATACTTGCATATGAAGAGCTTGGTTCCAAAACGCGATAAACACCTTTTTTTCTGCCAAAATAAGTATAGTATCTGGTCGGTATTCAAAAATCTATTTTTTATTTTATGCAAAATACAATATCCGCCGAGTTATAAGGTCATGTTTTCTCCTTTTTTTTCTCCAAACCGCAACAAACACCAGTCTCCTTTCTCTGCAGAATGTGATATATCCGCTCAACCATTCACCATGCACCATTCCACGCACTGTAAACGGTAACAACCAATCACAGAGCACCATTCCACGCACTGTAAACAGTAACAACCAATCACAGAGCACCATTCCACGCACTGTAAACAGTAACAACCAATCACAGTGCACCATTCCACGCACTGTAAACATTAACAACCAATCACCATGCACCATTCCACGCACTGTAAACGGTAACAACCAATCACAGTGCACCATTCCACGCACTGTAAACATTAACAACCAATCACCATGCACCATTCCACGCACTGTAAACAGTAACAACCAATCACAGTGCACCATTCCACGCACTGTAAACAGTAACAACCAATCACAGTGCACCATTACACGCACTGTAAACAGTAACAACCAATCACAGTGCACCATTCCACGCACTGTAAACAGTAACAACCAATCACAGTGCACCATTCCACGCACTGTAAACATTAACAACCAATCACCATGCACCATTCCACGCACTGTAAACAGTAACAACCAATCACAGTGCACCATTCCACGCACTGTAAACAGTAACAAGCAATCACAGAGCACCATTCCACGCACTGTAAACAGTAACAACCAATCACAGAGCACCATTCCACGCACTGTAAACAGTAACAACCAATCACAGTGCACCATTCCACGCACTGTAAACATTAACAACCAATCACCATGCACCATTCCACGCACTGTAAACGGTAACAACCAATCACAGTGCACCATTCCACGCACTGTAAACGGTAACAACCAATCACAGTGCACCATTCCACGCACTGTAAACAGTAACAACCAATCACAGTGCACCATTCCACGCACTGTAAACAGTAACAACCAATCACAGTGCACCATTCCACGCACTGTAAACAGTAACAACCAATCACAGTGCACCATTCCACGCACTGTAAACAGTAACAACCAATCACAGTGCACCATTCCACGCACTGTAAACAGTAACAATCAATCACAGCGCACCATTCCACACACTCTAGACAGTAATGGCAGTGCTTTGAATACACTCTGCATACTAGTTTTCCTCATCTACATTGTACTTTATGAAAAACAAACAAACTTAGGGCTGCACGATAAATTGCATGTGATTGTCATGCGCATCTCGTCAGTAACGCCGGTTCTATGATTAATCATAAAGCGTGCTTTCAGATGGAGTGGCATTTAATACACAGATCACATGATTTGTATCACAGCTGTTTTGTTGTTTGATGATCATTTATGACAGCAGCAGTATTTATAGAACGCTGTCCCTTTAAGACCTACACATCATATCCAATTTCTTTCTCAGCTGTTTTCATTCACTTGAGAAACAAATGACTGCATTTACCTGAACGATTGTCGAGATGGGTATTTTCTCATAATTTTATGTGTATGTGTCTGTTCAGAGGATTCAGTTCAGTGTTCGTGCACTGTCTGAAATGCATGTGCGCGCTTCATCATGTGTGCGCAAGTAACGAATCAAGTTCCCTTTCCTTTTTGGAATTTATTACAATTCGACTGTTATGATTGGTTACATTTTGCAATTAAGCCATGGGTCACATGTGTGCCAAACCGTGGGTTTTGGTCCGTACGGATCATGGATCATCTATGATCCGTTTAACTTCATTTACCAAATAAATGCAGAGTCATAGGGTTTATATATATATATTTGTATATACACCCAATTTATACTGTTAAAAATCAAGTTATAACTAATATTAATATTAAGTTACATTACATATTTTTTCTACTTATTAAAATATTATACATATATAATATGTATTTCCTCATACTCTTATTTTAATCATATTTTTATCATTTATTTTTTGATGAAAAACATTTTTACACTTTTTTTCCATTAACGTTTCCATGACCCCCTTAGCGCTCGAATTTTACATAAAAATTGTAAGAAAGTCTGAAAACCCTCGGTATTAGTGAAAACTTCTTGTCTCAAAGACAATAATAGCCCTAAATAAATGTAATTACATATAAATTTTACACCAAATCTACATAGTAAGAAATGACATTAAACTACATTAAACTAGGTTGCGTAATGACTAGACAGCTTTATTATTGCTGTGTTCACTTTGCAGTGTAAAACACTGAGTTCATAAAGGGAACAATCTAGTTTGTTGCATCACTTGCCGTTGACATAAAAATCAAACACAGCAACAATGTGACAATATCACTGAGTCAGGAAAAACTAAATCAAAAACAAGAACAGATTTATGGTAAAACTGTCTGTGCAATTATATCTCCAGCTATTCTTAGTGTGGACAAAATAACACAAAATATAACTTGAGTAATCACTGGCGTCTCTGCTGTCTGTCGTAGCTCTTCGTTGAAGGCGATGAGAGCACCCACAAAGTAATATGAAAGCAATTTGGGTGTCCAGGCAATCTGCTATTTTTGTTTGTCTTACAGCTCATCTGAGACAAATCCACTGACCTCGCGCCACACGAGACAACTCATTACAAACTATCCCGAAAATGTGAAGAGCTTTTAAAACGTACAATAAAGCAGTGCTACAATGCCACAGAAAAATGATTAAAAAAAATCTTGTGATTGTTTCCCTGATCTTGTGAGCAAGATGATCCAATATTAAGGCTATGAACTCAAGTTTTGTTCTTCGAAAACAGCGCATACCTGTCAGGAACCTAAAATATGTGTGAGCTCTCCGACAAATCTCAAATACCAAACGCTCCAAAGGGAATTAATCTTTCCACTGACGATACCTAAACGTCAGCTCAGCAGCCATATCTGAGGTGGAAGATTCATGTCCTACATAAAACAAAAACAAAAGTTTCCGACAGTAACGGTAGTAACGGCATCAGTCTGATGTGATGATCTCGGTTACATTCAATGAAGAGAGAGGAGAATATTCCTTCTAAAAACTGTTGTAAAGGCATGTTCACCACAAGAACTATAACTATAAAAATAACTTTAATGCCAACTATATTAGTGTCCACACCAATGGATGACAACATTCTCTTTCTTACAAGTGTTCACCGCAGTTATGTGGTGATCAACTCTTTAAAGCAGGATGAATTTTGATTGGCTGTTGTTTTAATCATACAATGTCGTTCCTCTGTGCCATGATGATTATAGTTGTGGATTTTTCTATCTATTTAATCCTTGTTGTGCTCTGCGGAAAATCCTTTACCTAATTTGGTATTCCCAATCGAACATGACTGACCTTTTAAAAATAGTTTGTAGATCTCTCGTTATGCACTATTTGATCCAAGTCTCAATCTTTTTGTCAACTTGTTTTCATTCGATTAACACAGATTTTGCTTTACTTTTTATAACCGTCTGGTGATAGGCTTTGATGATCTGAGTTTCTGCATCTCAGTTTTTGAGTGAAACAGCATTATTAGTGGATAATTCTGGTTAAGTTTAATCAAAAACTGTGGAGCATGGGCTCAGATCAATAAAGCCTATGAAATTGATAACCTGTGATGAAATAAAACAAATATATATATATATATATATATATATATATATATATATATATACAAATGTATATATACAAAAAGTTATACCCCTGTGTACTTTCAGGGCTGGGCTATATTTAGAATGACTTTTAAAACTGTATTCATTGTTACTGGTATATTTAGGTCAGTGCTGTGCTCCATATTTTTTTTTTTTTTAAATAGGTTTAAAAAATAATTATTATCAGTCAAGTGGGCTGTCCATATGCTCTTCATATAGCTTGTCGTCTTCATCACTGTTCCATGTCATCTTGTTGCCTTTTTGTGCCAAAAAACCTTTGTCCTTGACACAGTCTCTGGAGATCTACATGAAATCACTCTTGCTCAGGCTTGTTTCTGTCTCTCATCTTGATTAACAGACTCTGGTAACTGATAGCACATGCATTTCATCTTTTAAAAGAGCCTCCACATATGTATCTCATCTCTCAATGGAAAACAATACATTACAGACCTACATACAGCTTAGCTATCAGATGACATAACTATATGAAACCATTTCATCTGTATTGGTTTAGAATTTTATGTATAAATGTAGATTTTTCTTAAAATGTTGTTTTCAAAACTCTCTGATCTGACAGCCCTGCTCTGCTCGGCTGCAGATGTTGACATCCAAGGCCCAGGCTGTTCTGTATTATTTTGACAAAAGTATGTTAGGAATGTCCAGTGACTCTATAAAAGTCGTGAGCTGTTTAACCTGCACAGCATCATTAAAATCCCGCCCCCCACCAGACACACCGACGTAGTGAAGTAGTAAAACACGAGGAACTACCAGAGGGACCCTACTCTGAGATTAATGGCAATGTGAGAAGTTATAACGGAATGTGACACAAAATAAGTCATGAGATGCTTAGACACGAAAGACAAAGTTATGCAAAACCTAAACAACTTAACATACATCAAACATCCCTCTTACAGGAAGCACAATATTTATAGATCAGTGAGCTGTACCAAACTGTCACACTAAATAATACTTTTCTGAATTAAAACTGTATTATATTCTATAGTGTAATAAATCAGTACTGCAATAAGTCATGCTGGCTCAATGCAGGCTCAGTGCTGGTTGAAGAATTCTGGAAAAATCTGGAACTTCGAAACTAAAAGGTTCACTTCGATTCTACTTGTCAGAGATGTTTGTTTAACACTAAATCTGCTGTCCTTTCTAAAACGACTCCAGGGTTAGCGTTTAATTAATAACCTACTTTACGTCACGGATCCTATCAGGACGTCCCATCGCCAGTATTTTAAAGGGAGTATTTAAATTGTTTTTTTGCACAACAGCAACCACTATATAACACTGCAGGAAACTCTGCACTGAAAAAGTAAAATCCAGTGTTTTTAGTGCTGCAGCATTCCTGTATTTTGTGATCTGGAACTCTAGCAGGAGTAATCGTATTACTTGACTAACTGCTCTGGGGCTTTTGCTTTTAGGTCGCTGTGGTAATAAATTCTGGTAATACTGATGCCCACCTGTAGAGCGCAGTTCATCATGCGAATGATATGATCAAACTGCTGGTGGTCCAGGATAGCACGGTTCTGCTGCACGTGGTGGCTGAGCTCTTCGGTCAGGCACTGGCGTGCTGCTTTGCTTTTCAGGGCCCGAAGAGCTGCAGGGAGTGCCTGAAAGAAACAGCAGCATCAAGACATTACTAAAACATATGCTTTTTAAGTGCTTACCATCCACCTAAAGTGGTTCGCTTGTATACGAGCATGCAAAGGGCGCAATCACTCCAGCTAAATCCAGCCAGGCGACCTCTGACCTATAGTTAAAATTCCAGAACGGTTGTTATTGATGAGATTTTAAGTCTAGACAGAGGCAGCACCCTCCTCTCAGGTTTACTCGGGCCGATGGAGTAGAGGTTGTGTGGAGGTGATGTCTTTACTAGCTCAGAGAAGCCATTAAGCTGCAAGAAGAACATTTTTACAACTGTAAAGGGATGCAAGCTTGCATTGTATAACCTATAGTTTAAACTCAAATGTGTGCTGGCTACCACTCCAATGCAAACACACGCATGTGATGGCAGGCTCAAACATCCTCTGGGAGTAGATTTCCTTTGCTACAGGTAATTTTAAGAGTTATTTATCTTAAAAAAAATGTTGAGATGCATTAGACAAACAGCAGTCACAGTTAAAGTTAGAACAATATTAGTATAAGTGATAAGGGCAGGGAAATTAGAAGAATATGTGTGACTGTTTGTTCACCCCTTTCCTCCTACATCTGTACGACTTGCAGCTGGAAAGCTTTGCTTATCGCGCTGTGAATGCCATCACTAACGCATGCTAATCTGCATGCTGTCTTTTTCCAGATGCACAAGTGAATTTGTGTGTTTAAGGCTTCTGTCATCACAGAAATGATTGCATCACCTTCTCTGTTTCCAGAGACTTGTTGTCAAAGATGAAACCGATGCAAGTCCGGACCACCTCCAGTCTACGAGCGCTGTTAAAGACCGAGCTGGGCTTGCCCATGATAGACACTGCACAAAAGATAAGAACAGTTAACAATGCATTGCACAACACAAAGAGAAGTGTTAATACTGTAAACGTCTTAACTGTGATAAAAATCACTATTACACACCATCTCAAGTGGTTTATTGCTATTATAACAGGAGACACTGTGTGAAGACACCAGTGTCAATAAGTAACCCCTTTCAAAAACTAATCAAATAGCCCAATTCAGGATGACACAAGACCCCTGTGCTTCACACCAGGATCCTGATCACCCTTTTATTCTGCATTAATCCTCAAAAGTTCTACATTTTTTAAATTACATTACAAATAAGTAAATCAGAGGTTTAGAACCTTTTTTTGTCTGCCAAATCCATATTTTATAATAATTATCCGTCTCGAACCAATTTAAACTTAACTTTATCATGCTGACCTTAACCAATGTTACCCTCTCTGAAAATTTAGCTTTGCATCTCAGGAATAAATTACATTTTAAAATATATAAAAAAAGAGAATGGTTTAATTAATAATAATTCCACAAAATTACTGTTTTACTGTTTATTTTATCAAATAAATGCAGCGTAAGTGTGCATAAGAGGTTTCATTCAAAAACAAAAAATTCGTAATTACTGCAAGCCTTTGACTAGTAGTATATGCACTAGTTAATATAATAATATTTTTCTCACTCACCCACAGGGGGTCCAGCAGGCACCACACACTTCCTCTCTGGACGGGTACTGATAGGGGCGGTGTGCTGCTTGGCAAGGCCTTCCTGTATCAACTCCTCCACCCTCTCCTCCTCCAACAAGGGAAAGGGCACCACATGCACCCGCAGATGTGAGCCCTCGGTGGGCCGAGGCACTTTCTGGAACGCCATGTGGGGGTTTGGGTTCTCCTACAGAAAGCATGTCAAAATAACTGTCTAAATTTTGCATTAAGAGCCGCAGCATAATGGTTTTCCTTGTAAAAACTGGAAAAAGTTCACCATCTGTCATCAAGAGCATAACTCTATGAGCACTACAACCTCTACACAAAATGTGCTTTCATTCATCCTGCGAGTGAAAATTTCCAATACCTGGGATAAACTGAGCAGCATTTGATCCAAAAAGGTGATCCACTTTCACGTGAGTGTACCTCACTTACAAAACATTCATCAAAAGTACTATTAAGTCTTTAAGTGTAGTAAAACTTTTAATAATGGGGGGAAAATTACAGAGTTCATCTTTAAAGAAGCCATGGCTCTTAATAATATCCATCAAACGTGATAAGGGGGAACTCTTGGCAAAAACAAAAGGTCAACCACAAGGACAGAGAAAACTAAAGTTTTCTAAACTAAACTAAAGCCACTAAAGTTCAAGCACCTGAAGGAGCCGACAGAGATGGCGTCATGTGCTTACGTTTTTGTAAAGTTGCTCGGACAGCTCTCGCAAGCGCTTCTGGAATTTGAGCAGGTTCTCCTCTTCCTCCTTAAAGCAGTCTACATCTAGGGCCACCAGCTACAGAACAGAAAGAGAGCAGTTCAGTGTAGGAACCCATGAATCTGTGGTCCCAATGTGCACAAGAAATCAGTTTTTCCACCTGTAATTGATTTAACACTACCCAGAACAATAGCTGGAATTTCACTCAGCTACATTGAGTCACGCATGTATTATCTTCCTCTTGTGGAATGATGTTACTTAGTAGAAGAGTAAATATTTGCTATAACAATGATTCAATCCGATTACAGTTGTTTACTGAATCGTGCCATACAGTACATGATGACATAGTCACAAATTTCATTCTGATTCCATCAGATTATTTAGTAATATTCTGAAGACAAAAATGGGCTCTGTTTTAACAACTAGCAAGTTTCCTTGCCGTCTACGGTCTAGATGGGCAGCATCCTAACAGAAATAAATCATATAAGTGACTGATATGGGATGCTCTATATAGGCAGCAACATGAAGAGAAGAGGAGACATGAATCATTAAGGATCTCACTTCGCTTACTCATGCAGTACTCTATGCCATTTTTTTTTTTTTTTAAATAAACAGACTTCAAATACCCAAATGAAGTGAAGTGTGCAATATTAGAGGAATGGCTCCAGTGTTGGATTCCATAATAACCTCCATATTAGTAAATAGTGCATAGTATATAGTGTGTCATTTGGGACATAACTTATTTATGGTATGTTATGGCATGTTGCTATGCTAACACTGCAATACTCAATTAGGGTGGGCATTTGTCCGGTTTTAGGTCAGACAGTCTGGTTTTGAAACACTCTGTCAACCTACCAGCACAGCCTTGAGCCACACAATCATTTGTCCTCCTTTTAAGATCACATCACTATTTAATAGTTTATCCAGTGGTGCATAATAAAAAATATAAATACGTTAAAAATAACCTACTGTATGTTTAAGTTATTATTAAGTGAAGTACGTTTTAGTCACAATATTGACTGTTTTGCTCTGTTCTGCTGTGTAAAAAGAGTCACAGCAGAACCGTTGCATCTTCAGAATTTTTTAATTCTATGATTCAGTGATCCATTCATAAAGACAATCATTTGTTTGATTCCTGAATGAATCTGTCGTTTTGAACGAAATGGCTGAATGAATGAATCAATGATGCATTAATTAAAGTAATGACTTGCCTCCACCTGCTGTCATTTTGAGTTGTATACTTAAAACATTTTTCCAACATTTCAAGTTTCTATATTCTATTTAAAACAATCTCATAACATTTAACGATGAACATATTACCTAAAAAGTGTAATGTAATGGATTATGTTACTAACTACAATTTCATGTCATTTGTCATTTTGTATCAATAAAGGACTACAATTTGTAGTACTGCAGAAATACATCTCAGTACATTTTGTAGTACACTTCAAGACAATATAATTATGAAATTACATATAAAGAAATCTTTTACAAAAATACTCTTAAGTTCAACTGACTGACTATGACACATTTTCATTTTCCACATGAGTATATTCTTTTAAGATATATAATATCTGTAATAAGTAGTCTTATATAGCATACTAGTTCTTTTTTATTTAAGTGTTGTGCTTATTTATGACCAAGACTTGATCTTTTTGAAAGAATGATGACATAACCTGATATGGCTTTCTTTTTTTGTCACTGTAACAACAATTATTCTTACACTTTGGATAGTGTGGATATGTAGGTTAGATGAACATATACATTTAAATGCATACTTTCATACATTTAAAGTGCTGGAAAATGTGCTCTTATAAAGGTAATAAAAATCGGTTTAATTTGGACGTCAATCTAAAGGGATAGTTCATTTTCAAATTAAATTTTGGTATGTTTTAGCTTACCTCAAGGACATCCAAGATGTAGGTTTCTCTGTTTCCTCAGTATTTCCCATTTTGATATTTTTAGGTCCAACCGTTCTTGTCTGTGACTCACATAATGGATGTCTATGGTCACCACCTCAAAGAGCATGCAAAGAGGAGTCAAAATTAAACAATTCCCCATCATAAGTACACATTGATGACCTAAGACACGAAATGAGCGGTTTGTGTAAGAAAACGAACAGTATTTATATAGTTTTTACCTCTTGTACACAACCACGTCCAACTGATCTGAGTTCGCGAGTGCTTCCCGATGTGACGTGCACGCGCGCTCTGGCTTTAGTCTGATCTCTCGCGCGTGTACATCACTCATTGTTTACACTTACTGCCTATGGTTTACACAGATTTCGGAAGTATTACCTTTCACTGTGAAGATCTAAACATATTTAGACGTACAGGAAATTGCAATGGAAGATGATTTTAATATATCCATAGACAACGTTGAATTTTTTTCACAACCATATTTATTTGAAAAAGAATACACAGACCAAGTACTCAGGAGCGATCCGCTGCAGCAGCACGTCTTCAAGCCTCAGAGACAGAGATCTCTTCAAAATTGGTGGTGTTTAAGTAGCAAGTGTTGTGAGATGCCACCAGAAGTAGAGAGCATATGTTGTCACGAATGGAACAACTACAAGATGACGACGAGGACATTGACAGTATCACATCACACGCCTGCCTGACTGAAGATCCTGATTTTTCTCCGCTGTTGAGACGCAGCGTTTTGCACGTTGTGTTTAGTTTGCCACGTATAAACTGGAGGCGACGTCCAATGCCAGAGGGACCCAATGGCACGCTGTCAATAGAGTGAGTAATGTGTTGTATTTTTATTATAAACGCAACGATTATAGGGTGCATTATAAACATTAATTTATTACAATTACTGCATTATATTTTAGACTGTGCAGATTGAAAGCATAGCGTGTGGTAAACAATGAGTGATGTGCATGCGCGAGACATCACATCCGGGGCTTTCCGCGCTTGCGCAGACTAAGCCAGAGCGCGCACGCACGTCATATCAGGAAGCTCTCGAACTCAGATCAGTTGGACATGGTTGTGTACAAAAGGTAAAAAATATATAAATACTGTTCGTTTTCTTACACAAACCGCTCGTTTCTTGTATTAGGTCATCAATGTGTACTTATGATGGGGAATTGTTTAATTTTGACTCCTCTTTGCATGCTCTTTGAGGTGGTGACCATAGACATCCATTATGTGAGTCACAGACAAGAACGGTTGGACCTAAAAATATCAAAATGGGAAATACTGAGGAAACAAAGAAACCTACATCTTGGATGTCCTTGAGGTAAGCTAAAACATATCAAAATTTAATTTGAAAGTGAACTATCCCTTTAAAGGGGGCCAAATATTCAACTTTAACAGAAAGGTTAATTTCTGTCACTGCTTGTAGGTTTGGGATTATTTTTTCAGGTTTGATGTACTTTTCCTGCTTTCTCCAACATCTTGGACGGACTTGTTTTTTTAACAAGTTTGTCGCATTGTATTCTGGGATTGCCTTTCTCACTGCAAGTAGCCAAATGTTTCCTACGTTCACAAACAGCCCTTGCATTTTGAGGGCACCCATGAATTATCCATTCCTACACCCCTGTGTTATTTAGTGGGCTCTGATAAAGAAGTACCGCACCTCATCAAACAGATCGCAGGCTCTGTATGGAGGTCCCCGTTCAGAGACGAATCCTGCAAAAGCCATGCCATCCAACACCTTGGTCAGGAAGTCATTTTCTATCAGGCCTCGCTGGCCCAGGAAGGCAGCCTATCAGGGAAAAGAAGGTCAACGATCAAAGCAAAATCATGGCATCTGCTTAAATTCCACTTCAAACCAGCAGCCAAGTTTCAAATGTTGCAGAGAGAGAAACAACTTCCAGAAGAAACAAAGACAGACGTCTGTTATCTGTATCACCAGCTACATCAAATGAGATGGGCATATGTATATTTTAAACTGATCCCCTGCAGCATCAGCCAGTAAATTAAGGAGCATTTGGCAGGAGAAGTTGCTCAGTTTCAGGATGTCAAGCATTCTTGTGCTATAATCTGAGCCATGTGGGATGGTTTATGAGGGTCGTGTTGAGACGTTGCCACAGAGACATCGGCCGACACAAACAAAAACAGGTTGGGGGGTGAAATAACACTTGCAAATGTAAGTTTGATGCTTTTCATATGGCTCAGTGCGAGGACAATCTGACGGACCAAAGTGTTTTAAACAAACTAACCACGATACCATCGGCACGAGCGCTTACGTTTGCACCCAGGCACTTCAAAGTGAAGCGTGGACGAGGCAAAGCTCAGTGCTTATCTAGCGAGTTCATTGAGATTATTCTTTCATTCTCTGGCTCTGAACCAAACCCACGTTGTTTATGAAAAGGCAGGTGTTTGTACAAGTGCAAGCTGCCTTGGGTTAAGGTAAGATAAAGAATGCTGTATTTCAAACCAGTCAGAGTTGTTTGTAGCGTCTGGCAGCCTATATAACATGAGATGAGATTAATATTTATTCAGTGTGTTAAAGTCCTCCTAAGAAGTTCATATTTACGAGTTGGGTAGTCGTAATCATGATATCAGGTGCGTTCAAATCATTTTGTTCATAGCAAGATGGCAATGTACCTTTTCAACAAAAATATAGTTATAATTCAACAAAATATGCACATCTGGAGTGTTACTGATTTTTTTGTTCAGTTTACTAAGGTGATGTTCACCAAATAATCATGTATTTTTTCATAATTGTAACAATTTTGACATCCACCCTGGATCTTCTAGGAATATTAATGAGAGAAGAAATTATGAGCAATTCATTAGCACATCATTATTTTGATATTTTAGTAGATCAGTAGATCCAGTTCTGGCCTATACTTTGGTTAAAGCAAAACATGTAATCAAAAGACTATATGTGAATAGGGTAAAAAAACAACAACTAATAGATAACACCATACTTCCCCAGTCGATTAATCACTGAACATAATGTCATTTATATTTTATAATAGCATTATCTTAAATCTATTTATTTCGTTCATTTCCAGAAACGAAACCTTAACGGAGGATAAAGCCAGGTTTAAATTTCCTGTTTCATTCTGTTAGAGGTTTAAACTAAGGTGTTTTAGATATCCTGAAAGCGCTAGTTCCTATTCACTGAGTTACTAATGCTTATTTACTTTTTTGAATAAATTCCTTGAAATAACATGAGGGTAATAACATCTGCCTACAGAGCCCTGCTGAACTGTTACAGACCTCTCACTGAAAACCCTGGACATAATTAGCAAGAAGATCCTTCTCGAACAGTCATTATGCAAGCACTTGAGTTTACTGGACTGATCTGGCATGATGACAGTAATTGCTCCTAATCGCTCGTGGGCTGATGGGCCTGATTACTCTCCAAATGAGGTTTAACATGATAAAGCTGCAGATCAGCGCCCCGCTCTCACCTTATGAAAGTGAATCACAGGTTCGGAATGGATGCGAATGAGTTGCAGACAGGACCTGTAGCCCTGGAAGAGTTGTGCAAACAAGCGCAGGAAGACCGCCCTCACCTCCTTATCCTGTCAAAAACAAGAAAGCCAGAATAGAAGCGACTGAGAGACATTCCAGATAAACGTACGAGGATGGAATGAGTCAGAGTGAAAATTTTCTCGCCTCAAAATAAACCGTGTACGTGATGGGAGTTCGAAATGAACAGATTTTTCAGCCCCCTGAAGTCCCAGTTAGAGACAGCCACACATTCCGCAAAATTCACATGTAACCTTGCAAGATTGTACAAGCGAAAATAGACAAACCATGCTCTTACCAGCAGTTTGAGGTTGGATGGAGCAGAACGAGGGGGTGGGAAGGCATTATCTGCTACTTCCAGATCTGGATTCAAAACCTGAAAACAAAGAAGGTATTTACAGTGAGGAACTATCCTGCTATCAGAGGGAATAAGACAAATGGTGCATATATAGCTTATGGAATGTCTCCAGTCAGAATCATCTTTCAATGCTACGTAAAAAACGTCACTTTATTATGGTGCAAGAGGTTATGTGTATGTTGAAAGAGCAGATTAGCGACGATTAAAGACCAAGTGTGAAGAATTTCTACACCACTATAAAAAGCAAATAGAAATAGAAGTATTTTAAAATAAATTTAAACGCCAATTCCTCTGCACACCTGGTGTTGTGGGTTGTTACCAGGGCATTGATACGTGTTTGCTATAGTTCATGATGGTTTCTAGATGCTTGTTTACCGGCCCAAATCAAATTATCAAAGTATCTCTGATCTGGCTCATATCATTGCTGTCAGGAGAAAAACACTCCAAATCCAAAAAAAAAAAAAACTTTTCTCAAGAGCATGGATAAGTTGTTTTTGTCCTCATAAACAACCTTACCAAATGAATAAAAACAATATAATTTGTCCCTTTAGGCATAATACAATTCTATCATTACACATCTGTTAGACATTTTAATTTGACTATTGATTTTTTGACAGATTATTTTGAATACAATCTGATCTTTCACTTACTATTTAAGCTCAAAATCAGTTTGAGATATGGGTTCTGGGTGCAGATCATGAACTACAGTCTATAGTTCAGACAGCCCGACAGCTAAGGAAACTAGAACATAAAAGGTTTTGACACTCACTTTTAAAGCCCATTGGAGATATTGGTTATATAAATGGCCTGATTAAACATCCTTTTAATGGAATTTCAACACACAGTTAAAACAGTAAAAAGAGTGTGAATTCCGTGGTAAAAGTCAAAATTACCAATAGCAGAAGCGAGTATTTTCCATTGGACTGCAATTATATATGTAAGTCTTATATGGTATAATCTTAAAAAAAGTAAAAGCTCCCTCCTCGATGTCTTCAAGATTAATTCAGGTCAAAAGCAAAGTGGTGTAGGACAGGTGAAGTTTCTACTGTTTATTTAGGGTTAGGAGTTTCCTCAAATGTTAAAAAAGTCTTTTACCATATTATATATTTATGTATTTTTTCAAACGTTTAAAATAATAACTAAAGTAAACATATGCATGCAATGCCTACTTGAATTCAACTCGAAATGCACATTAAATAAATTACATGACACTATAATGTATGTGATTTTTATTTTTTACCATGGACAGTGCTTTTTGAGTATTGTGCAACAGGGGTTCGGGGAGCTGGGAGAGGTGTATACACTCCGGTATTTTAATTGTTCCTCCGTCAAGGTCAGCAATGATCACATCGAGCTGTAAACAGAAACCAAAACCCAATCAGAAATTAGCGAATGAGTCACCAGACGTCACCAGAATCTGACCACCTGTTTTAAGGCAGATTGAAAAATGTCTTTCTGTAAGGCCTTGAGCTCACCAGCTCTTGGATCTCGCTCTGGAACATGGAGTGCACGCCGATGATGAAGGGCGTAGGCGAGCTCAACACCTCCAGCAGTCGAGATGGGAGGATGGGAATGTAGGGGTAGCTGTAGTCCAAATCAGAGTTAGGCAACCACCAACAGCATCATGTCAAGCAATCAGCAGATGTTAACATCAGACTGTTCTCATTACATACAGAACAAAAATAGTGCATAGTGTTGCAAGAGACTCTAAAAATAGAATGATTTGCTAAATTAAACACTTATTTCAGAAGAGGACGCATTAATTCATGCTTTTCTTGGCGCATTTAAGTTGTCCTAGTTTTTATGCAATGCACTTAGTTGAACTAGATTTGACAATAATGTAGCTAACGAAATAAGATGCTGTTATCAAGGCAGCTGACGGTCAATTATTCTGGGTATATCGGTAACAGTCAATGTTGACCCACCTGTACTTAAGAGGAAACATGAGGGACTCTAAGGCACGGCAGGCCTCTCCTAGTCTCTGATAGCTGGAAGAGTGGAACAAAACCTTGTGCTCCGTCAGAACTGCACAGAAGAGACTAAGAACATTCTGGATCCCTGGAACACATGAAAATGACACAAACGCACAATTACTAATGACATTTTGGATCTGCAAAATTTTGTTCAAATATATTCAAACACCTTTTCTGAAAACATGAGTGGTTATAACTAGGGCTAGGTATTGTCTACATCACAATATGATATTTATCCCAATTCACCCATCACGATACTCTTACACTGTGATATATCGCAAAACATCATATTTACATGATTAGATCTTGACTGTCATTGCTTAATTGTTTTGTACCACCCATTCAATAAAAAAAAAAAAAAAAAAAAATTTAATAATAATAATATAATGTATAAAATAATAAAAAACAATCTTACTAAAATTTAAGATCAATTTTTAATTAATATAAAAATCTTGACTGTTAATGTTTAAAAAAAAATTTTTTTCTATTATATATATATATATATATATATATATATATATATATATATGTGTGTGTGTGTGTGTATATATGTTTTTCTTTTTTTTCTTTTCAAATAACTGAAATAAAAAAAGATCCTATTTTGCTCCTAGATGTACCTTCCAAACATGTTTGCTAACTAGTGCATTAAGAATGTTGTAGGTTAATAATAATAATTTATTCTTTTCATATTGCTGCACACTTAATCTTGTTTTCTGGCCAACTGCTTTAATGGACTGTGTTTTTAGGAGGATTTCTAAACTAATCTACAAGTAAAATAATAAAACCAATATTCTTATTTGGCAAGCAGCTGTAAAATAATCAAGATAGTTTAGAAGCCGCTGGTTCTTATCGTTGCTCAAACTGGGATCTGGAAAAATCTGGGCTAGTTTCTGTTCTTTTACGTAATTCCATCAGTGCATCTGGTGCTAAATCAACACCAAGAATGCATGCAAATAAACAACGCTCTCAGCGGGTGTGATTCATTTGCATATCTGTCTTTATCACAATGATGCAAAAAAGCCTAGAGAATGACAAATATGTAATGGGGACATAAATTATATAGCAAACTCCTCAACGGGAGTCAGAGAAGAGAGCCAGAGATAAAAGTTTACAGTTCCTGTTTTTGTTTGTCATCAACATACCAATGAGGCTATTAATCACACGCTCGGCAGAAACAGAGACAGCCAGCTATTAACAGACGCATCCGCAGCGCTGCCGGGGTCAACGTTCCCATTATGTCTGTGTCAAACTCTGATATGCACCAATAAACAGGAACAAGATATGAAAATTCACACTGACTGTCCTGTTGACCACATACCTGAAAACAACAATGAGCAAAGAGAGGATGAAATGTTTAGGAACATGAAGTCAATTGCATACTTGTCATTCCATTCGACCCACTTTAGAAATGCAATAAGTCATTGTAAATGTGTGACATGAATTGTCATGGTCCGAGTGGTTTCTAGCATTTGCTAGAGTCCTACAGGAATGACAAGCTGCTCCTAAACGTTCCTTGGAATCTCAGTGTCATCGTGCGAGGCATCCAGTAAAACTCTTCCTGACATTGTGAAATTCACTTATCTTTTGGAACGGCTACACATTTCTGACCCATGCACAGAAAGGGACAGAAAAAGCTGTGACAGAAACTTTTCCGGACGTTTGGCATTAAGGGGTGACATTTAAAACTTTTTTACCTTCACAAAGGCTACTTTCTAACCTCTTTTACCTTTCATTTATTTATTTTTTTTTTACATTTATTTAATACAGGGCTGTTACCGATTAAAGGAAATCAGCTAAATCCATCTTTGCACTCCAGAGGTGGCACTGTGAAGTGGCATTTAGATTCATTCATTCAACCAATTCGTTCAAAATTCTGGAATGAAGCTAATGACTTTTAGGAATGTGTCACAGTATCAGTGACTTGATTCATTAAAAAAACATAATTATTCAAGAACGAAAGACCACTGTGTTGATCAGAGATTATATTTTTAATTATATGTAATTGGATAAAGTATAAAATATTATCTTAAAATGTAGACAAATGTGCATCTGGCTTAATGGACATGGTATTTAAAAGGATAGTTCACCCAAAAATAAACATTTGATCACCATTTACTACTATCATTTACTTATCCTCCAAACCTGTATGAATTTATTTCAATTGTTGATATTTTGAGGAACATTGGTAATCAGACGTTGACTTCCACATTTTTTTCAATGGCTACCGTCAAATGTTTGCTTGCCAACATTGTTTTTGCAACAACTTGATGGTGAGTAAATGATGACTTGAGCCAGAAGCTCATTTGGTTACCTATAATTACTATTTTGTACTTTATCCAATGGTGTAAAATTGATAAATAAATAGATTAAAACAACACATATGCCCACATAGACAGGCCTTTCTTCAGGCCTCACTGTGAGACAAAGGAAATATGGATAAAGTCATTGGCAATGATGTCTGTTTGCAGGCTGCAAGAGGAAACAAGCAACTATATGTTGACAGACAAGTTTTCCTGTTTTTCTTTTGATGCTTCTGTAGAGCACCTGAAGCTGAGTGTGATGTTCAAGATATTATGGCCACATAATGGAGGAAACAAGAGAATGGCAGACAAGAACAGCATTTGAGAACACAGCTTTTTATAGGTCACTAATGTTGACGTTACCCATCTGAAAATACAGTCTAACTAAGGACGGGCTCTGAGCCAGATAGGCCTGATCATTGATAAATCTGTTGTTGATTCACAGAGGAGAACAATGGAGTGGAGGGAGAGCATAAATTATACAAACAAGTTCAAGATGACATTTTTATTAGGCTCATGTAGGTCGGCATGTTGCTGGGATATTACAGGGTTGGGTAACCTTAAGATCAGTCCCAGCAGTACCATGTATCTGGGAGGATGAGACACTGACATGATGCTCTTATCAGAGACCATGCACAAAGAATGGTATTTGGGATTTAGTTTTTTCCTCTATTGGGTCAAAGACTATGGCTGCCTTACAAACCCACTTGTGAACTTTCCAGTGCAGGACAAAGAGCAGGTACTAATGATCTTGACAGGCATCCAGGAAGATCGGTTTGTTTCTCACTGAACCTCTTGAGACATCTTGGAAAGCAACGCAATTTGAGAAAAAGCAGAATTTCCAGTAAAACTGATATTATTCCATTAAAACTGGTTTATTATATACATTAGAATATATCAAAAGTTTGAGATCATTATTTTTTTTTCATTATTTCTTTTAATCAGCAAAGATGCATTAAATTGATCAAAAGTTTCAGTAAATACATCTTTAATGCTTTTCAAATTTTTATTTCAAACAAATGCTGTTCTTGTGAACTTTCTACTCATGGAAGAAAAAATACATCACCGTTTCGACAAAATATTAAGCAGCGGAACTGTTATAAACATTGATAATAATAAGAAATGATTTTTGAGCAGCAAATCAGCATTTCAGACTGATTTCTGAAAGATCATGTGGCACTGAAGACTGGTAAGTTATGATGCTGAAACCTCAGCTTTGCATCACATGAATAGATTCAATTTTAAAATTTATTCAAATAGAAACAGTTATTTTAAACAGTAATAATATTTCACAATATTACTATTTTTACAGTATTTTTGGTATAAAGATGCAGACTTCTTCAAAAACAGAAAATCTTAATGACCAGAAATGTTTGAATGGTGGTGTATGTACAGTATTTAAGTTGTCCAAATGAAGTTCTTATCAATGCATATTACTATTTAAAAACTAAGTTTTGATATATTCACAGTAGGAAATTTACAAAATATCTCCATGGAACATGATCTTTACTTAATATCCTAATGATTTTTGGCATAAATGAAAGACCAATAATTTTGACCCACATAATGTTTTTTTTGGCTATTGCTAAAAATATACCCCAGACACTTAAGACTGGTTTTGTGCTCCAGGGTCACACACATATATATTTATTAAGGCTATGAGAAATGACAGACTGGAATTTTTCTTAATTATCTGAAATGAAAAAAAAAAAAAAAAAAATGGCACAATGCAAACATTTCTTAATGGTTCAAAAAAGGATCTTTCTTAATTTTCTTCACATGATTCCTTTTTCCTGTTTGGGGCAGATTTTGTAGTGAAATATGATCTTGACAGGCTTAGTAAGATTCACCCTTTAAGATGACAAGGCGACTGCTGCTCAAATCAAAGCTCTCAGAGAGACAGCCATGTGATCAAGGAAAAAGCCCACGCTGCTTTAAGGGTCATCAGGTTCATAAAGAGACTCTGAAGGCTTTGTTTAGCAAGAGTGTCATTAATCAGAGATCTACATAAATCCATAAAAAATGAAAACCCCCAGTGAACTGTAATGAAAAACTCTACATTAGTCCACATCGGAGTTGAACAGTTCAAGTCACATTCCGGCCAAAATAAATCATGAACAATCTTAAAAATAGTGCACAGTATGATTACAACACTGATAATATTATATGACATGAAACGGGTGAAACGAGGAAAAAGGTAAAACTACTTTCACAAGTTGCACAACACAAGGTGAAGAAAACACTGAGTGCCGAATTAAATACTCTGATTTTATTTGACAGATTTAGAACATGTGATCTGTTTGTTCAATTTGAAACATTTAATCTTACACGCTGACAAAAGACCTTAAGGACATTAATGTGGTGTTACTTAGCCCAAGACTGATTAGCAGCTGGACGGTAGTACGACATAATGCATCTGTTACAAA
Source organism: Carassius carassius (assembly GCF_963082965.1). Lineage (NCBI taxonomy): Eukaryota > Metazoa > Chordata > Actinopteri > Cypriniformes > Cyprinidae > Carassius > Carassius carassius. Next base: position 39,437,465 of record NC_081757.1, on the reverse strand, counting down.
GTGGTGCGTGTCCATCTGTCCAAATGCTTTGTGTTGTGCTCCAGCTGAACATTGGACAGCACACGCACCATTAGTACATTCCTCTGCAGTTCACTACTTAAGGTTGCCATGCAACACCATTCATAATAAGCAACTTATTTTCATCTTACTAAATAAAAACTTATTTTTTGTCTTTTTGTCTCGTTCAAAATCTGACACATTTGACTGATCACTCTACCCTTTCAAAATCATCTGTGCATTGTAGGTTGTGAAAGCTTGTTGAGTGGAAAGACTAGTTTTGGTGTACTTCTGCATACAGAACGAAAAGTGCAGCCAATGTGACTTAATCAGAGCAGAACTACATCAAGTAATATGCAGGAAAATTGACATCTTTCGTACAAGAACAGAAAACAAATCTATTAACATGTCGTCACATACTTCATTCTTTTAACTGAACACAAATGTTTCAAGTAGCAATTATATTATCAGCATATCAACTTGAGTCAAAGAGTTGAACTGAAAAAGGAATGTCAGATTTTTTTTTTTTTTTTTTGTATTTGGCTTGTCTCCTGTTTGATTTTATGACTGAAATGAATTGCACACATTTGTGTAATGCTGGTGATCATGTTCTCCAGCATGATTTGAGAATGATCTAAAACATGTAATTTATTTAATGTGTCTGACGGTCTGTACAAAGAGTTAAAAAATTATTTACATTTTTACTTGTCACAAAAGATTTTACATGTCACAAAAGGGATAGTGACCTAGGAATTTTTCTGAATCCTAAAACTTTATTTCCATGTTTAAATTAGAACATCAGGTTTTCGTGGTGTAGTTTTATGGAACACGTTTCGGCCACAGAATTATATACTGTGTATATATATATATATATATATATATATATATATATATATATATAGGCAATTTTATTCTGTAATTCAAGCTTTTTTCTCAAAATTGAGATATAAAGATATCGCAAATTCGTGTTTACATCTCACAATGCTGTTTTCCCCCACAAAATAAATAAAAATGAAAAAGGTAATTGCAAATTTAATCTCACAATTCTGACATTTATTCTCAAAATTGCAAGTCGCAATTTACATTTGTACAATGTTATGTTCCATTATTATTATGTTATCCCATTGTGTGTGCACACACACACACACACACACACACACACATATACACACACACACACACACTGTTAATATGTGGACATTCACTGTATGCAGCATATATATTACATCAGGCAGGTTTGTAGTTGTGATTGAGTTGTCAGTTTAGGGCTGGACGATTAATCGAAAAATAATCAAAACCGAAATTCATAACCTCTAACCGACGTAATTTTCCCATGCCGGTTATTTCGGTTTTTTAATCTTGTTAACACTTCCCCCTTAAAAGCATACTAGCGCGTGTGAAGCCACATGACTCTGCTCTCCAGTCAGTGGCATAAAAGCAAAACACGAAGGTGAACGCCGGTTCAAGACATACTGATGGCGCGTGAGCGGTGAGCCTTGCGTCTTCCCTAAACTTTGTCAGTTGTATTTGTTTTATGGTTTGGACATTCAAGCGATTAGATGAACGGATGTGTATTATTATATCAAGCTACCATGTTTGCGCAGCTGCATTGCAGGTTCCCGGTTTGTGTCTGTCCTCGGACTGTTCTGTGTATTTTAACCGTAGAAAAGGTTTTTCCGAGTCGAAACTATGATACAGAAAACTACATCAGTATATCATCATAAACACAGCCATTTTTGTCTTACGTGAACATAAACAGATGAGAAAGAAAACACACATGTACAGTATTTTTGCTTAAAGAGACAACAGCCTAATAAACGCGCTGCCTGTCATTAATGTTAATCAAAGAACAAAAGAAAATCATTCACTGATCTTGACTGAATATATTTAATAACTTTACTTGATTAATCTTTATTTTATTTATAAAAAGAAAACTATGTAGTGTTTTTAAAATTTTAATTACAGTTTCTGTACCTGAAATTTAGTTTAGTTGTATTTATTTATGATATTGCTAATTGATTTGTTTGATCCTTTCTTATTACTGACCTATCTTATTACTTGTCTTTAACACTTTAATATTTGAAATTTATATTAATCTAGTTGTTTTTGCTATGGTATTTTTTTTATAATCACAGGCAAAATTCCTCTTGCAGTGTTTTGTAGGCTGCTTATTTTTGCTCATGTTATTCAGCTGCAACAGAATGCTTTGAAAAAATGTTTGACATCTAAATGTTCGACAATTTTTTTATATTGGATTTTTTATCTTATTGGAATCGAAACTAGGAATCGATAAGAATCAGAATCGATAAAATTCAAATGATACCCAAATCTAGTAAGAAATGTTACGAACATAGAATTAATCGAGGTTTTGATTTTAGGCCATAATCGTCCAGCCCCATGTCAGTTGTCTAGAAATTTAACAGAAAAATGTTACAATTGCCCCTGTTCTCATCTATTATTCTCATACGAGTCCTCTCTACAAAAACATGTTTACAGGAAGGGACATTAAGCGGAACTATAAAGGACAGGAGGTGTCTGCATAAATATGGAAAAGATAAAAAAAAAAAAGTCTAGTTAAGAGCTGACATGAAAGAAGTACACCACACAATATTCACAGTATACAGTTTACTACTGGCCTAGCACTATTAAAAGTCAAAGACACCCACCTAACTGCTGGAAGAGGAGCGCTATACTTTTCCCGCTGACTGGCAGAGTGTCATTGAGTGGGGTCTGGATGAGCTGCCGGTCCCCCGCTCCCAGCGAAAAGAGCTTCTGAAAACATCAACACACACATTCAGGTTTGGACAAATGTGCAGAAGATAAATACATTAACAATGAATACCAAATAATAGCTCGGAACTACTGTACACAAAAAAACACAACTGAGGCTGAAGCGTATTAAAAATAAACATTTTTAATTATTAATTTGATTATATTAGACTGAAAATCACTTAAAATGTTATTAAGGTTTTAGGTTTCTACAGTAACACTTAATTTTAAGGCCCAATTCTCACTATTAACAAGTTGCTTACTAGCATGCATATTCCTAGCATACTGTCTGTTTATTAGTACTTTTAAAGCACATACCCCATATCTAAACCGCCATCTTACTAAATATTAATAAGCAGCAAATTAGAAGTTTATTGGGGCAAAAGTCATAGTTAAAAGTTAGCTAATCCCCAAATTAAAGTGTGACCATTTCAACAAATACATTTGTAAACACACTTTATATAAATGACCTGTGTGACCTTTTCGCAAGGGTTACTCAACAACGGCATGTTGCGGAGCACTAAATAAAGTTTAATTTGTGAAATATGGGCACTGGAGTCTTCATGTGCTGGTAACTGTAATGAGCTCTAAATAACCCGTTCTTCTGAACTCTGGGAAGTTAAATAATCAGTTATCTGCTAATGTTATGTTATTTTAAATAAACAGTACATTTTAATTTGATATAATATGCTTTCATGATATACAGTATATACATACACCCTCTGGAAGTGATAGAACAAGTGGACAGCTCTCTATATTTTAGCAGGTGTATTTAAAATTTTTTTTTTGATCTTGGCTCTTGTATTGTAAGAAACAGCAGATGTGCATTAAACAGAGCCAATAAGATGCACATGGACTGTTTCGTGAACAGATGCGCTCTGGAGTCTCATGACGCATTCCAAGTGGATGGAGTTAGTCTCAAACTGAAAGATGAATATATACCTCTCCTGAGGTCTGTTTATAACTTACACCCTGTTTGTTCACCATGATGCCACAACCCAGCTGGGAAAAATAATGGTTTCTGGAGGAATGTTTGAATGTTTTGGTGAATTACATCAAAAACAACATGATTTCAACATGAGAGCCTGCAAAATTCTGCGGTCTGCATTAATATATTTCCCCTGAAATCAATTTCTAGATTGTTTAACAACATCTCTTTGTTGATTTATTCATTTAGCTTGATTTATATGACCGCAGTGTACAATAAAGAGTGAATTCAGAAACTCTTTAGAAAAGAAACCATACATTTTAGGGATAAATCTGCTGTTTTAGGAGAATCAGACACTAAAGAGAAAAACAAGACACAAAAGTGAAGAACTGCGGTGCTCAAACCAAAACATGAGAGCTACATTTAGTAATATTTTAGCTCTAAACAAAACAACGGGCTTCTCTCACTGACCCTTAAAGCCCTTTCTATCTCTCGGGAGTCTCCAGTGAAAACAAAATGCAATATGAGACACTCTGCTTTCCTCAAGGTACACAGGTACACAACTGAACCCTGGCTAACCCTCTGTGTGCTTGAGTATCCACAGGGGTCAGGGTTCGAGACAGATGAGGAATTCTCTGGTTAAGTAATGTCTGACCTGGGAACCTCCAGCCACTGGGACCAAGCATGTGAAGAGGTTTGCCACTAGGCCTTCCAGAGAGAAGCTCAGACTGTCGATGTACACGGTGTAAATCAGACCCAAGCAGCCCTAGGAGAGAAAAAAACAACAACAAAAAACAATAAGCTAGTCCCTGACACACAAACACATGTGAAACACTGATGGACACAAAATCAGAGTCAATGTGAGTGGTGCAACAATCGATCGATCTATCTATCTATCTATCTATCTATCTATCTATCTATCTATCTATCTATCTATCTATCTATCTATCTATCTAGCAGGGCACAAATGTGCCCTCTTAAATGGGTACAATGAGAAACTAAGGGATATGGTCTGTGACCATAAATATTAGTTTTTTCACCAAGCAATAGAGCTCAACTAACATATTCCCAGGCATAGCTCATGCCAAATTCATAAATGTAGGCCAAAAGTACAAAACATTGAGACAGCCAGTCTGCATAAAACTTTAGATGAGAGGATTTCCTGCTTTTGAACTCCTGTGATATTCCTCTCGGTCTCTGTTATCCCTGTTTTTATTCCGTCAGCAGACATAAATCTGTGACTTTAATTATTTAAAAGCTGATGATAAATATCATTCTCAACCCAGTGATAGTTTAAATGATCCTAAATCCAACTACAGCCAACTACAGTTATGTACAGGGGGTTCACATAAAAAATGTGAGTAAAATTGGACTTTGCTTAATAAGTTAAGTTACTGGTCACTTAGAAAATGGATGATATACTAAAAATCAGCTCAGTCACTAGCTGGCTGCTCTCTTCTGTATCTTAAGTCTTTAACTCAATGAAAATCATAAAGCCTTTTTTTTACTGCACATTCCTGACATCACTAAAATATATTGGGAACAAAATGTTGTTGTTTTTTTGAGAGGCTGTGTTTCATAGAGAGAGACTACATAAATTGCAGTGGACAAACAGATGGACAGAGAGACAGATTTTTAATTACTCTAAATATTTCTGGGTAATCCAGCCTGGAGACGAGAATCAAACTTTTGGGTGCAAATATTTGAGCTGGCTGGATCAAACCATCCTCCTCCTCTTCCTCGTCCACATCCTCAGCTCCATCCCCATCTGCCTCCAGCGTCTTCGAAACCTGAAACGGAAAACAATCAAAAATAATTTTAAAAGTCTGGAATAAATCAAATTCCATGTAGCTGAGGTACTCTTCAAGTTGGTGGACAAGTACAGCGCAATCATATGAGATAAACCCTGGATGTGATTCTGGAAGAACCAACATCTGGGTCAGATTCAGTCGTGATGTCTTCGAAATAAAACAAGACTCTAATCAGCTTGTTTGTTATTAGTCTTTATAAAAAAAACCCTAACAACAGCGATGTGTGGTGGGCTTCTGAAATTAGGAGTTTGAGATTTTTCATGGACAGTGTAAATTGCTGTATTAAATATTTTATAATTCCAGTTTATATTTACATGGATTTTGGGTTAAAGTGCCCCTATTATGGATTTTTTGAAAATTACCTTTCATGCCGTGTGTAACTCAGCTTTAAGTGAATGAAAACATCCTGCAAAGTTTTCAATCTGAAAGTGCACAGAGTATAAAGATATTGTCTCTCAAAAGAAAGCATCGACTCTGAATCACTGAAACAAGTCCTTTTTAAAACTAATCCAAAGCAGTTTCATATTTACATTATATAATTTACATTAGCATATTGCCTGCCCACTTGTTGGTCTGAATAAAAATGCAAACTGATTGTTTGCCACTAGGTGCTGCTTTTGGAACGGTAAAAATAGCTGGGTCAGTTCTAGGGCCGTTATTGTTTTCACTGTATATAAATGATCTCCCAGATTGCTGTCGGGGTGTAAATTGCCAGCTTTATGCTGATGACACAGTTATCCATGTGTCAGCAAAAACAACTGCACTGGCTGGGCAGCAGTTAACACAGGCTTTACATAACATCTCAATTTCGCTCTATTTCCTCAACAAAAATAGTCAATAAATTCAATAATAATAAAATATAATAATAACAAATACAAAATAAAGCTGTGTAATTAAACTACTGTAGTTACTATATAGACTATTTATATACATAATATGCGGTTTTTGTCATCTTCTGATTGCTCAACTTCAGATGGATCGCCAAATCGTCTCGTTCAATCACACATGTGCCACAAATTAGGGCTGCTCCGATCACGATCTGCCGATCGTTATGCGCATCTCGTCAGTAAAGCCGGTTCTCTAATCAGCGGTAAATTCCATCAGGTGCGTGATTTCACATAGATCAGCTGTTACTACACAGAGCTATTGTTAATTGAGAAGATGCGCAAATCCACGTTAATTTTCAGCGTTTATTTGCGCATCTTCTCAGTTAACAACGGCTCTGTGTAGTAACAGCTGCTCTATGTGAAATCACGCACCTGATGGAATTTACCGCTGATTACAGAACCGGCTTTACTGACGAGATGCGCATTAATGATCGGCCGATCGTGATCGGAGCAGCCCTACCACAAATTTAACCCGACAGCATTCATTTTGCCTTAATTTGTGATTAATACGGTTAACTAGTCGGCACATCTTGTAATTAATTCAATAAAAAATGTAATTGCTCAACAATGAATTTCTAATTAAGATCATAACTTATAACATTATTAGATTCTAAAATGCTTCACTCAGAGCATCATTTCAAGTTTATTTAGATTTGTGATCAAAAGTGGTGCTCTCCGAGAGGATGAGTTGTTTACCGCCTGATCAGTGGAAAAAGAACAGCAAAGAGCAAACACCGAAAATCCTCTATGTCCTCAGCAGAGATGGACAGAGAGTCTGATGGGGGATTGCAGGGCTCTGTTTCCTAATTCTTTGTTATTCAGCACTGCTAAATATCTGAGTTGAGGAGTTGAGAGAGCACTAGAAAATAATGCATAAAGATCACACGATTACATGTTCTCCCAATCACTGATAAAGCTGAGCTTATGTAGACAAGATTAGTCTGTATAAAGTGACTGTCGCTCGGTATTCAGGCTCAATCCAGTTTCCTCAAAGAAACTAAAGCACTGCACTCCAATACATCAAATGTGATAATGGTCATGAGGTCAGACGAGCAGCGCTGCCTTTTTTTCAACAAGAAAGAGAAAACGATAACAGGAGCAAATTAAGTTAGGGGGTCCTGCATACCTATCAGACGAAAGCGTGACAGCGCGTTGACAGAGTTAGTGTCGCAAAGGATGGAGAAAGTTAAGATAGGCTTGCATGATGAATAAAGGAGTGACCCATGCTGGCTGTTATGAAACCACAAACCTGGAACCTGGAGTAAAACTGAGGTGCTGGTCTATTTAAAGATTTTGCTTTTGGAAATTGGCTGGGCTTTGGGTTTGTTTTGTGCAGGGGTCCTGTCCCAAAGGCTGAGATGTTATTTGAAATCATTAAGGCTCACATTATACAAGCCCTGCTTTAGTGTATGAACTAAATGTGTGTAAATTGTCTCCATGTGAGTATTGGGAAAAATTATATTTCCTAAATAATCACATCCAAAGATGGAATCAGCAAAAATACCAAATCACAGTAATTACAACATGTACAACCCAAACTGAGTTTATGGGACAAAGGGAGGATAAAGTCAATAATAAACTATTTAGGCAAAAATGTAGTAGGCCACAAACAACAAATCAATTTAAGGGTTTTTAGAAATGTACTCTTTGTATTGGTTGGGGATTCATTTGGTTTAGATTTCATTTTCCACAAGTGCAATTTTAAAACAAAATTACATAAAATGACAAAATATTATGTTGTGTAATAATGAAGTGAAAAGCATTAAAGGATTTTTGGGGAGTCACATCACAAAAATTTACAACATAAACTAACTTTGCTTAGTTATAAAAACTGAAATTACCTGTTATTTTATAAAGTCCACTGCTACCTTTGAAAGTCGAGAGGGTTTGCAGGGTTTTCCTGTGTATTGATTGTAGCAATAATAACATAATTCATAACACAATAGTCCACAATTCTCACAGCACCAGTCAATCAATTAATGTATTGTGAAAGTGAATTGTGAAGTGAAAAGCTGTGTGCAAATTCAAGAAACAAATTCAAAGACCATTTAAACTTTAAACCAACACCATTATAATTCATAATAACACTTCCTCCAATGAAAAAGTCATCCCCTGTTGTCATCAAGTTTCACCCAAATTTAATTTATGTAAAATGAATTTGTAATGAATGCATATTTGTCATTTTAACTGAACTTAAGACTGGTGGTGATGCTTAAGATATTTTTGTTCATTGAGGGTTTCTGTAAAAAAAAAAATAGTAATAGATCATAATAATTATTATTAAAAGATAATACTACTACTAATTCTACTACCATACTAACAATATACAATGCACTATGGATTGATGAGCTGCTGGTTCATGAATATTAATCACGTTGCGTTCGGTCGAACTGATTTGCTGAAATCAAAACAGGGACGGGTAATAGATGAGCACCAGCCAATGAAATTGCCATTTGCGCATTAGCTCCACCCACTACCGGAGAAACCGGCATATCTTTTGCTTGTTCGAAAATATGAATAATTCTAAATGAACTCCATTATTTTGACAGGAGAAGACAACAAAGAATATAGTTTACATGTAGCATGTCGATTCAGCGTGGTAAGACTCTCGCTCTCTCTCTTTGCATGTGTGAGAAAACAGAGCTATCAGCAAAGCGACGGCGAGTCGTGCTCCTTCACACAGAGTTTACAGTTCGGCAAATACCATAGACAGTAAAAGAGGCAAATACAGGTGTACTGTGCATCCATTGAGATGAATTGAAAAGTACAGATCGCTTGATGGAGAGAGAACTCTGAAGCACTCAGTGTTCAGCGAGTGAAAATATATCTGTGCCAATCTTATAATAGCCTCGAACACACACACACTGGTGAGTAAAATCTAAGAATTTATTAGCCAATGGCTAACAATTGACATAATTTAGTTGCCCTAAGTAAAATTTATTCACATATGCGAGTGATTTACTCGCAATGTAGAGGCTGTTTTGTTGGTTTTCCGTGAATACCTTTAAATTGACACTGGTTTTACTCAAATGAAACGGTAAAATGCTTGTGAAGTGACTCAGAACAGTTCTGGTGATGTTGTTTGTGTATTTATGTCCTCATTATTGCAAGCGTCATGTGCTTCAGTCTATGTACTGTAGTAAACCAACCATTCATTCATTCACACAGAGACATGCACGCAGAACATACAGGATGCAGATTTCAGCCAACTTTTGCGGCTTAACATTTACAGATACTGGTCCATATGGAGATTTGATTTGATTAATTTATGCTAACTTTGACAAATTCCGTGACTGTCCATATTAAAATGTAAGTTTCATTTTCATGACTGGATTTTGAGATTCAGTCCGCGTTTTCTGCTTCGCGGAAATCATAGCGCTGTATGCATCCAGAACCGGGTTTGAACGGGTCCTCGGTACCACTTGTACTTACAGAAACCTGGTACCGTGACATTTTCATTTTTTTAGTACCGACTTGGTACCGAAGTACCGGGTCTTTTGACAACACTACATCTCACATCAAAATCTAACATATTTGTTTAGAACTGCTTTGCAATGTTTTTGTTTGTAAAAAACTTGCTTGATCTGTGCATATTTCTCTCCTGATTTAGATGAAAACAGTTGTATACAAATATGTCGGTGGACTTCGATGTGAGAGGACAACAGGGGATAGGGATGGGTACCGAAACCCGGTTTTAAACTGGCCCCGGGGCTAAATTATGAAAGACCGTAGTATCAGTAAGATCTGACGGTTCTGCTTTCGGTATTGGAGGGGAAAAAATTAATGTACTATGTATTTTTGCTTAATAATGTTATCGTGCACATTTTATCTCACCAAACATTTCTAATGTGCGATCATATTAAGACGTTTGTCTGTGAGATCTGCGAGATCTCTCATGCGCGCCGCGGAGGCTGTCTGTCAGTCACACACACACACACACCACAACGAGCGCGGCGCACACACAGACATAACAGTATGAAAACTCCCTCTTAATAATAAAGAGTGACGATGGCGAAGAGATTTTCTTAATAATGTTATCGTGCACATTTTATCTCACCAAACATTTCTAATTTGCGATATTATTAAGACGTTTGTCTGTGAGATCTGCGAGATCTCTCATGCACGCCGCGGAGGCTGACTGTCAGTCACACACACACACAACAAGAACGAGCGCAGCGCACACACACGCATAAGGGGCCGTTCACATATTGCGTCTTTTGCGCGCTAAAGATCGTTATGTCAAATGTAGGCACGCGGTATGCGCGATCATAACGTTGAAAGCTCAGTCAAGATGAAGGAACAGCTGATAGCTGTATGTGGATTTTTAAATTAATTTAGTAGCAGAGCTACTGCAAGCAGTTTTTAGTGCTGCAAATCCATTTATCCATTGCTGAAATTTCCGCGTCTTCATGGAGAGAGCAGGTCATGGTTGCTTAGCAACGGCAGACTCCTCAGGAGCGCAAGTGCCCGAAGGCTTTGGGAAAAAAATCAGAAAGCGGCGTGCCTATTGTTTTCCACGCGTTTTTAGACGTGATATGTGAAAGGCCCCTTACAGTACGAAAACTCCCGCTTAATACAAAGAGTGATGATGGCGGAGACAGTAAAACGTTCCAAAGTGTGGTTATACTTCACTATTTAAAGTATAATGCAGTTGATGCAGACAATGCTGGTTGTCATAAGTACAACAACATTTTTGCATGTAAGGGCGGAAACACAAGCAATCTGTCAAAGCATCTTTCAAAACTGCATTATGTGCAGACAGAGAAATGCAAAGTTTTCGACTGCATAACACAACACAAAGTAACACAACACAAAGTAACACAACACAAGGTACCAATAAGAATACCGTTAAAGTACCGGACCGTTAAGCAGTATCGGTAAGAGTAGTAATACCGTTAAAACCTTAACGATTAATCTAACGATTAATTTTTCCAGACCATTCGATTATCTCCCCATTAATTGACTACTAACAATTTATACATGTTGATTTACATATCTGAATGAAAAAAACCATGAATTCCTTAACATTGCAATATATGTTTATTGCTCTTAAAATTACAAAATAAAAGACTGACTAAGAATGCATTACTTTGCACTTGTATAGAGATAGCATTCAATAAAACCTTGAAGCCTTGAAAACACATAGCTTACTGAAACAAGCTTACTGAACACATAGGGCCTAGCTTACTGAAAAAAAGTTCTTCTTTCAGATGAAAATAACAACAACTTGATGTCTAGCATTCAATAAAAAAGTTCACCCAAAATACTTGTTTAGAGCAATTGAAAGAATACAGTAACCAATGTAAACTTTAGGGCTTTAAGCTTATACAGAGAGTGCTTTTCCAAAAAATTAAAAATAAAAATTAACAGTGGGAGCCAGCAGCCTGTCATGTAGAAAAAAAAATCTCCAAATGCTCCACGTGAAACTTTGGCGTTCCGCCCTTTTTCTATCATGTCTAATGATTTTGGTTAATATGCACAAGGGAGAGAGAGAGAGAGAGAGCGAGAGAGCGAGAGAGAGCAAGACAGCGCTCGTGTGGTTTGAAGACTGTGAGTGCGCGAGCGCGCGTGAAACTTGGGTGTTTCGCCCTTTTTCTATCGTGTTTAATGATTTTGATTAATATGCACGAGGGAGAGAGAGAGCAAGAAGCGCTCGTGTTGTTTGAAGACTGTGAGTGCGCGCGCACAGCCGGGGCTCTCTCTCGTACGCGCCCTGTCAGGCGCAGCACAGTCATTCTATTCTACATCACTCACCGATCAAATAAGGCTTTGACAGCCGTCAAAAAAAAAGATCAATGCAGAAAAACCCCTGGATTGGTTATATAACGTTGGACAGAATGTTGATCCGGCCATTGCGTATATTCAGCACACATAAGGTAAACGTTTTGCAAACGTTTTTTAGAGGAATAAAAACAGGTCGACGAATCGATGCGCATATTTTGCGTCTACGTCATCGATGACCTCAACGCGTTGTCCCAGCCCTAACGGGATCTGTTTCATACAAACACACGGGGTCCTATCATACACCCGGCGCAATACGACGCAAAGCGCAGCGTAAGTTTGTTTGCTAGTTTTAGTCCAGCGCCATTCGCATTTCCCCGTCCAGCGCCACATTGTTTAATTAGCAAATACATCTACGCCCATTTGTATGCCCATGGGCGTGCTGGTCTAAAAAAAGAGGTGTGTTCAGGCACATTGCTGGCGCATTGCTATTTTAAGGAGCTTAAAATAGACTGCTCCATAGACCAACTCAAACCTGGTCTAAAGCCTAAAGTCAACAGCGCAATATTTTTTTGTTATTTAAAGAGCGTGTTGGTAGAACATGCGCCTCTGGGCGAGTCCACAGTGCGCGTTGACTTTGCTTATTACACACAGGGATGCACATCACACAAACATGCCAAATATTAAAAACAAAAGTATTACAGTGTAAATTAATATTATAGAGTAGTCTACATAAATATAAAAAAGTAATGATTTTGTTGTGAAGTCATTGCGTGTATTAGAATTAGGCTACCTATTTGCAATTCAGCCAATTACTACTTATAATGATGAATGGAATTCTACTTCTTCCCACACCTTCTTCACCTCGGGAAGCTTTGGTGGATTCCTGCTTGTCCAGTAGATGATCTGCTCGCACGCTTTTACTTCATGCATGAGCAGATCGGTTTCTTCGCTTGAGAAGCATTCAGCTTTTCCGCCAACAAATTCCGCTATGTAAATAGCGATCGGCCATGGATCGCATCTCGCTCTCGATTGGTTTATTGAACGTTATGCCCAATACTTATTAAGAGAATAGGGACAACCCATTCCAAAAATGCACCCTGATGCATAGATCGTTTTTCCATCGTTAAAATAGCAAAAGTTGGTTTAGACACGCCTTGAGTGCACCTGCGCAGTGCGCGTTACACTTTATGTTTAGATTGTTAAAATAAGGCCCACAGTTTTTCACTTCACAAGACATTAAATTATATACTTAAGTCATGTGTTTTACTTTTGGATCAAAGTGATGTTTTAAATCAGTTGTTTGGGACCCTCATTCCGATGGCACCCATTCACTGCAGAGACTGCGGAATTTTCTACATCTTGGACGGCCTGAGGGTGATTAAAGTTTCAGCTAATTTTAATTTCTGTGTTATCTATTCATAACAACATAGAGACTTCATTATTTACACAGATAAGGAGAGGTTTTGCCCAAGTAATGTCCCACTGCTCACAATCTGGTTTTAATTGTCTCGTTTAAGAGTCTGCGTCAGACATGCAAGCTCATAATGATGCCCACCTCTCAAAGTCTCCCGTCTAACCCCCTGCGCTGGAGTCCATTTGCTTTGCTCAGACAGTGAAAACATGCCACAAGATCCACCACGTCTTATCAGTGGGAGCACAGGATTAAAATACCCCCACAGATGGGAAACACATTTCAATCTTATTGGGAGGATTTGGTTCAATTATGAAGAAAAATACATTCCAGTGCTGCCTCTTTCAATCTGATAAAAGAAAAATATATTTTAGTGTGTCATGATTTTTACATTAAGTGGGTTAATGGTGTAGCTTTAGGCAAGTACACAACACCTGAAATGCTGGGTCCCTGCAGATGTGTTAAAACAATGAACATGTAAAAAAAAAAACTATTAAATAATGTGAACTGGAATGGAGAGAATTTTGCACTTTCAATTACTTTACTCCAAGACTAGCACATATAGTTCAGGGTGCTTATGTGCAAATTTGAGCCTGAAAGATATAGCCGATATCTGATAGTGTAAACACTTGACAACCATGATACAATGATTTTAGTCATTTTCGTGGATCCATGTGAATGTGGATCGTTTTGACACTAGCCCCTTTCACACATAAATTACTTTACTGGTAAATTGCCAATAAATTACTGTTAAGTAAGAGTTGGGACTCACTAACTCTAATTTTGTTTAGGATAAATAGTATAGGAATTTGGAGTTTGCTGGATCAAAAGACTGTATAGCGTCTAGTCTTTCCTAAAAAAAAACGATGTAAGGAAAACCATCCAGAGAGACATAAAGCATAATAAGATAATGGTCTATCATGGTCATTACGTGAAAGACACCACCCTGCATTACGAACCTCTGGATAAGCATATCAAAGAAAAACAGTGAGGATGAGACTAAAGCAGACAAATTGAAAGGACCTTTCTGGAGACCTTAAGACACTGAGCCTGTGATTAAGAATGATGCTTCAGTCTTAATGTGCCTGATGATACCGTGAAGTACTCTTCATGGGTGGCCTTTTCTCTTAATCTCCTGTGAGGCTCAGTAGTAAAGGGCGCAATATAAATAAAGAAGATTAACAGTATCACTGTGAAATAAAGAGAACGAAAGCAATAGAGCGACAGTGGACATACAGTCGACTCCATAGAGGAGAACAGCGCCAGCTGACAGCTGGGGGTCATCAAAGCTCAAAGACATGACGTGACAAACAGTTTTGTAACCTTCTGGAACCACCAGTGTCTAAAGGCAAAGAATTACTGCTTTGATTGACCATTTAATTACACATTCTTTATCGTGTCATGGTTTGGTTTATTTGTACTCAGCCAGGAAAGCAACAGGAAGTTTACAGTAAGTCTGCAAGCTGGCATCTGTGTACATGCTTGTGGTAAATGGACTGATTCATGAATCTGAAGAATTAACCTTCCAGGCATTTGAATGGTAAGTGGCCTGCTTAACAAATTAATGTGACTCACAACATTGAAATGCTTAGCTTGGGTCATGATGACCACCACATCCTGAATACTGGATTAAGTTAATTACGCGAAATGCCACAGTGCTGGTACTAGGATGCCGCTCTCAATAGATGTGGAATGTCGGGATGTGATGAACTGGTTCTCATCATGATTGTATCATTATTTCCACAGGTAAAAAAATTCCGAAGCCTCAATTTCAGCACAGTATTTCGATTATTGCAAATAATTTTCAATCCCACAAACATTTATTCACTATGAAGGTTGAATGAGTAAATTTATCAACACAGATTAACAGATCAATACAGGGTTTGCACAGAAACTGCAAAATGAAATTCCAGGACTTTCAAGGACTTTACAAGCACTACTTTTTTTGTTTTTTAAGGACTAAAATCAAAGATCTCACTTATCAAACAATCTTGTTATTATCTTTCAAATTCTAATAAACTAATAAAACAAAATGTTACAAATAAAATATAGCACAAAAGCATGCAATGACTGTGGCAACTTTAACCTGTGAAAGGATATTATGGCAAAGTTATCGCTTTCCTTACTCAAACTGATATTTTTTTTTTGTATGATTTTGTATGATTGACCTAAAGAATGAATGCTGTACCATACACTTGGGAAATTATGAGCTATTTCATGGCTTATCGACACTAGGGTGGGTGACAAATTCACAGTATATGCAGAGGAAGAGTTTGTATGCCGAGCTGCTGAGATAGAGACGTGTTCCATGCTTGTAAATGATAACAGTGACACAAAACGCGTCAGACTTTATATGCATTCCCAAATTAACAATATAATGAAAGTACTATCAAAGGTTTTACCACAAACACAACTTTACACTAATATAAGGAGTAATATTGCAAGATCTCATGCGCTGCTAAAAGCCAGGCGAAACGGCTCTATATTTATATCAGATGCGCTGCATCGTTAATATTGAATAAAATTAGCAACACTAATTTCATATATACGGCCCTTCGAAAATTCAAGTATTTCTCAAGTACTTCTCAAAAATATGTCTGTTTTCAAGGGTTTTCAAGGACTTATATTTCAAAAAGTCTAATTCAAGTACTTCAAGCACGTTGTACGAACCCTGTCAATCAGTAATTTAAAATCTTTCTGCCACACTGTAATTTCACAAACAGTATGCGTGTTTCTATTAACATACTGCACTAAATGGAGTCACATCACTATATGAGGAGGATAAGGAGGAATTCCCCCCATTTTCCAAACAGAGTGTTTTGATGACACTTGGAACTGGCTGATAATGAAACTCTCAAAAAAAGCCAAATGTCATTCAGTGGTCTCTACAAGAGTGATGGCTCCCATCTGACCTGCTTTCTGGGGAACAAGAGCCTGTTGCGACATTCTAAATGATTCAAAGCTGTGGAGCCAATTTCCTTGAGCATTCATTGCTCTTTTGAAGGCATCCCTGAATTTTTCTCCTTAAAAACAACAGTAGCATTGAATTTGTCTACAGTGGAATGAACTTGAACTGAGTAGCTTGACTAATGTACATCATGAAAGTGCTTGGAATCTCACCATCATCTCATGAAAAACCCTTTAAGTAAGCATAAATGTGGCAAAGTTTATTGATATGACACAAAAAAAATTAATGAAGTGCAAAGCACTTAGGAGAAATATAGATGGAGACAGCAATAGATGTACTGTAAGTATAATACCAAGGGCCAAAGGACAACTTGAAATGACCTTAAGTGGGATTTAAACCTACAACCTTCGGGATACTAGACCAAACCTATGCCACATCAATGCACTGCATTGGACAAACACTGTAACAGTAGTAGCAACAAAAAACAAAAACAAAAAATTACAACTTTCCTCCAAACAGATCTAGGCGCTGCCATAGACACCCAGCCAGAGGAAGCAGGACAAAACGCCAATTTAAACAACAGTGGTTACACACCTTCTACACTTGGCTCCTAATAAAATCCAAAAAAGTGCTTTTGAAAAACAGTAGGCTTGCACAGCTGTGTGCTCATTAAAATCTATGTGTGCTATCAGAATGACAGTTGATATGATGATATACAGTGTAATTGATGACTGTTACACTTCATGCTCTGTGACTGCAGAAGTAAATGACTGGCAAACACGTATAAATATAAATATAGCCAAACATGACAATGAAAACAGTCCATGCAATTGGAATAAGACTGCAAATTGGAAAACTGGCAGAACAGATGCTGTTGATCCAGTTGCTGACCAACAGTTAATCTAAAAAAATGCTGGGAAGTTTTAAGCCGGTTATACTGATCTTTAGTGAGGTCTGCAAGAAATAAACATGGCTGATAAAATTTAATAGGCTCATCTGTCCAACTGATATTGCAGTATATTAGCACTTGTAGCAAAGAAAAAGCGTGTCAAATTTTAACTTCCTTACTCCAACGGTTTTTACGAGATTCCCCTTGTTACAGCCTCCCTCGATGGGTGAAACTTGGCATGCGTTCTCCTAACAACCTGGTGTCCATGTCTAACTTATTTGGACATTCAGAAGATGTAGGTCCATTAGTCAATATAGGCCTATTTGCAAAAATCTCTTGGCTTGTTTCTGCAGAACAATCGATGAACTTGAATAACCTAATTCACGCTTGAGACTATATTCTGGTGTTTATCCTGAAAATGGATACATCAGAAACAGGCATCAGCGTGCCTTTAACAGCCAGAGGCTGCCAAAACTTGACTCCTTAATGCAAATCTTGCCCTAATACAGTAGATTATCTCAGGCAAAGGCACTGGTGCACTGGTTCCTTGCACTCCAGGACTTCCACTTTGTGCTGAAACAACTCAACATAGTGAAAAAAAGTGGATGCTCAATGTTTTTCCTCTCACAATGTGGGACAACTGAAAATCTTCTATAGGAGCTGTTCCTCTAGCCTCATTATCACTGGAAGGGACTAAGGCTGGAACCCTGATGGGTGCTGGGCAATAGTCAGAAATTACAGCTGCATTCTTTACATAGCTGTCCTTCAACCCCAGCCCCTTGCAGCTCCTCTACTTTCCTTCTCTACTGGACAGAGAAATTTAGGATGCAGCAGTAAATTTTGATGGCATCCTGAAGGCAGATGCCATTACTAAATGGTTCTCAGTATGGTTGACTGATTGAGATACATACATTCTCATCCCAAATATCTTATTTTATGTTAAAAGTACTCTGGTCTTTCTGAAGACCTGTGAAATGTTTTGCTTTGCCATGCCACTGTGAGCATTTAATTAACAATTTAATGCTCCTCTGATTCACTATTTCCTTCAAGTGTGCAATAGAAATGTCCGTGATTGATTACAATGTCTGAATAGCCTAACAATTTATTGGCATATGTCTGCTAAATAGTGTTGCTTTTGTAAAAGAAAATTATGACTAAATATCATCGTCAACCAACTTTTATCATGTGACGAAAACGAGATGAGACACAATGTAAATGCTGGTCAAGTGACGATGACTATAATTAATTGTACAATGCAATATTGTTGATGAATAAAAATGAGACTAAATGTATTTTACAAAATAAAAACTATGCTAAAATGTCTCATCATTTTTGTTGACCAAAACAAGTCGAAACAGAATTTTATAACGTTATTTCATCTCGATTTGTAGCGTTATTATTATTATTTTGCAGTATTTCTGTTCCTGTGTCTCGCTTTAGGTGCTGCATCAGGTCATACTGCACAGACACGGGTGACGTCACTTCCTCAAGCCCCACTCGCGGCATTATAGAAGATGACAACAAACAAAGTTAAGTCTGACACAGAGAAAGGGAACGATGTGTGCACTTTTTCAAACATGTTTGGTAAAATAAATGTTGTAAATTCAAAGAGCATCTTCCATGCCTGGAACTGGATGTATTCTTGAGTCTATAAGGTAACAATAATATAAAAAGATAACATTGCTTGAAATGGGTTTGGCTAAAAGAAAATATTGGTTTCATCTATACTACTAGGTACTTATACTATATTGACTGGGTTAAGTAGAATTGCATTACTAAAAAGAGACTAAAATAAAAATGTTATTACTAAAACTAGACGAAAATAGACATGGATAATTTTGACTAAAATAAGACTAAAATGCTCAGACTTTTAGTTGACTGAAACTTGACTAGACTAAAAAGAGTATGAACGTGACTAAAACTAATAAAAAATAAAATAAAAGCTTTACACAAAGACTACACTAAAACTTAAATTAAAACAGGCCGGCAAAAACAACACTACTGCTAAATGATGTTGCATTTCAAATTTTGTGTGATGTGGACAAAGGATAGACCAAAAATAAAATAAAAAAAAATCGCAAAATGATTCTGGAAGAAAATAATGTTGTTATGTTGTGTTTATGGTCTCTGACACCTGGACTTTTTTTTCAAGTTAAGAAAATAATAAGGAAGAAAGAAAGTCAAAACAAATACAAAATCAGAGATGTCTGGACCCCAAACTAGAGCTTGTAACAAAAACATGGCCTTAATCTTACCTGCAGGTTGACCTCTGCCTCAAAGAAGGTCAGACAGGAGCAGAAGTGTCGTTCTGAGTCTATGTCTGTCAGCACCACTGTGAAGAATGTCGGGAGCTTCCTCTCACGGGACAGTCTCCATCCACCAGGCTGGCAGAACTGTAAAAGCACACACACACACACACACAAAATGCTGTCAAACTTAACTCTAAAGAGCCTGTCATTACCAGAATAACAGTCGGCACAAAAACAGCCAATAAATTCTGGTTACCATAAGAGATGACATAATATGCACAAAGAAAAAATGGGTTTCTGAAATCCACATCCTCTCATAAGAAGGCAGGAAACGCCACTGACTGCCACATTCAGTTACAAAAAATATCCTAATAAATAAACCTGGATAACATCCTGTAGCTGACTATCTGTCCTGCTGCTGAATCCATGCTGCCACAAGTTAAGTGCCACAGAAAAATAAATGATTTACAATCAGTTGTAAATTTGTATCTGTATTGAATGTGATGAAATAAAAAAAAAATAAAAAAAATCTAAATCAAAGCATTTGAATTGGAGTGGAATCAAAGCAAGTGTTTGAAATAAATTAATTTGAAAATGTGTACTGCACAGCAAAATAATCAAGAATTTCAGAAGCACAGTGGCTTTCCTGTAGCTCAAACTATAGTGTCACGGAAGCAAAATTTCAGCAGTTGGTGCCAAAAACTATTATACAACTACTTTATTAGTTATCATTTACCAATTTGAAAATACAAGCATTAAACAAATTTAATCAGTTAATTATACATAATATAATAAGGTCAAACTTTATTTTACGGTGTCCTTGGTTAGGGTTAGGGTTAGGATTAGGGTTACTTTCATTTAATTGTGCATAATTTACTGTTATTATAATAGAAAGTACATGTAAGATGTGTAACAAGGACACCTTAAAATAAAATGTTACCTATAATGATTATTAATGTTAAGTAAATAAAAGAATACAACAGAATGTAGGCTTCAAATATTGTTCAGTTATGCAAACATTGCACTGAAAAGATCAAATGAAAAGTTGGCAGGTCTATCGCACTTTGCAGGACTTAATCAAATGGTAGATTATGGTGCTAGCAACGCAAGGTCATGGGTTCGATTCCCAGGAAAAGCAAGAACAGGAAAAAAAATGTAAATGCACACCTTGAATGCAATGAATAAAAATATATAATTGAAATGAAAATGAAATAGAATGCAATGGATAGATGCTGCTACAGACGCTGCTCTCCTGGCTAGCGGTAATAAAATAGGAGAGAAAGAGACATCAGACTGTGAGTAAATCTGCTGTGTTGGTGCTCAAGTTCAAAGTGGTTTGGCAGGCACAGTGAGACGGGATCACAAATGTTGGCCTGGCAGGAGATAGAGGAGGAAGAGCAACAAAGGAAAGTCAGGAACAGAGATGAAAGAAAGAGTTGGGAAACTACTGCACACTGCACAAAGACTAGTGTTAGACAGCTTTTTACTCACAGCTAGGCAAAAGTGATAAGGTGAGTGGGTGGAAACAGACAATAAAACAGTGAAGGGATAAGAAATGAGTGCCAGAGGGACAGTGAGAATGAAAGACAGAGCTATAGAGAGTGTGTTGGGTTGACCTCAGGGCTTGAATGAGGATGTTGGCATCCCGCTGCAGCCACAATAGAAGGCAGGAAATCTGAAGTGCTGGCAGGCGAAGACGAAAGAGTGGGATGCTTCTTTCCCTTGTCAGATTAGGAAAGGTTCCAGAAAAAATAAAAAATATTCAAAGTATGCGATAAATTCCCAGCCAAATCCAGATAAACAAATAATGAGAGTGTGTACGTGGGGTTGATGATGTTGGATGGCAGTGCCACACAGACCCAAAATGACGCTGTACATTCGATGCAAATGACAACGTACATACAACCCACAGTGAACCTCCCTTAAAATTAAATTTTTATTGCCCTTTAATTGAATGTGACTAGGTCTATAATTGTGGAAAATTGGCTGTGTATTATTACACTTAAGCTACATCAATACTCTTCATTCCTGAGGCTGTTATTATTCGAGTGGCCAAAGGCCCTTAGGTCTGGCGTTTAGTCAAATACTACAAAAACCAAGCCTCTGTCTGAAGTGTTCTGCACGTGCTTGGTTAAGTTAAACAAGACAGAACATCCAGACATACAAGAACTGTGGTAAGTGTTACAATGAATAGTTATTGGATTCTGTTATCTGATGACAAATTAAAAATGAAACACTATGGAGCCCAAACAAGGGATCAATTCTTTAACCATGACTCTGATAAGATGTCTTTGCTTCTGTATGCTCCAAACAGACCTCAAGTACAAAGTACAAAAGGACAAAATAGTGACAATTAACTATTTGTATTAATATTCCCATTCATATTCGTAATTTGTAAAGGTTTCATTAAATGTTTCTGTACTGTCAAGTAAAAAAATATTTTAAAATAGTATTGTAAATAACTGGCAAATTTGATTTTGATCATTAAAAAAGTAAAATATTCTTGCAAAAGACAAACTGCAATACAAAAATTAAAATAACAAACAATAACACTAAACAAACATGTTGTAACATTTTTATTCATTTATCTATTTTCATAAATATTACTGACAAACTCCTAATGTGCAAGATTTAAATCTCATGAATCTCAAGTTCTATGCATGTCAACAGTTATATGTTAGGGAATCAGCTACAGTGGTTGCAAAGTACTGTTTGTTTTTGATGCAGAAAAAAAGATAAATAATAATTTGTTCAGGAATCAGACTGGCTGCTACATCTTTTGACCACAAAAATGGAAATACGGAGAATTTCAAAGATAGTATACTGATAATATTATTGTAATATTTAATAATTTGCATAGAATATCCAACATGTAATATGCTGATTATTCTATGATAATTCTCTGGAGTCACAATAAGTTTCCAAAATACAGCTTGTATGTATCTTTTGACATTTGCACTGGCATAAACAAATTTAAATTTCCCTCTTCCAACCTCAAAGGAATTCTTCTACTGCAGCCTGAAGATAACCAATGTAATGTCACTTAAGTTAGTTTCCCATTTTGGAAATGAAACCAATTGATGCTTCTCACTGTATTCGAGGTTGATCCAGTGGTTCCAGTGGTTATTTTCACGTAGGAGTTAAGAGGTTTTCAAGCTTGGAAATGCAGCATTAAAAATACACAAATAATAACAATCATGGCTGTACTTTGAAACGTCAGTGAGAACAGACTCAAAAGCTGAAACTATCTGAACTTTGAGCTTCACATTACAGTGCTTCACCTGCTGAAGTTACCTTGCCGCTTCGCTCCAATGGAGGCACAAGTCATGTGAAAGTGTCTCAACTGTTCTCCAAACTGTGTGTGCACTCTTGCAACTGTGAAACAGCTGAGTCATATCAGAGAAGACAAACCTTTTCCTTAAATTAGCTCTTAGTTAAGTGACCATGGCACTTTGTAGTGTTCTAGTAGCAGTGATGTCAGAGGGCTTTCGGTTACACTGCTGGCCTGTCAGCAAGCGTTCCTCATCATGTGAGAAATGAGTGGCACGTCCACTCCGCAAACAAGACACAAGATCTGCCGCTTGACCTCTTAAGAATCAGTTCAGCAGCTGAAAGCATGGAGGACAGAACAACCATATTAGATCCTCGTCTGCCTAGTGCTGTGTTCCGTTACTTGCATCTCTGTTTAATGACGACCATAAAAGGCAGAGGACCGCTGCCCCAGTTAAAGGACAAAGAAAGAGCCGCCGCTCTGATTGCTTTGGGTTGAGTAACAGTGCCAAGCTGGTTCATAAGGTACAGTACAGTACATAAGCGGTCACAGCAGAAATGTATTCCTTAAGATTCAAACTGAGCTGACTTCTATGGGTTACATAGTAAGACTATACAATTAATCAAATATCGAAAATTATAATTAGAGCTGCCTCAATTAAACAAGTAGTTCAGCCAGAAAAGACAAAGTCCTTTTTAAAATCATGGTGGCCGCCACTGCTCTCCTTCATAATCCATTCCAGTAGGTGGCAGATTCTTCTTCATCTTCTGGTGTTTTAATGGCAGTTGGCCATCAACATTCTGGACTGAAGTGTCCAGAAAAAAACATGGATTCACGATGGAACTAAAAGTGCTAAATTGCTGAACTGTTTTCAGGTTTTGGCCATGAATCTCATTCTGCAGCACTCCTTTTGCCGGCCACAAATGTACTTTGTAACTGCTTAGATATTGTGTTGAATTTCACCAAATCCAGCCAGAGCACTTGGGAAACAATTAACAAGCTACATAGACTGCAGGGAAACCAGACACTAAACCAGATATTAATATAAATGATTTATTTTTGTGTTATGCAGAAGAAAATCAAATAGGTTTAGAACAACATAATTAAATTAGGACTGAATCCTTAAAACTCTTAATTACACTGCTAAATTTAGGCACAGTTGAAGCCTCCCGTTCTAATCAAGAGGCAAATAGTATAAATAAGAGAGTTAAGTTACACTGTTTTTTAAGATCCAATTCTCGCTATTAACTACAACTTTTTGCCAAGCTCTTAATTAGCTGCTTATTAATAAATAGTAAGGTAGCTGTTAAGTTTAGGTATTGGTAGGATTAGGCATGTAGAATATGGTCATGCAGAATAAGGCATTATTATGTGCTTTATAAGTACTAATAAACATCCAATATGGTAATAGTTAGGCATGCTAATAAGCAACTAATTAACACAGAGTAGTGCTGTCAAACAATTAATCGTGATTAATCGCATCCAAAATAATAATACATTTTAAGTAATACGTTTCTGTGTACATAATATAGATGTGTGTATAGATGTCTCTGTTGATAGTCAAGACGATATTAGGCTCATTCTCCTATGAATGTATTAAATAATAATAATAATAATAATAATAATAACTATTATTATTTGTATTTGTATTAGGCGGCCTATTATAATTCGGCTATCAAACTGCCCAGCTATTTCACTTCTGCACCGCATTTCACACACACATACGCGAGCAAATGAGGATTAGAGCCTGTAGCTGGTGAAGGAGTCTCCATCCACAAACAGACATACATCATCTGCAGATCTAAGGTATTTCACTGCACTTTAACAAGTAATCTGAACGCCCTATATATGGGCAATATTTTAAACGAGCCCTCACTAACGGAGTTTAACGCCACAGTTATGTTAGAATGCATCTCATTCTTGTTTCTGTGGTGGTTGCATCGGACTATACACGAACTAGCTGTTTTAAATACAGTACTTTTAAAATTTAATGTTAGTTTATCAATATGTTTGAAAGTATATTTTTTCGATTATTGGCGATTCCATATGCTCTCTCTCACGCACCTGCAAGGTTTAAAACACCAAATAGTTAAGCTATGACAAGAACAAAGAGTCTCTCCCTTGCTCCACCCATGCACGATAATATTGTGTATCATCGATCTCACGGGCTATCGATATAACGATTTGAAAAATGACCAAAACTACCCTCTAGAGTAGATTATTTTTGAGAACAAGCAAAATATGTTTGCTGTGTATATGGACTTATTGAAATTGCAAATTCATTCAAAGAAAGCAGGAGGTGCTTTAAAGTGACAGAAACAGAGGTTTCCCTGGTAATGGCTGTACATAAGCAGCACCAGAGGTGTCAAGTAACGAAGTACAAATACTTCGTTACATTACTTAAGTAGAAATTTGGGGTATCTATACTTTACTTGAGTAATTATTTTTTAGCCGACTTTTTACTTCTACTCCTTACATTTTCACGCAAGTATCTGTACTTTCTACTCCTTACATTTTAAAAATAGCTTCGTTACTGCTATTTCATTTCGGCTTGTTTTCATTCCGGCTTGTCATCATTCAAAAAAAAAAAAAAAAAAAACTATCCAGACAAATCGCGCCATCCGGATGGAGTGAATTTGATTGTGGTTGGATGAGAAGTATAAACAGATACCATTCCGACACCCTATTGGTTTGTACGCGATCCATCGCACCTGCACAAGACACAAAACACATCACACTCCAGACAGGACATAGCCAGTTTTGGGTTCGTTTATCAAAAAATATATTTCTTAAAAGTAAGGTTGGATATGGAACCGGTATGCACCTTACTGAATAAGAGGAAGCAGATTTCGGTGCCTTTTAAATGCCTGAGCGATCGATTGAAATGTTTGTCCTGGTTCTCCGAAATGTACACAAGAAGCACGGGCATCGCTAGGCTTTTTTAGCGGGGCTGTAGCATTTAGCTCCATAAACTGTATACAAATTTGTGATCGCCTCAGAGTCAGTCCCCTTAAGTTTCATATGAAACCGGCGTCAGACCGGTCTCCTCTCCGTCTTTCAGCGCGCTCTTCAATCCGCAGACCGCGGCGGAGCAGTGCGAGCGGAAACAAACACAGAGGACACAAGGTATGTGTTTATCGAAAGATTGTTAGAATATCCGTATCTGTGCAGTTCTTTGTCATAAATACAGTTTACAAAAGGTCACGAGGGAGCAGTCGGTTTCTCATCTTCTGTAAAGTTTTCGCTGCGTTCACCGCTCATCACTAAACAGCTGTTTCCTCCAGCAAAAATCTAGCCCTTAACACATATGAACGAACACTTACACTTATTTAAATATACTTAATTTAATCGTACGTACTTTATACATACACCAGCTACTGTGCAAAAGTCTTGGGCACGTTAGTATTTTCACTAAAGAATGGTGTTCGGCCAGTTATTTATATACTTTGCTGTTTCAGTATAAAATATGTTTACATTTCCAAACATTCATTTCGCCGTTGTCAGACTGCTTGTGCATTCAAAATCGCACTAGATTATTAATAAAATTAATGGCAAACTGATATTTCCTACTGACACACTACAGCATATATATAAATAACTGGCTTAAAACCCTTTTTTGGGGTGAAAATACTAATGTGCCTTAGACTTTTGCACAGTACTCTACTTTACAAACGACTGTTGCTACTTTATAAAGAATGAGCATACAGTCATTCACAGAATGGATTAAAGACAGTGACAGACAGCACTCATCTTAACTAAATATCAGAGTGAGTGACAGAGATACAGTCGAAACATTATGTGTGGTTTTTGTATTAAGTAATGACCCAGATTATGAAATACATTTATTAGCCTTAGATTAAGCATAACTTGGGAAATAAGAGCATCCAAAGTGAAAGCTATGTATTTATTTTAAATATTTGTAATGTTCTTTAATGTTATCCATAGTTTTTTTGTGGGTCTTTTTTTTAAAGTATCGGTTCAGGCACCGTTTAGGCGCCGGTACCGTTTTAAAAGTATCGAAATGGCACTGGATTATTTCTCACTGGCTCATTTACCAAATGGGTGCTTTCTCTTCGTCCTCCACAAATTAAGCTAGCGAGACGTTTTAATAAATTATCGTTTGCGATTGACGACGCGATTGACAATGTTGTGATAAGTAGGCTATACCAACTTTGGAACTCGTTACCCCCCCCCCCCCCCCCCACACACACACACAGACTGGACATAGCAAATACAGGAAGCTATCAATCAAGAAGGTATCAGGATTATGAGTTTTTTCATTTTTAGTTTTTGATTAATCACTTGGATTAATCATTCACTTTGACAGCACTATAATCTTTCTTGTATATAGACAACCATACAAGGCTAATTGTTTTTTAGCCTCCACCAATGTTCTTGTCCATTGCCCTCGCAGATTCCTGCAGCTAAACTTGGATGTACACTTACATTCCATTAAAGGTTATTGATGACATGCCTCTGAAGTTTGACTTTTTGCACCATAACAATACAATACAATAGGCAACTATAGGGTGACCATATGAGCCATTTTCCCAGGACACGTCCTTACCAGGATTTTTATATTGCCTAAAATATCCAGATTTTGGCTGTTTGTGCTTTGCAGATCGATCATTGTATGGCATTCATAAGTGTCATACAATGATTGGTGCGCAGCGACGCTTCAAGTTGAATGAACGAACAAACACCTAACATGTACGTGTATTTGCATTACTCTGATCGTTCTCTGTAGATCTCACCTTATCACACGCCACGACTGGTTGATTATGTAACATACCTGCATGTTATTGGTCAAACTACTTTGGATGTTTTAGGCAATATAGAAATTCTGGCAAGGACGCGTCCTGGGAAAATGGCTCATATGGTCACCCTAGGCAACTAGTCATCATATCTCTAGTTCTTTAATGTATTTGCATTGTACTAAAGTACGTTCATTTTCAATGGGCATATATGCGGCTGAAACAGGTAGCCTAGTGCATCCCAAATTTTTCAACATGAACATTTTAATATAACATTATAGTCATTATGGCCTATGGCTTTTAGAATAATGTTTTTTTGAGGAGGTGGGGTAGTGCACAATAGGCCCCTGTGGTGCGGCCTAAGCTTTTGTTCTAAATGGCATTTTTTTCCCTTACATTACTTTTACTTTTATACTTTAAGTAGTTTTTTAAACCAGTACTTCTACACTTTTACTTGAGTAAAAAGCTTGAGTTGATACTTCAACTTCTACAAAAGTCTTTTTAAACCCTAGTATCTATACTTCTACTTAAGTAATGAATGTCAATACTTTTGACACCACTGAGCAGCACTGAGCTTACAAGCCCTGCTTTATCAGGCATATAAGATGCAAGATGTTGAAAATGATATTGAACAATTTTCAGAAAAATCCGAAATACCGTCATATAAAAACACCCACGCCTCGTTTTTATTTTTACACATGCAGTACGTGCTCATGATTATTCAACAAAGCCTAGTTTTTAGAAAATTGGTCAGTTTTGATATCGTGGTGGGTCGCCACAAACAAATAAACATTTGGGAAACCCCACAGCACAACAACCTAAACCCAACTTCATTATTTATTGCTTTAACTGCGTTTGTAGCTGGTGCCAGTAGCCAGACTGATAAACAAACACAGACTGGACGTTAACTTTGGGCCAGGCGCATGCGCCCGATGAAACCATCTATATAAAGACACACATACAGCATACGTTTTGAAAATATTTAAATGCATATATTTATATTCATATAATTTTTATTATATATAAACATATTTAATATATAAACTGAATATATTTTTCTTAAATATATACATGCATGTGTGTGTGTGTGTGTTTATATATACATAATAAATATACACAGTACACACACATATACTATGTAAACAAAAATTTTGGATGCGATTAATCGTTTGACAGCACTAACACAGAGAATTGGTCCCTATACTAAAGTGTTACTGAGATTTATTCTTCAGAACAGGGATCTGAAGCATAGGAGTTATGCAATGCTGCCATAAAATTTAGACAAAGCACAGTATTTTTAAGACAACTGAGCCTTAGGACTGGGAGTAAGCATATGATGCCTAAAAAAAGCTGTCCAAGTTAAGCCGCTCGCTACGTTTTGGAACACAACTTTTAACAATGTGCGAGGATAAGAGGGAGGGTGTGATTTCATAAGGTGTGAGAATATAGGTTATACACTGCCTTATGTTAAACTGATTTAAATTTGTTTTTCCCCCCACAACAATCTACACTCTATACACTTCTTATTTATTTTTTTTGTCTTTGCAAATTTATTAATAATAAAAAACTAAAACGATTCCATTGCATAAGTATTCGTACCTTTATCTGAGACAGTTGAAATTTAGCACAGGAGCATTCATTTTGCTTGTAGATGTTACTACACTTCAAGTGAAGTTAACTTGTGGCAAATTCAATTGAACGGGTATGATTTGGGATGGCACTCACATCTTAATAAAAGGTCTACCAGCTGAGATTGCATATCAGAGCAAAAACCAAGCACTAAGGTCAAAAGAACTGCCTGTAAAGCTCAGAAACAGGTTTGTGTCATGCCACACATCTGTGGGAGAGTTCAGAAAAAAATTCTGCTTCATTGAAAGTTCACAGAAGCATGTAGTCTCTGTTACCCTTAAAGGTTTAAGTTTGAAACAACCAGGACTCTTCCTTCTGGCCAAACTGAGAAACTGATGGAGAGAGGGCTTTGGTTAGTGTGGTGACCAAGAACCTGATAGTCATTCTAGTTGAGCTCCATGATCATACTGTATGTGGGGATGGGAGAAATCAACAGAAGGACAAAAATCACTCCAACACTCTGCCGATCCAGTCTTCATGGCGGTGTGGCCAAACTCTTAGATTACCTGGGCTGATAAAGATTACATAGTTTGATGAACCTCAATTCTAAGCATCGTGTTTGAAGGAAACCAGCTCTGCCCATCACCTGCAGAGTACCATTCCATAAGTAAAGCATGCTGGTAGCAGCCTCATGCAGTGGGGCTGTTTTTTAGTGGCAGGGTCTGAGGGACTTGTCAGAGTAGAAGGAACGCTCATTGCAGCAAAATACAGAGATAGCCTTGATGAAATCCCAGTCCAGAGCATTCAGAAGCTCTGACTGGGCAGAAGGTTTACGAAGTTGTGACAATTTTGTTTTTGCTTTGTCCGTATGGTGTATGAGTGTAGATTGATGTGGAAAAAAATAATTTAAAGAATTTATAATAATGCAGCAACATAATAAAATGTGAAAAAAATAATACTTTTGCAAAGCACTATAAGTGGAATACACACTTCCTGGGCCATCATAACCTTTTTACATCTTGATAGACAACAGCTGAAAATCTCTCAGGAAGAAGAACAAAAACATAGGGGAAAGAGGTGTCAGCACTGGTTGTCCCCCATCAACACTATACAGTTTTATCAGTACGGACAGCAGCTAATGCAGAATCCGTATATGGGACAGTCTATTTCTGTCAGCCACAGACCAAAGGTAGGAAATGCTCAGCTGGGTCAAGATGGAGGCCCCATTCTTCTGAATGTGTTGAGCAGAAGGAAACCTGGAATAACCTGTGATGAAAACACTTCCTGAGAACATCTTCAGGGTCAAAGGAAATTAAAAAAAAAAGCGTTTTTATGGTCACTAACAGATCTAAATGATCCACAAAACTGAAGTAGCACATGCAGTGTTCACATTACCAATACGACATTGTTTTAAAATCAGTGACAGTCAGGATATTTCATATGGTCAGTTATGCAATACCGCACATATGGTTCACTTTAGGGACAGATATTTTTAGTTGGTCTACAGGGATGCTTATAATTTAACAAAGTGGGCTGAGGGTGAGTATGTGTAGTCGCTAAAAAATGCCAAATGAGCAACATACTGACAGCATCGTAATTTCATGACCTCTAATTAATTGAGTTGATGACAATTCATGCATGTCAGAAATGCTGAGGAAAAGGCAAATGGCATGTCCTCAATCTGTAACGTGTCAATTACTTCAGCCACACATTTCCTGTGAATGGCTCATACAGCTGGATCTGCCGTGCTCTTCGCTAACATGCTTCTCTTGGGAGATTTCCTCACTTGAGATGAATTTTTCTGCTTTCTTTAAAACAGTATAAATTGAAAACACACTGACATTTTAACGGGTGAATTTTAGCCTGCAATATTTCGACCCTAACAACACAAACATGCAGCTGTCCTCAAGAGAGTTGAGTGATGTTTCACTCTAAACATTTTGCAGAAATGGGGGAAACACTTTAGACACCCTCGGAACTTCCCAGCACTGCTCGGAATATAGAAATGAATTTTACCTATGTAAAAAAACTACAGGGCAGGTGTTAGCATGATCTTTAGAAATACAAAATGTCAGCTGAAGTCTGTTCTTCTTTTCACTCTCACTGATAAGCATACAGCAGTTTTGCCCTGTAGGTGGAACTCAAGCTGAACTTACCTGTTTGGTAGCTGTGAATTAATTTAACTAAAACATGATGTTAGGAATAGGATATGTTGCTAAGTAGTTTCTATGGTGGTCTGAGTGTTCTATGCATGTTTCTAAGTGGCTGCTATGGTTTTCTGAGAGTTTTTTTATTATTTATTATGTTGCTATGTTTTAGCATGTTGTTATCTGGTTGCTATGGTGTCTCGAGTGGTATTCTGTATTTTGTATTTGGTTGCCATGGTGTACTGAGCGTTTTTAACATGTTGCTATGTGGTTGCCATGGTGTTCTGAGTGTTTTTAGCATTTGCTATGCGGTTGCTATGGTGTTCTGGGTGTTTTTTAGCATGTTGTTATAGTGTTCTGAGTGTTAGCATGTTGCTAAGTGGTTCCTATAGTGCTCTTGGTGTTTTTATCATGTTGCTTCGAGGTAGCTATGGTGTTCTGATTGTTTTTAGTATGTTTCTGTGTGGTTGCCATGGTATTCTGTGTGTCTTAAGAATGTTGCTCTGTGGTTGCCATGTTGTTCTGAGTGTTTCTAAAGTGGTTCCTATGGCGTTCTAAATGTTTTTAGTCTATTGTTATGTTGTTCTGAGTGTTTTTAGCATGTGCTATGCAGTTGCTATGGTGTTCTGGGTGTTTTTTTCCTATGTTGCTATGGTGTTCTGATTGTTTTTAGGCAGCATGTTGCCATGTAGTTGTCTTGCTGTGCTGAGTTGTGCTTAGCATGGTTCCTATAGTACTCTGAGTATTTTTAGTATCTTCATATGTGGTTGCTATGGTGTTAATTTTTTTTGTCTAATTGTTCTAATTTGTTATTTGTTACTATAATGTTCTAAGTGTGTTTTTAGCATGTTGCTATGTGGTTGCCATGGTGTTATAAGTGTTGTTTAGTTTTTTTTTATTCACTGAATTTGCATGACCAACCTCAACATGAGCAAAATCTCTGTGGAGAATTTATTTGCCCTCACGTGAGCAACTGTAAATGTGATCACACATTTTATGATGTTAATCCAAGCCAATCATTTCAAACAATCATTCAGCTAGTTTAAAGAATTGCACCTCTTTTTAAGGCACCGAGTCTCCTGGAAATTGTAATGATTCCTCCATGGATTCATTGTGAATACATCTCTTTATGAATTACCACATCACATGCAAACAACCAAACATCAACAATAACATCAGGACGGTTGACTTCACAAGCTAAACAACAAACAGCAGTTCAATTACTGTGTGCTTTGACTAACTGAGTATAAACACCTTTGTCCCAGGACTGGACTGCGGCACAATACAGGTCTACGTCACACTGCATACCCCTGCCTGTGAGCGCAGCGATAGTGAAGTGGGCACAGGTGTTTCCTGTGGTTTTCAGAGAGTCCATCACCACCCACATTTTCCTCCATCCAATCAGCTATCCGTCTTCTGTTTATGTTTTTCAGCTGACTAAACATCAGCTCCATGCTTCAGGTTTGGACAGTTACTTGAGTTGGCCACTCTTCACTCTCAGCAGGAAGAAGAAAATGGCCCTGCTTTTCAATGAAGGGAGGGTTTCCCTTTATTCTCAACACAATGGCTGTTCATAACACAGGACTTATGGACTTATATTTACTATAGGTGTCACACTGATGCTGATGACAAGGATTTTTTAAGAAGCAACTGGTTGTACAAGAATACCTTGATGTTGAACTGCAGTGCCAGGCTGTGTTACGTGGCACTAGTAGTGCAGGTGTAGACAGACATCTGATTACCATATTTGTTTCATTTTGTTTAATTCTGTACTGTTGTTTGATTTCGTTTTGTTCTGTGTTTGGTTTTGTTTGTTCTGTGTTGTTGTTTAGCTTAATTGATTTAGCTTTTGTTTTATTTCCATTGTACAGTAAAGGCAGACATCAGGGCCCGTATTCACAAAACATTTTATCTTAACACTAAGGGTTCTCCTAAACAGATGTAAACGTTTTTAGCTATTCACAAAGCTTCTGAGACAAACTTTTAGTAAGGATTAGAGAAGTCTTAAGCTAAGTGTAATGGTGGGGTTGACCTCGCTGTTATGGACGATGTCAGCATGCTTACTAACTACGCACATAGTGATTGGCTGATAGTCTCCATCAGAGATTTATACATAGAAATATTGTAGAGCGCAATATTATATAATTCCTTACATTTATATAGCGCTTTTCTAAGCACTCAAAGCGCTTTTCATTGTCAGGGGGTATCTCCACATCCACCACCAGTGTGCAGCATCCACTTGGATGATGCGACAGCAGCCATATTGCACCAGAATGCCCACCACACACCAGCTTACTGGTGGAGAGGAGACAGAGTGAAGAAGCCAATCAGCGGATATGGGGATTGTTAGGAGGCCATGATGATCAGAGGCTAATGCGTGAATTTGGACAGGATGCCGAGGTCACACCTCTACTCTTTTCGAAAAACATCCAGGGATTTTTAATGACCACAGAGAGTCAGGCCCTCGGTTTAACATCTCATCCGAATGAACGGTGCTTGTTGACAGTATAGTGTCCCAATCACTACACTGTGGCGCTAGGACCCACACAGACCACAGGATGGGCAACCCCTGCTGGCCTCACTAGCACCTCTTCCAGCAGCAACCTAGTTTTCCCAGGAGGTCTCGCATCCAGGTACTGACCAGCTCAGGCCTGCTTCGCTTCAGTGGGCAACCGGTCTTGGGCTGCAAGGTGATATGGCTGCCGGCAATTATGTTGCCATATATTCAGATCAAGGTTTAAAAATAAAAATGATGCACGTTCAAATAAAGATTTAAAAATGCTAACTGTCGCTAATTAAACAAGTATATGTTCAGCTACTTGTCAGACACTTACATGTGTGCTTCTCCTATGCAGCTGACAAGCATCTATTCTATGTCAGGCAAATGACTTAGTCTGACCAAGTAGTTGATGTATAAAAAATAAATAAATAAATAAAAAACACATTTATGGTTACCAAACCATTTGAGAATGTTGTTGAAACGTTCCTTACATACATATAATTAAACCGGTTTAGTATAAGAATTTTTTGGCCCCCAACCCCCTTCATTTGGAGGACTTAATTAGCAGGATGAGACGCTCCAACCCCTTGTGATTTCCCACCAATCCACATGTGGTCCATACCTGGGATCTGTAACCTTTATATCTAGCTCAGACCCTTAATTACCTGCACTCTGCCAGAAACTTGAATAACCAGGAATTGTCTGGGCAGAAGTCAGCTATTTTTCCTGTTCTGTCTGAATGATGTTAACCAAGTTGGTCCCCCAGTGAGAATGAGACATTACGGGCTCGCCAGACAATCCGGAGCACTCGAGCTGCAGAGCCAAAGTACTTTTTTGTTTGTGTGCATCTCTATCTTGTTAATTCCTGGGACCTCATTGGCTGGTTTTGAATTTGTGGGACTGGTATGGGTCCTTTGTTAACAGGTTTTCCTTTGGTAGCTGAGATGAACAGAGACAGCCGGAAATAACAAAGCTCTCAGAGTATGGCTCAGCTCCCTGGTCTTTTGTTTCATTATGCTTTGCCTGCCCTCTGCCAGGAACTGCAGATACTAATCAATTCAAAGGGGCCACGTAGCTCACAGAGGTCCTGTGTGCACTGTACACTGTCATACATTTTCCTTTTCATATTTATTAGTCAAAACAAGTCTAAATGTTTCCATTATATCAGTACACAAATATTCTGGCAATATCACAAATTATCTTTAAAAAAATACTACTAATTTTCTTTCTGGCTTTCAGCTTCCTTCTAAACAAAGACCCAAAGGACAGATCTGGATAGGGCCAGACCCACTTTAGGACAAAGCTCACCTCTGACTAGATCCTCGTTTCCTATGACTCCCAGGCAGGCCACAAGATGATTAGTCATGAAAAGATTGTCCTGACAAATACATCATTCTTTTTTCCAAAGTCTGGACGCATGCTGGGATTTCGAATGTTTTGTTTTCTATTTTCCCCTCTTTGTTTTACAAACACTGACTAAAAAAAAATACTGTAAGACGTGAGCTTAAGCCATTTGCACATTTGCCCCTGATGACACAAACGGAAACCAGCAAAGCAAACAGAGTAGGTGAAATCATTAATCCCTTCAAATCCTTAAAGGATAGTGACCAAAATGTAATAATTTACTCACCCTGGAGAAGTTCTAATGTAGTATGCCATTCTTTCTTTATCGGGTCACAAAAGAGAAGGTTTTTAAAAAATGTCCTGCTCACACTTGTGCATATAAGCTTTTTTTTTATAAAATGCAAAACTATCACAGAATGGTCACATGCAACACTTGTTGTACATTCCAAATGTTCTGCAGGTAGGCTATATGATAGAGTTTGTAACAATAAATAAATAAATAAATAAATAATAAAAATTACATTTAAAGTATTATTTTACAAAAATCCTGACCTTGACTGTTGGTTCGTGTGCATGACTCCATCTTAACAAGATACTATTAACGCCAAGTTCAATCCAACTTACCCAGGAAAAACTAACAAGTTGTGAGAAAACAAGATTAATAAAAATGCAACATGAAATAAAAGGACTAGAAACGCACAAAAAAAGTGTAGTTGTGAGTTGAATATCTCTGGACCAGAACTCCAGTTGTCAAACAGAATAAAAGTTGACAGATGTGCAATGTTATGACAAAAACAACAGATATTCACCTCGGCGAAGAAAGAACATTGGCTAAATTTTGTGTTGTGTTTTATTTATCTTGATTTCTCATGTGCTTTTCCTGGTCAAGTATGAGCGAACTCTCTATAAAACCAACTGCCATGTCAGGATTTTCATTAAAGGGTTAGTTTACCCAAAAATGAAAAGTATGTCATTGATGACTCACCCTCATGTCGTTCCAAACCCTTAAGACACCCGTTCATCTTCAGAACACAGTTTAAGATATTTTAGATTTAGTCCGAGAGCTCTCAGGCCCTCCATTAAAGCTGTGTGTACGGTATACTGTCCATGTCCAGAAAGGTAAGAAAAACATCATCAAAGTAGTCCATGTGACATCAGAGGGTCAGTTAGAATTTGTTGAGGCATCGGAAATACATTACGACTTTATTCAGCATTGTCTTCTCTTCTGGGTCTGTTGTGAGTGCGACTGCTGTGACAGTTGATGTACGACGCTGCTGATGTGTTTTCTGGTGCGCCCAATAACAAAGATAACACATCAGCAGCTTTATACGTCAGCAGCGCCACTGCAGTGTTGTGAACGCACTAACAACAGACCCGGATTAAAATATCTTAAACTGTTTTCCGAAGATGAACGGAGGTCTTATGGTTTGGAATGACATGAGGGTGAGTCATCAGTGACATAATTTTCATTTTTGGGTGAACTAACCCTTTAATAGGCCTATATATTAAATGCATTACATTTCAGTTTGTTATTCGCCAAACCCTACTGTATACCTGTGATACTGTTGCATCTTTTTTAAAAGCTTGATGCTGGTTGCTTATTATTGATATTATATGGAAAAGCATGAGCAGGACATATTTTCAAATTCTCCCTTTGTCATACAAAAAAAGGGATTTTTTTTACCTAGTTAATGACTTAATTTTCATTTTTGGGTGAACTAACGGCTCAAACCTTAAAGCCTAATGCCACGTTACATCTGGTGTTTAATTAATAAACAGACAAGACAACAGACCAGACTATAGCTATTTGCACATTTTCTGAATACTTTATGCGTCCTTCCCGGAAGTACGAAACACATTCCAGATTACAACAGGGATTTGGAGGAAAGGGAAGAGAAGTTCAAAAAGTCAGAGCAACATATGAGATAGATGACACAAATGGTTACGACCCCCCCCCCCCCATCCCCCCATTGTGGGAGGTCACATTCCTTCATTATAGGATGTCAGGCTCCGATGAGGAATTTTTTTTATTTCATCAGTACACAGCTCTCTCAAAGTAAAGCAAACACACAAATATTAAGATGTTCTGACTGTTAGTGGCCATATTTTTTTTTTTTTTTATGAAAAAGGGTTTCATTTATCTTTTTTTCTCTCTTTATGTGTGTGTGTTTAAATATATACACACAATAGACAGATAGATAAGATTTTTTTATTTTATTGTAATAATATTTCAAAATATTACAGTTTTTACTTTTTGGATCAAATAAATGCAGTCTAGAAAAGCCTAAAAGACATCTTTTTTAAACATAAAATAATTTAAAAGCTAATGTGCGCATATATACTACAATATAATATTTCTGATCAAGTCACCACTGCTAAATAAATCAGGCTATTGCCTGAAATTATCTAAAGACTTATGGTGTATTTCAGCGAATTTTCTTTTTAAAATGCAAACATATTTAAAAAATCTTTTCTCCCACCCTCAACTTTATAGAGGAGTAGAAGTAGTATGTTTTTCTTCAGGCTTACGAGATTACGGACATAATCCATTTGATGCAGTCAGTAGAAATGAAGCAGAGGATTCTGGGTTTAGTTGCTGGAGACATAAAACACACATTGCAGCCAGCAGCAATATGGCCAACTTGCTTTAGGAGGTGCCAAGGGTCTATGTCTGCCTCAGTCCCAGCATGCTGGGGAAGGCAATGCTCATGCAGTCAGCACTGCCAAGTGGCTCGTGCTTTCGTGGGAGGTTAGATGAATGGGCCTTGTTGTTAGTTTAACAGGAACATTTTAGTCCATCATTCTGGCCATAATGCAAAAGCCTCCAAGCTCTGCCAGAGAATGAAGAGCAAATATCTCCAGAGATAGAGGTTAATGGCAAGTGATAATGGTGACAGTGACAAACAGGTAAAAGGGTAATGTTATCAGAAGAAGAAACCCATGCACAGCCTTGAGATGTTCAAGCATTCTGACTAACGTCAATGATTATCAGCCACCTGAAAAAGTAACTCTCAACCTCAGACATGTCAGGAGCTAAAATACATCCTCTGAAAACATGCTAGGTTTTGGTTTTTCACTAAGATTATTATTTTATTTATTTATTTATTAATTTATTCAAAGTATTTATCTCAATATGTTTCAGCCTTTTGACATTATTCACTATATACACCAATATATTTTTGGTTACTTTGTTGCAGAAAAAGCTGCTTACTGAATGAACTGTACAGGAATAAAGCATACACTCAACCCTCACACTGTGAGTAAATTACTCGCATATGCGACTAAATCTTCATTCTGGTGATTAAATGATGTCTAATATTAGCCAGTGTGTCAGTTGGAAGCTAAGTATAAGTTAAGCACAGATATATTTTCACACGCGAACACTCTCTGACTGAGGGTTTCAGAGTTTCACTCTCCGTTCGGCTGAATGGATGTGTAGCTCATGCACAAAGCTGACCTCATCCGTCATTCCCCCGGAACTGCTTCATTTACAACTGCGAGCGCAACCTAGATCAAAGTGATTATTACATTTTGAATATGGATATTTTTCTTACAAAAAGGCCTTTGTTCATCCTCCGGAGCCGTGCGAGACACTTTTTTTCAATGGATGTGCTTTATATTAAACTTCTCATGGACCGATAGAGTGCAACACCCGGTAAGTTGCATCAAACGGCTTGAAATATCAAAGACAATTTTTTCAATAACTCCAAACGAATTCATCTGAAAGTAGAAACTCAAATACACCTAGCAAGACTTCAGGGTGAGTAATTTATGGCTTATTTATTCTTTATTTATTAGTTTTTTCCATAAACCTAGCACATACCGAACCGTACCAAGAAAAAGTTGAACTGTTCCACCCCTAATCTAGGATAGCCTGAGGGTGAGTAAATTTTCAGTACATTTGTATTTTTGGTTTAAATATTCCTTTAAGCATCAAGTTACATTTAAAGAGGCAGTGTAGAGAAAAGAAATCTCTGATAGCCGAGGCACTCCATAATTAAAATGTCTTTATTGCAAAAATGACATGACCTAAATGGACAATTTAGGACATGTCATTTTTGCAATAAAGACATTTTAATTATGGAGTGCCTTGGCTATCAGAGATTTCTTTTCTCTACACTGCCTCTTAAGATGTTCTACCTTGGACTGAAGAGCACCCAAATCAAACTTAAAAGGGATTGAGCACGCCATTCATCTTAAATCTAAACACCATCAAGTTACATTGTTGGGAAAAGCACCCTAGAACAAAACAAAACTATGGTTGTCAAGTAGTTTAAAACATGTTTTAATCAAGTAAAATACAGCTAAATTCTAAGTATCACTGAACAAATGCATGTATATATTTTCACAGTATTTTTATTAAAATAGCAAGAATAATACACCGATGTAACAGATAACATTGACTAAAATAGTTTGCCATGTGGGGATTTCCATGAAAAAAAAAATTATGGAACCAAATAATTGTTTTGAACTAATTCATTGGACAGTTTAAAAACTGTTTAGCTGAATCTGCCTTCTCTCAATTGTTGAATTGCTAATGAAATTTAAAACAGAGACACTGCTAAATATATCTTTATTAGTGCTTTCATATTTGCAAGTCGTGACATGAGGAACAGGCAAGAAACCGTCCTCAGGCACAGTCTTTAAAAAACTTAATGGCTAAATAAAATGTGTAATAAAAGCAGTGTGATGTTAACAAAATTAATACTGGATAAATCCTAAATATATAACATAATCCAACTCAACTTCAGTACTTCTACTGTTTATTTTAAGCCCTCAAGCCCTTAAGCAAAAAAGAAAATGAATGAACAAAAGGCTCCATATGACAACCGCAATACATCATCTACAATTTATTCCAGTTTAATGACTATCAAAGGTCATCTCCAACATGGAAGCTTTCTGGGATGCACCTGACCACACGCCATTAGCACTGGCACATACACAGTCATAAATTGAGCTCGTTTGGCAGCTGAGAGGTCTCATCTGAAGTATCCCATGTGAAAGACCAGGACACCCAATCTGATGTGACATTTTAAAACACACAAACTCATGACGCATTCAGAAATCATACAAATTGACCTATTCAAGACAAAATGCATCTTTCTTTTCTAAATTTGGATCAAAAGGACCCAGGTCTGAGTACGAGCATATCAGCTTATATTCTTATTTCCTAAAAGAGGGTAAAAAGCCTAAAAATAAAAGAGCAAATCAAAAACAACATCATTATGTTCTCTATGAATGCATTTCCGATAACATTTTATTTTCAAGATAAATGAGTCGAAAATGAGTTAAATGTGTCATTTTACACGAGCACACACTATAGTCGAATGACCCTAACATACAGCATTGAACTTGAAGCACAGAGGAATGTAAGGGGCTCTTCAGCCCTTATAATGTGACTAATATAGCTGCAGACCCTGAGTAAGAGCATGCTTGTGTGTGAAACGAACATCAGTGAATCAACATACTAAAATTATGATTTTGGCTGGTTTATTAATGCAACATTTTGATAAGAATGACAGTGAATAATCTAGAAACTCAAAGGCATTCAGCTACTACAAAATCTGCAGCCTACCAATATCAAAGAGGAAAACCATGAAACAATGCCAGTCATTCCTTCGCTATCTGTGAGGGTTTAATTGTAAATTCATGTTACAATAAAGATTTGTGACATTTAACCATCACATTCCAAAGAACTTATAAACAAAAATTACCATGAACAGAGTCAAAACACAATATAATTGTTTAATACCTTTTTTTCCCATAATTCAGAAAGCATGAACTAAAGAGTATTAAAGGGGTCAAATGATGCGATTTCAACTTTTCCTTTCTCTTTGGAGTGTTACAAGCTCTTGGTGCATGAAAAAGATCTGTAAAGTTGCAAAGACTAAAGTCTCAAATCCAAAGAGATATTCTTTATAAAAGTTAAGACTCGTCCATGCCCTCCTAAAACGGCTCATTCAAACACCCCCCACATCTACATCACGATGTGGGAAGATTTGCAAAACGCCGTCCAAATGGTCACACAAAGAAATAAGACATGACTTTTATTCTCGCTGTTGTCACCGGCGCCATGTCGTGGAGACCCTGTGTTTTGTTGTGAAAGCAAAGCTACTTTGTTTGGCCTTCTAGAGAACTAGAAATCAGTGGTTAACCTTTTAAGGGGCGTAACATTTCCATCACACGCTTGAGGCATTCAGTCAATAACAAAGCACGGGATAGCTGGCCAATCGGCATAGGCGGGGCATAGAGGAGAAATAATATTGAACAGTATGTGGGAAATAATGTGTTTTTTTTTACCTTAAACCACATAAACACATTGCATTACACCAATTACACAAATAATGTTATTTTTAATCAACATCATATGACCCTTTTAAAACAAACTTTTCCAAAAACGGAATCCATGTTGTTATATTACAAGAGTGCTTGTGTACTGAATATCATCCCAGCTGTGATTCAGGTGCAGGTTATCACATTCCTGCTATAGTACAAGCAAAGCACAGTGTGTACTTGTAAAACTGTTTCATGTTAAACATGACAATGTTTTCCCTGCTCAAAGCGTTCTGTAATTTTCATTTCCTGTCCACTAGCGAGAGAAACCCCACTCTGAGTGAGAAAACACTGACACTCTGATATTCAAAGCCATGTTCCTCACTCCAGCCAACCAGATCAGAATTAAGGACTATAACTGTTGTATACAGTAATACAATATGAAAGCAAGATGTACCTGCAAACAATTTATACCAGGACACCACAGTAAGTAGCCAGTGCAAGAGATTTTTAAGGCAGTTAAAGAATAATGAAAAATATAATGTTAAATATAGTTAAATATAATGAAATAAACTAAAATAAATGTCAGACTTTAAAAAAAAAAAATAAATGTCACTTTTGCAAATGTATGACTCTTAGCCAACTAACCTAAAGGTCCATTTAGGTGGATTTATGAAGACACTAAATGTTGACCTTTCCCTCTTAACTTTTGTACATATATTACTGATTAATCCATAAGGGTTTCAACCCAGTTACACTCTTTGTGGGTCATAATTAATTTCTCAATCTCTTTGAGGCAATCAGAGAACATCTGTGTCTTAACTGTGTGAGACCTTAACTAACCCAGCCAGTCACTGTTATTTATGGGTTGCCTGACTTTTATTTGTTGATAGCATTGCTCTAGTTGTGGACCATCTTTAGACAAGCTGTTTAATGTCCCCTCAAACTGTTCTGTACTTTCTTTCCAGTGTGATCTAAATGGAAAGCAACAAGTGAATCTGCATAAAGCGAGCTGAACCTTCATGTGAGGCAGGGTTAAAAACAGCACGCAAGGAGAATAGCTGGAGAACTTCCTCCAAGATTGAAAACACCTTTGGAATGAGAGCTGTAAACATGATGGGGTGTTTTTCTATCCCTTTATACTAGGAACATTCCTCATCTGTGGCTATTTAGTTTGCTGGGGGTTGTTGTGGTAAAGAAAGAATTTCTGCTGTTCTGAAACTAAAAACAGTCAAATCTTTAGAAATCTGCAAATAATAACAATTTGCATACCAAGACGAAAATCCAAATTGCCCGGCTGGTATATTAAAAACAATATTCAATGAAACTACAAAAGACGGGACTGAAGCCATTTCATTTTCGTGTGCTGGGGATGTTGGGGACACTTAACCCCAGCAATGTGTTTTTATGAGTTTGTTATTTTCATTATTTAACAATCAATCCAAAAAAAACGGCTGAGTACAAAACCCACACAAACAGACCAAACGGATCCTCCATGCAATTTGACAGAAACGTGAATTTTGACAAAATAAGACGCAAATTTGTAACACTATAAAGGATTCCGGTCAACATATTTGTGTGCTCTGCTATTAACAGTTACAGATGCTTATTGGCAACTGCATGTTTGCATCTAAAGACTAGATAAAAGTGTACGTGAGTACCGTAAAAGAATCTTAGACCCCATGAATGAGCCAAAAATGACACAAGGTCGGGTCAGAGCATAAGAAACACATTGGGCTGGGAGATCAGTAGAAACATGTGCACATACTGATAGGTTTGAGTAAACTGATGGAGCAGAATCTATGCTGATGGGGTCCTCCACATGTTGCTGAATGCTTCGGAGATGATGCTGTGTAGATTAACCCAAGCCATGTTTCCTGAAACTCAGCAAAACACTCTTCTGGTTT
The DNA here is from genome assembly GCF_963082965.1 of Carassius carassius. Classification (NCBI taxonomy): domain Eukaryota; kingdom Metazoa; phylum Chordata; class Actinopteri; order Cypriniformes; family Cyprinidae; genus Carassius; species Carassius carassius. The sequence goes on along the minus strand of NC_081757.1, from coordinate 39,394,127 downwards.
GATTCTGCAGTCTGCTGGGAGTACTGGCACACCCAATGACTAACAAGAAGTGACATACATACAGCTCTGGTCTATTCTTATACGATAAATCGCCCACGCTATGCACTGTGCTGTACCCGCAGTGTTCAAAGAGATGTGAATGTGTTTGATGAATGTTGTTCTAGAGCGCTTACTCAAAAACAACACACGAGATGAGAAAATGGAAAAACACCATCGCAATTAATCTTACATAAAACCACTAATAACCTTTCAATGTGAATAATTCACTACAGTGCAAACTATAAAAATAACAACATGTCCAAGTGCTAAAGATGTTCAAAATATGTTTAATATGTATAACAATAATAGTACTGCTTAACTAACAGAAACTGGTACTCAAACCTGGCTGTTCACATCTAGTTCACTTAGAGATGCCCACAAAAATAAACAGTTTGAGTTCAAGCTGATTGTGGAATGCGTTTGGTGAGAATACAATCTAATAGTGCTAGGTACTGACACAGATTTTATGATTCAATTTGATTCCAATTCACAAGCTCTTGATTCGATTTAATTTAATATCAATTAATTTGGATATATATATATCAGGTACATTAAACTAACCCGTCAGCTGATACATTACTATAATACTAAAAGTTAGGGCTGCACAATTAATCATGCACAATAAATATTTTAATTGTGATCATGATTTCTGCTTCTCTCGATTTAAGCATAATCATCTAAAATATTTGCCCACTGGTTATATATCCTAAGAATGTTACATTTTATTTACTTATTTTGCATGGGTAACAAGCCACCACAAGCTTTCATAGTTGTGGTGACCAAATGACAATAGTTTAAATCCTGCGCATCAGAGATTTTCAACCATGCACACATACTCTCTCTACACAATGTGCTACTGAGCTGAAAACACCATCAAAATGTAAACTGGAGTTTAGTACTGTATAAGTTGAAAGACACATCAGCTGAAAACAGCACAGACTGAAAGATTTTGGTTTATCAAAATGTTAAATCAATATTGCCAACCAAGCCCTACAATCTATACTATAGTTGACCAAAGAAGCAATATCCCTGTTAGTGTCTAGCAATGAGATATGAGCTGATAAACCATAGCTGATAACATAAATGTAACAATTTGACTTTTAAAAGCAAAATTTGGTTTGTGATTTCAATTTGAAATGTAACTCTGACCCTTTGACCATGATCACTGGTGCCAGACTTGGTGGTTCCAACATCTACAACAATCTCTACAAAAAAATGGTGCATCAAATAAACAGAAAAATCCAGTGAATTACAATCTGCCCCAGTTGACACAAAGAACACTGATACTTAATATAAACACTTTACAACTGCTGAAGGACATTCCCTATACTTGCAGGAACTGTATGAAGTCATTAAGTCTATATTGAATGAAACCCCTATGGAATGTTTTCAGCGCTTCTCAATACAAGCCTTCAGATATACAAGCAGTTCTTGAGGAAAAGGACCTTCATTGTGTTACACCAAATAATGTTACTGCTCAAACCACGGACATGGAGTAAAATCCAATTCCACTGTCTCTGACAGACGAAACAACCACCATTCCCGGAGTGGGGAAAAGATCATGTTCTCTTAGAATCACAAACATAAATCAGTAAGAATTCATCTGAGCCTGGGACTGACTCAGATTGTGTAACCTGTTGGCTGACCAGAGACTCAACCACCTGCTGGAAAATAGTTAGCCGATTTCTAGATGACTGTCTAGATTACAGTCTCTACAGATTCAGAATCAGTGGGAGACGGTGCTGATGACCGTATCTCAGCAGGTGAGTGTAAACAGCCAAAATGAGTAACTGACTGACTCAAAATCAGTCCTCGCCATGAACAATAAGCCTCTTCTCACAATAAAATAGCCAATGTCCTTCACTGATCTGATACAGACTTTTCTATGAGCAAAGACGAAGCCAAATATCATAAATACTGTCGTTATCCAAAGATATTGGGTAACCAAGCATATTTATTTGGTTCACTTACATTTAAATGACTAATAAAGCAAGAAAGCAGAGGGAGAACAGCCTGTGTTTTGCTCAATGACAAATAATAGTGTCTACAACGTGCCAAAACGCATGTGTCAGGTTCTCAGAAATGTCCTCTTTGTATTCATGGTGGTTCATAAAGATTTTTTTAATGACTCTAAAAATGTCATGTGGTGTAACCGTCGATTAAAAGGTAATAACATATTTTCCCTACACACTGAACACGTCAATGTCCACATCTTATTCAAAACATTTTTGAAAGTATTATGAAATATAATTCATATCAATTCTGGGAAGTCGTGCCATATGACATTTTACAGCCATGTCATGAAAATGACAAACTATCTGATATTTTAAGAGACTTACTGAACTTGAAACACAGTCTTGAGATTCTTCAGGGGTTCTCTGTATTCTATCACACTATTCCTGCATGTTTTTACACTTTCATTGCAACATATGAATTTTTTATAAAATAATAACGAAAGACTTTCCTCAAGAATCGAATTGCTCTTCTTCATTGAGGATGGCTACATCTCCTTTTTGAGATATCAGGGTCTCAAAATTTAAAAATATCATAATGAATCTTCATTCGGAAATTAAAAGCAAGCTCATAAGAAGACGTGTATTTTATATTACAGTTGAATCTTTAATCCTACGATTTCATGCAAAGGTCAATATTGACACATTACGCCTTGATAAACATGTAAACAAACAGTTAACCAGGCCACAACCCAACAGCTTAAGATGGACATTTGTAGCTTCTTTACTCAAGAACCAGGACAACTTTAAAGCCAATGCTAAGGAGATGTACAACATGTTCTTCTTCAGCTCAGATAAGCAAATATTTGGTCCAGAGTTAAGTTGATTTGTGTCTGTTAATTGGGCTGTGTAGAGCGATAGATCGGACAGAAGCACAGCAAAGCATTTCTGCACACCCTTTACAAAATGGACAGGACATGGGCTTGGAATTCTCCAATTAGTGCAAATAGAGGCAACTGGCATAAACCTTTAAGTAAACAATGATTATGCATTTGTTGACAAAAGGAAAGGCTGAAACATGAACTACATGAGTTTCCAAGTATGTGGGCAGATGTATTCACAGACTTCAGGAACTTTGAGGAAAACAAAGAAGTAGAATATACACTGGGAAAAACAAAGACGTAGAATATACACAGTTTTTTTCCATTCAGCTACTTCCAGAAGGCAGCTGTTTATGAATAAATGACTTGAGTCTACTTTTGGGTTTTTGTTTTCAGAAAACAGAAAAAAATTACTCCTTACCATCTCCACACCCTGGGGAAATGCCGTGCCATCCCAGTCCTTTTTAGGGAAGCGCTGAATGATCTTGCCGCATCCTTCACCAGATCCTAAAATTTATAGAGAAAAAAAAAGACAGAGCATTAACTGAAATGTGCAATTTTATTATTACATTTTCAAAACAGCATGAACGGTCGTATGGGGCATATCAGGACAATCCTGAACATAAAAAAAAAAGAATATTGCTAAGCGTGATCACAATTCCAGGTTTCCTAACTGGCACAATTACTCATGCATTCCTTTTGGTCTTTCTGGCATCCAAAACCATCTTTCCTGGCCCATTTTTTATTTTTTTTTTTGATGACAAAGACAGCATTGTATGCACAGGGCCAAGAGGGTTTCGTCAATTAACATTTACTAGTGTAAACATTGTAATGTGACAACACCAGCCCTTATGAACACAACCAAAACTAGAGAATGCAGCACATTTTAATGGAATAGTTTCTAAGAGGTCAGAGCCACCGGGCCTTTAACAGCTAATTTTAAGGCTTCATATCTTAACACAGATGTGGAGTTAAGACATTATCAAATACTCAGTTAGAAAAAATGTGCTAGATATCATTCTTCTTTGCTTATCTGGGGAATACATCACTGCCTGTGTTTTTGATAATATCTGGAACAGGGAATTGGAACCTGGAGTATACACCGGGTCAGGGGACGTTGGAGATCATTACAGTTTATCAGAATGTGAGTTTGGAAAGACCATTGAAAGTATGTTATTACAGATAGACAAAACAGGCCAGATATGTACTGGACGAACACATTGCTGGATTGTCACATTTTTGGAGTAAATGACTGATCAGATGACAGACAACTTCATAAAGATATTGCTCTTGGAATTGGGATGTTAAAATTTGAGAAAATACATTTTGACTGTTTGGGGAAATGTTTGCCAAGATGTGCAAATGCGTGTATAGGTGAGATATTGAATCCTAGTGTGAAATGACGTAAATGGACAGTTCACCCAAAAATGTAAATGCATCATTTAGTCACCCTCATTCAGTTCCAAACCTTTATGAATTTTGTTCTGTGAAACACAACAGATATTTTGGAAAACATCTCACAGTTTTTTGTGTATACAACTATAGTGTGGACTATAGTCAGTGTGGTCCAATGAGGGTGAGTAAATCATCACTTTTGCATAAACTGTTTAAAAAAATTAAATTAAAATCTTCTCTTTGATACAATCATATATTTATTTGACACAGACGTGTTGCTTTTTTCTATGAAAACAGTAGTGCTGACAGTCAACCTGCATCTAGATAAAATCATAGCTTTAAAAGTCAAAACATGGGCTTGAGCTACTCTAAACACACTAAGCACCTCTCATGGGTTTATGTTGACCGTGCAGAAAGATACAAGCTGTTTTGATTCGCAGGGTCTCTGATTCCAGTGTAATACTCTGCGATGTCATCAAACACTTGATCTGCCAAAGAGATAGATTATGGATTAGGGATATACCTTACAGATTTATGAATATAAAACGACTATAATAGACCTAAGCATATTTATCTAAAAAGAAAGGTAACACTTTATTATAGGGACCAACTCTCACTATTATTAATATATTGGCTGTTTATTAGTATTTATAAAGCACATATTCTGCATGACCATAATCTAAATCACAAATCTTATACAATACCTAAATTTAACAACTACCTTACTAACTATTAATAAGCATTTTATTAAGCGTATTAAAATAAGGAGTTTACTGAATGACCTGTATGACTTTTTTTTTTATTATCTACTGGAACAGAAATTATATTATTCAAAAAGTTTTCAGTATCTTTTTCATCCAATGAAAGTCAAAGGGGTCTGACATTGTCCGAATCTTACTGAATACCCTGTGAAGTCCACTATCCATAGAGATCTCTAGGGCAGAACAGTAGCTTTGATGTTGTGCTATCAGTATTTACCGGCATAGAGAAGCTATCAATCTTTGAGCTGGCAGGTTTCAGCCAATCAGCACTTGAGAAATCCTCACATTCCACAACATTTTACTCTATTTAGTTCATATTTCCCTCACCATTCATCACTGCATGACCTTAACATTAAACGTAACGGCCGTGTCCTGATTCTGAACCCCACAATAGAACGAGACACACGATAGTAAGTATCCACTCTCAAAAACATCCTGGGAGAAACACTGTCAAACGGTATTTTCCACTCCATATCTCATGCGGAAAACTTGTTTAAAGAACATTTCAAACAACTGAAGACTTAAGCAACAGTCATGACACAAACATCAAACTCAGCTAACAGAGTAAAATCTGGTCCTGACATGTGCGTATCTGCACTACGACCTGAAAACACACCCTACAGCAAAGAACAACACATTCAAATCTTGTCGTGAGGTGTGGTTCTACTTTGCGTTGGAGGAAAGTCAAAACAATGATTCAGAAACCAAAACTGGAGTCTGACATTTACACAAACAACTAAAATGTGCTCAATCATATTTACATTTTTCTGAACAAAACCTAAGTGGTGCTAGAACATGCCGCCACAATGCCGAGGTGCTGTAGATGGCTGCAAGGGCATTTCTATGTAATTTCAACATCATTTGTAGCAATTTTTAGCATAATGTTATGTTATTGCTAGGGTGCTCTAGATGGCTGCTGCTAGCTGTTGCTGAGGGAAGGCAGACATGGCTTTGCAATATATAGCTGTTTTATTGTGTTCATGTAGCTCAAGTGGTAGAGCATTGCTTTAACAAGCGCAAGGTTGGGGGTTCGAATCCTGGGGAACACATGTTAGGAAAAATTGTTAGCCTGAATGCAATGTGAGTCGCTTTGGATAAAAGCGTCTGCTAAATGCATAAATTTAATTTAATTTTTATTTTGTATAATTTCTTTGCTTATCAGAAAACATCATTCTGATTGGTCAATTATCTCATTCTGTTGTCAAATACTTGAGTATAATGAAGTTAGTCTAAATTGTATATTTGGTCTATAATGTTAAGTCAGCCAATCATTATTGCAGATAAAACCTGTTGTGGGATTATTTTGTTATTATGACTATCTAGTACCTTGAATATTATTTGAGAAATTTTTTTTTATTTATGAATATATTTTACATATTTAAGTATGCCGCTTGACTATTTATTAATAAAATATCCTAAATCCTGAAAAAAATATTCTCAGCTCTTTTCAACATTAATAATAATAATAATGATAATGATAATAATAACAATAAATGTTTTTTTGTAGAAAATCAGATTGTTAAAAGGATTTCTGAAGGATTGTGTGAATGGGGTAATAATGCAAGAAATTCAGTTTCAAAGTCAGCTTTGATTGTTCCTAATAAACTGTTTAACTCCACTCTTAAGTGGATATTAAATTATGTTGTGGGATAATTAAATATATTCTAAATAAACTACAAACATAAAATTATATAGATTTATGACTTTTACCAACAAAAAGTGTCTTAGAAAATTTAAATCAATATATTGTTTTCTGTAAGTGAGTAAACAAGAATTTTCACAGCTTTAACTTGTCAATGTTGCCAAATGACTATGGTATAAGTGGGATAATGCATGGCTAGCTGTAGTGTTGTCAAAAGACCCGGTACTTCGGTACCAAGTCGGTGCTAAAAAAATTTAAATGTGACGGTACCAGGTTTCTTTAAGTACCGGTAGTACCGAGGTCCCGTTCAAACCCGGTTCAGTGCTATGATTTCCGCGAAGCAGAAAACGAGGACGGAATCTCAAAATACAGTCATGAAAATGAAACTTACATTTTAATATGGACAGTCACGGAATTTGTCAAAGTTTTTAAAACTAAATGAAGAGAAAACTGAAGTCGTGTGGTTTGGAGTTCCAAATAATCTTAATGATCTGGGTGATTTAGCCCCCTTTTGTAAGCCATTAGTCTGGAATTTAGGTGTTCTTTTCGACAGTGATCTCAGGTTTGAGAGACAAATTTATTCTGTCGTTAAGTCTTGTTTCTATCATTTGAGATTAATAGCGAAAGTGAAACCATTTCTGTCCACTCGTGATCTCGAAAAGCTCATTCATGCATTTATATTTACAAGACTAGATTACTGCAATGCGCTGTACGTCGGCATAAATAACTCACTGATTAAATGCTTACAACTAGTTCAAAACGCCGCTGCGAGACTTTTGAACTCGTAAGCAAGACCATATTACCCCAGTATTGAGCTCTTTAAATTGGCTACCGATTGACTACAGAATAAATTTTAAAATTTTAATTTATGTTCATAAATCACTGCATGGTATGGCTCCGTTGTACCTGGCAAATCTTATTGAGAAATATGCACCAAAACGGTCCTTGAGGTCAGCTGACCAGCTGGTTTTAACGACTCCAAGAACAAAGCGGAGAAGTGGAGATCAAGCTTTTGTAGCGATAGCTCCTAAACTCTGGAATGATCTACCCCTTTCTATCAGATTGGAACGTACATTTACAGTTTTTAAACATAAGCTTAAAGAATACCTCCTAGCTCTAGCATTAAATGGGGTATAGTAGTTGCTTTTGTAGGTTATCAAACTGAGGGGTTTAATTCATTATTTATATGTGGTGTTAATGATGTATGTTTTTATGATTGCGTATGTGTTTGTACAGCACTTTGTTAAATGACAAGTTGTGTAAAAGTGCTTAATAAATAAATAAGGAAGGAAGGAATAAGGAAGGAAAGTTAGCATAAATTAATCAAATCAAATCTCCATATGGACCAGTATCTGTAAATGTTAAGCCGCAAAAGTTGTTTGAAATATGAATCCGTGTTCTGCGCGTCTCTGTGTGAATTAATGAATGGCAGAGACGTGCGGGTTTGTTTACTACATAGACTGAAGCGCATGATGCTTGCATTAATTTCAGCATCTGAGCTTCAGAGTTCTCTCTCCATCAAGCGATCTGAACTTTTCAGTTCATCTCAATGGACGCACAGCGCATCTGTAATTGATGCTCTGTAAACTCTGTGTGAAGGCGCACGACTCACCGTCGCTTTGCTGATAGCGCTGTTTCTCACACATGCAAAGAGAGAGAGAGCGAGAGTCTTACCACGCTGAATCGACACGCTATATGTAAACTATTCTTTGTTGTCTTCTCCTGTCAAAATAATGGAGTTCATTTAGAATTATTCATATTCATTTTCGAACAAGCAGAAGACATACCGGTTTCTCCGGTATTGGGCGGAGCTAATGCGCAAATGGCAATTTCATTGGCTAGCGCTGATCTAGTACCGTCCCTGTTTTGATTTCAGCAAATCAGTTTGACCGAACGCAGACAACGTGATTAATATTCATGAACCCAGCAGCTCATCAATTCATAGTGCATTGTATATACATTAGTATGATAGTAGAATTAGTAGTAGTATTATCTTTAAATAATAATTAATATGATCTACAACCTGATTTCCGGAAAAGTTGGGACGTTTTTTAAATTTTAATAAAATGAAAACTAAAGGAATTTCAAATCACATGAGCCAATATTTTATTCACAATAGAACATAGATAACGTAGCAAATGTTTAAACTGAGAAATTTTACACTTTTATCCACTTAATTAGCTCATTTAAAATTTAATGCCTGCTACAGGTCTCAAAAAAGTTGGCACGGGGGCAACAAATGGCTAAAAAAGCAAGCAGTTTTGAAAAGATTCAGCTGGGAGAACATCTAGTGATTAATTAAGTTAATTGATATCAGGTCTGTAACATGATTAGCTATAAAAGCTTTGTCTTAGAGAAGCAGAGTCTCTCAGAAGTAAAGATGGGCAGAGGCTCTCCAATCTGTGAAAGACTGCGTAAAAGAATTGTGGAAAACTTTAAAAACAATGTTCCTCAACGTCAAATTGCAAAGGCTTTGCAAATCTCATCATCTACAGTGCATAACATCATCAAAAGATTCAGAGAAACTGGAGAAATCTCTGTGCTAAGGGACAAGGCCGGAGACCTTTATTGGATCCCCGTGGTCTTCGGGCTCTCAGACGACACTGCATCACTCATCGGCATGATTGTGTCAATGACATTACTAAATGGGCCCAGGAATACTTTCAGAAACCACTGTCGGTAAACACAATCCGCCGTGCCATCAGCAGATGCCAACTAAAGCTCTATCATGCAAAAAGGAAGCCATATGTGAACATGGTCCAGAAGCGCCGTCGTGTCCTGTGGGCCAAGGCTCATTTAAAATGGACTATTTCAAAGTGGAATAGTGTTTTATGGTCAGACGAGTCCAAATTTGACATTCTTGTTGGAAATCACGGACGCCGTGTCCTCCGGGCTAAAGAGGAGGGAGACCTTCCAGCATGTTATCAGCGTTCAGTTCAAAAGCCAGCATCTCTGATGGTATGGGGGTGCATAAGTGCATACAGTATGGGCAGCTTGCATGTTTTGGAAGGCTCTGTGAATGCTGAAAGGTATATAAAGGTTTTAGAGCAACATATGCTTCCCTCCAAACAACGTCTTTTTCAGGGAAGGCCTTGTTTATTTCAGCAGGACAATGCAAAACCACATACTGCAGCTATAACAACAGCATGTCTTCGTCGTAGAAGAGTCCGGGTGCTAACCTGGCCTGCCTGCAGTCCAGATCTTTCACCTATAGAGAACATTTGGCGCATCATTAAACGAAAAATACGTCAAAGACGACCACGAACTCTTCAGCAGCTGGAAATCTATATAAGGCAAGAATGGGACCAAATTCCAACAGCAAAACTCCAGCAACTCATAGCCTCAATGCCCAGACGTCTTCAAACTGTTTTGAAAAGAAAAGGAGATGCTACACCATGGTAAACATGCCCCGTCCCAACTATTTTGAGACCTGTAGCAGAAATCAAAATTGAAATGAGCTCATTTTGTGCATAAAATTGTAAACTTTCTCAGTTTAAACATTTGCTATGTTATCTATGTTCTATTGTGAATAAAATATTGGCTCATGTGATTTGAAAGTCTTTTAGTTTTCATTTTATTAAAATTTAAAAAACGTCCCAACTTTTCCGGAATTCGGGTTGTATTACAATTTTTTTTTACAGAAACCCTCAATGACCAAAAATATCTTAAGCTTCACCACCAGTCTTAAGTTCAGTTAAAATGACAAATATGCATTCATTAGGCCTAAAAGTAAATTTTTACATAAAGGCATTGTGCTAGAAATATTACTATTATTTAGTAAAATGTATGTGATACTGCTACTACTATTGAAAAAATTTATAAAACTTTATTTTTTTAAAGAAATAAATCACAATATTTCTTCCATGTTTTAATTGTAATAGCAAATCCCCTTTATTTACCAAAAATAAAATGTGTTTAAATTTCATAAATTAAAAGACAAATTAAATTTGGGTGAAACTTGTTTACTGTTTTTCATAATTATATAACTTGTAGAAAAACTTTAAACACAATTGTAAATAAAGTTTTTTTTTTTTAATTAGCATATTTTTGTGTTTTGCTTTGGTACCGAAATTGGTACCGAGAACTGTGGATTTTCACTGGTATCAGTACCGAATACTGAAATTTTGGTACCGTGACAACACTAGCTAGCTGTGCAGTAAACAATATTAATGCACTTCTAGGCCTCCATGCCGAGCATTAAAATCATTTGATGCACAGCTGGCCATGCATTATCCCTTATATATGGCATTTGTTTCCCAGTTGCACTCACATACCAGAAAGGCAAACCACCAAGGTACCTCCTACAATGCAATTCTATTATATTTTGGCTTGTTTTTTTAATTTGATAACTGAAAATAAAAAAGACACACCTCACCTCAAAACCTTGCTTTTTTGTGGAGGTATATATGGCACACTTTGGGTTAAGGGTTTGTTCAAGTAGAGAAAATTTAAGAAATCCAAAGACATTGTCCAAAAATAAATCATTTTCATATTCAAACAATTGCATTATTAAAACTCCTGATTTATTGCTACATTTCTTATTCACTGGAAAACTGTTATTCATCTTCAGGCATTCTGATCTAGATCAGACAGTGCAGACGGCTGAAAAGTAGGGAGCTGGCTTCTCTTTGCGTCACCACTACGTTAACATCTAACCTGAACTGGCTCATCACACAGGTGTGCAGGGGAGACAAAACACATCCCATCTGTGCGGGGCTTTGGAAAAATTCTGATGCCCCAGTTCTGCACTATATCAGTTAGGTAAAGCAAATATTTTGCTTCAAAAAACAAGTGAGTGTTTTGCCAGAAATCCCAGAGTCATCCCACAATCAGCCTTCACAATGCTGTCCAAAAAACAAGATAGGCAAAGGAATATGCTATCATTTGCATGGTAAAGGGTATGAAAGATTTGCAAATTTGTGATGTCAAAACATCCAGATTCCAGGAAGTACGCCAGTAGACCAGAGCAGCTGCATAACTGAAAAATAAATGTCCTGAGCAAAATGTAACTCATAGGGTTTTCCAAAGAGTTGATGCACCAGAAACAAATACAACAAATAGCAAAATGATAAGTGTAATTTATTTTGGCTGTCTGAAGTCAACCACACCACCGGGTGCTCAGAACAAAGGTGCAAAGCAGTTCAGCATCAAAGATCTTCAAGCTCTTGTGGATGATCATATTGTGACTTCTTATTACAATTGGTTTAACAAAATTGCATAGAATGAAACATGGTTAACAATGTCGGAGAGTTTGGGTAGAGGTCATCCAATCCAAACCGCTTTGGATATTTCCATATTATCACTTATCAGGAAACTGAAAGTGATCAATCCAAGTTCATCAACAGTTCATCAGTGTAACCTTTCACCAGCTTCAGTGAGAAACAATGAGCCGTTTAAAGCAGGCAAATCATTTGACAAAATCAATCATCTTTGTTTTTCCATTTTCAAAGAACTTTGAAGATACTTGCGTAAATTTTTTTCTGTCAAGAACATTTTGTCTGCTATGATAAATATCTTAATGGAGAATCCAAATGATCTATTCTAGGCCAAAACTGCAATCTTCTATTGCAAAACAGCCAAGTTGAAGAGAAAAGAATTTCACTTCCATGACACAATTCCAGTCGATATCACCACCTTATCTTTCCATGAAACAATCAGCCCTGAAATCAACATCCTATTATCCACACAATGTTAATAGAGGTGTTAAAATGAGATCAGTCGTAATAAACTTCAAAGATTTATATGGCCTGCCAATCGGGTTTTCCACTGTCCAGTGGCAGCAAAACATTTCCTCTGTACATCAGAAGTGCCATCTCTAACCACAAAGCACTAATTTATGCTAGTAACGTTAGCATAGACTTCACACATATTTGTGATTTTGTCAGGAACTGACTCTTTCATTTAAAAGGATATCATATCAGGAAGCAGATACCAATAACAAAACAGACATAGAAATGAAGAGTGTCCCTATTGGATAATACTATGGATAAAAAGCGTCTTTTAATGACAAATAACCAGTCACGGAGACATAATTCTCCAAACACAGATTCCGATTCGGTGAGCAATGACAAATATAAATGATTCATAATCAAATTGTGATGGAAAATGCAATATAAATCTTAGAACATAAATTTTTCTAAAACTAAATTAACATTTAACACTAAAATATTTAGGACTAAATCACTGTTTATTTTTTAGAACGTTTATTAAATGTTGACAAAACTGACGCAAAAAGAAACTGACTTCACAGATGCTGATACAGTCAATTTATTATGCTGGTAAATAAGATAAATTAAGAAAAACGATAACTGCAGTTGGGTTGATTTGATTAAGTAATGATAACTTAAACAGATAAAAGAAATAACTTAAAAATACAGGTAACTTACAAAAATTAAGTTTACTGAAAGTATGTTTTTTTATGTATAAAAAGCTTTCACACAGTAATACCAGTAAACTGCTGTAAAATTACCAGAATGACTTTACCAGTAAATTCAAAAATGCACTGCTCACAGGCAATGACATTTCATTTTTTTTCTGGTAAAGGACCATTTACAAATCCATTTCAAAATACAGGTAAATTCTGTAACTTCATTCGTCAGAAATGACCTCTTAACAGCTGTGCTTTGTTGTAAAAATTTATGTTTTCATTTTTACATCAAACTGAACTACACAGCGAGGAGTAAATGCGTCATCTGCATCAGAATGTTTTTAATTGGCTGTAAGCCGTTGGATTTCAACAGCACTGGATTGGCCCAGAGTAGACCTCTTACATTAGTGTGTTTTGAACTCGTACGTGCTCATACCGGTCATTTTCATTCTGCGTTCACACTAGGGCTGCACGATTAATCGCATGCAATTGTCATGCGTATCTCGTTAGTAAAGCCAGTTCTGTGATTAGCGGTAAATGTCCATCACCTGCTTTCAAATGAAGCGGCACTTAATAGAGCTGTAGTTCACTGACAAGCTACGCAATATCGCGTTCATAATCGAATTGCATGCAATTAATCGTGCAGCCCTAGTTCACACACAGCAGAATTCCTGCTATTTACTGGTAATGTTACAACTTCCCTTACTGCTAAATTGCTGGAACGAATTTACCAGTATTTTTAAAAAGGGGCTGTTTATACATGATTGCTTTACTGTAATTTACTGGTAATTACTATATGTGGGAAAGAGATGATACATTTGCATCATCAGTCTCCTCATGCAGCATTTGTCATATGTTACATTTTAATAAAAAAAAAATTATAAACAATGTAAAGCACTTACACAGGTGATTTAAAGTGATAGTTCAACAAAAAATTGAATCCTATCATTTGCTCACTAAATGATGACAGAATTTTTATTTTCTGTTTATGTCTAAACAGGGTTTTCACTGTGCTGTATGCCTACTGAAATTATGCCAATATTTAATTTTGTATATTTACACAATATTAAACTGAAAACTTTTAAACAAAAAGACATATTGTGTTGAAAAACTAAACACTTAGAAAGTTTCATAATTTAAACTGAACATGAGTCAGATTCTTGCTAATGCATAATCACATTTGTGTGGACCATTTTGGAAAGCAGCCTACTTCTTAAAAAGACTAATCTTTAGACATAATAGACATTCATAAAAAAAAATGACCAAAAAGCCAAGAAAACATTATTCATTAACTAACCAGGGATGGGTAGTGTACCCAAAAACTGTACTCGAATAAAATTATTTATAGAATTATTTACAGTAATTGTTTAAAGAAACAGTCTGAATAGTTACTTGAGTAAGAGTAAAAAGTATCAGATAAAATAAAATAAAAAATACTTAAGTAGTTCCACACACACACACACACACGCGTGCACACACACACATATCTTCTTCAGTGCTACATAATCCTTCAGAAATCATTACAGTATGTTGATTCATTATCAATGCTGCTCTTTGTAGCTTTCATCAGAGAATCCTGAACAAAATGTCACAGGTTCCCAAAAATATTAAGCAGCAAAACTGTTTCCAACGCTGGTAATAAATCAATGTATGAGAAGGATTTCTTAAGGATCAAATGACTCTCAAACCTGGAGTGACAGCTGATGAAAATTCAGATTTGCATCACTGAATTAAATTACATTTTAATGTATAATAATCACGTAGTATATATGTATAAATAACCTCTGACACTCCGCTATCGAACATCTGAACATAACAAAACCAAATGCACATTCTTTAAATGCTTCTTCCATCAGTTCTGCAAAATGTAAACAAATGTATATTTTTCAAGAATAAATATTGTGAAAATATCAATATTAATTGTGTCTAAATAAAGGCATTTCTCCTGGAATAGGTCGCACGGAACTGCACAGCTAACGCAGTTTTGGCAGGTGTTTATTTCATACTGCGACAGCTTGTATAAATTATACATTGCATTAAATGTATAAGGTACATGTACATCAAACTGGCAATGTCATAGTGGTATCGTGTACTATAATCGATGTAGCCTTTCTATACCTGTCGAACCGTAGACAGCACATGCAGTGTTCATCTTATAAAGATCTTGATAGCTAGCAAACAATAGCCTTTACAGATTTACTCTCAATTGACTGTAGATCCAAAACCACGTCTTCAATGCTCCTGATGTTCTTAAACTTTTTTACTCTAAATGAGAACAGCTTGAGACGACTCAAGTGCGTGCGGCAGGGAACTGAATGAATCACTCAAAGTGACACGTGAACCAATTTACTTTGATGAATTTACATGGTTTGCTAACTGGTTTGATCAAGCCTTTGAACAGAAAAGAATGAATCATTCACGTATGGCCCAGAAAAAAAGTGATGGCGTGTTTGGAATAAATTGAAGCATTTTAAACTTGTATTGCATCATGATAAAATAATGAGAGAAGCGTCGTCCACAGTAACGAAGTAAAAGTACCATTTTTTTCACAAAAAATATACTTGAGTAAAAGTACCCATCTTTAAATATACTCTAAAAGTATTAGTTACCCAAAAGATTTACTCAAGTATGTTACTCGTTACTACCCACTACCTGCCACTTACACAAACAGCTAATTGTTGTAAAACTCCAATACATGGACCAGCTCATCAGAAACTGAAGAAATATCCAAAATTAAGGTCCATACCACATGCCTCTATTCCCAAGGGTTCACATCTGTCAAGTATAAAAAGAGTGCTCACACAAACATCTGCACATGGAAATGCTTAAAAACACCGTTTTGTTCATGATATATTTAGTGTTCCACACCAGGTTTTACTTACATTATGTAATTCATTTTTCAGCACGCAGGTTCAATCAATACATGATCTTGTAAAGAAAGAAAAAATCTGCAAGATACCACTCAATTTATGATGATGTGGCAACAGGGGTTTATATTTTTTTGTTTTTTTTTGCCAATGACTATTTACTGTTCTTAATACAGCAGCATTATTTATAGCCAATAAACTGGTCACCCATTGTGAGATTACACTCAAAAAATTACTTTCTTTTATGTCGTTCACTGTAAACAATTAATTTTGACTTAACACCATTGTATCAGGTTTCTAATTTCAACATGACTGCATCATGTTAAACTGACTTGTTTGAAAGAACATTATTTCAATCAAGAAGCTCAAAATATGTTTTACACTTCCCATCATGCTTTGCACAAGGATGGCTATGGGGAGAGCAAATGTTATAAAGTTTTATTTTACTTTACTTTTATTTTAAGCAAGACGAGAAAATAGGGTACTTGTCCATGTCTAATGTTAAATTTTGTTGGTACTGTATTTTAAAAGGTTATGTTGGTATTTCCCCAGGGCCTCCTCCCGGTGAGACATGCCTGGAACACCTCCCTGGGAAGGCGTCTAGGAGGCATCCGAAATAGATGCCCGAGCCACCTCAGCTGGCTCTTCTCGATGTGGAGGAGCAACGGCTCTACTCTGAGCTCCTCCCGAGTGACCTATGTCTCCCGGCTGGCCTGGGAACGCCTCGGGGTCCCCCCGGAAGAGCTGGAAGAAGTGGCTAGGGAGAGGGAAGTTTGGGCGTCTCTGCTTAGACTGTTGCCCCTGCGACCCAGCCCCAGATAAGCGGAAGATGATGAATGGATGGATGTTGGTATTTTTGGGCAAGTTGCATTTGTGGTGGTGAAGTGGAGCATGTGCTTGGGCTGAGGACCTGTTATAAAGAATTCAAGTTGCTTTAATAAAAAAGCAACTCCAATGGGAGTGCTAGGGATATTAACAATGCCATCTTTAGACTTTATACAATATCTAATAAAGAAAAGTTATGCTAGAATGTTTTTATAACACTTTGGCTGAACTTGAATGGAATGGATTCTACTCAAATAGTTAATTACTAAGCAAACTGACTAAACTTATCAAAAATGACATTCAACCAAAAACACACTCACCAATAAGACAAATACCTCAGAACTCTCTCTAAACAACTTGGAACTTGGGCTTCTTCTGTGGAACACTAAAGAATATAATATGAACAATGTTTTTGTCCATACAACATTGGTCAGTGTGGTCCAAAACAACATTGAACTCCACTGACACATTTCCGACCTAGAGCATACAGAAAGTCATACAGGTTCAAAACAACATGAGGGTGAGTAAACGGGGACAGGATTTAAAATTTGGGGTGAATTCCCTTTATAAAAACATATTAAGTATTTAAAAATCAAGATTCAACCATTTTTTCTGCTGTCAGGTAGATTTTTAGTTGTTCCGCTGCCGATTTCTCTTGTGCATATGTAAGAAAAACATACACTTCAGTAACATGAGAAAGGCATCTCAGAGCAGTTCTTCCAAATTAGGAATGTGCAATGCCTTCTCATTTATTATCTTTACCTAAAGGGGATAAAAATTCAAGCTGTTCCTGTGAGGATGATTCGTGAATTCATGCAATCCCCCACAGACGTCAGGAACACTGAGTACACCAGCACAACACAGCCATTTATGCACTGGATATCTGTATGAGCCAAAACAGGGCAAACTGCTCACCTATTCATATGCCACAAGTGACAGAGAAGATTCAGCTAGAGCAGCCCTTAAAGACTGAAGCCTGGAGAAAATCCAGCTTATCTGATGCCCTCAGTAGAGGCTAGTCAGTGTCTTTGAGTTACTGAAAGAAAGGCCTCACTCAAGTGAACTCTATGGACGGTTATCACTGCTGAGAAAGACATTGCATGAACATAAACAGTTGTCTATTCAGAGAAGACAGGCTGGAGTTCAGCACACAATTAAATAATTTATGGGTATGGATGTTTTCATACTAGAGTCATGGTCTTTTTGTTTTATAAAAAAATAATAATACTTAAGATTTAAGTGGACTAATAAGTATGTTTCCCTTAGTGATAGATAGGGGTGCTCCGATTTATTGACTACCGATCACTATCTGCAGATAATCGCTTTGGGATGTTTGATCAGCAGTCTCTAAAAAGGTCTATCTCATAAACAGTGAGAGGGTTGGCATGGCATGCAGCTGCACCATCTCAGTCTCTGTCTATAGTAATTAGAAAACTTTCTGTGAGACATAATTTCACAAACAGTGTGAGTGAATCACTTCGCATGCGCGCTCGCTCTCTCAAATGGCTTCAAATCAAATCGCATCTGCAATAGCGAGCTGCACGCTGCACAGTTAACACAGGAATTGTCACTTGCACAATCGAGGCAGTGTCGCATCGTCACTAAAGTTTAGAAATTGCATTTGTTTTTCATTCTTGACAGTGTTTAAACCATAAAGCGCTCACATGTTCTCCTAGAGCCCATGCACACTCACAGCGCACACACGCAATGCCAGGTTCACATTACTCCGTTTGCAGTGCTTATTTGGTGCATATTTTTTCCGCGCTCATGTCGGCAGTGTGTTCCATGAGCAGTGCATCTTTAGCAGTGCAGCGATCATTTGTTTGTTTGATTGCAGTAAATATGAACATTGGCCTTGGCGATATACCAGTCGACCACTACTTGTGTGCATAAAACAGACACTAACACTGTCAAAACATGCCATCGGAGAAACACTAACTAGCTAGAGTTTCAATCAATGATTTTTGCTGTCCAAAACGGTTTCTACAAATATTTTCTACTGCCAGAGTGTTGGTACAAGACTAGTTTTCTCTGGCCTTGAAAGCATGGAATGGAAAGCATCAGCAATATGACAGCTTTCGGTTTCAAATTATTGTAGTGTTTCTGAGTCTCTGAGAGAGATGGGTTTTGGTAATATTATGGATAATAGCATGCCTATGTATACACAGAATAAATGCCTCATTAGTGTTTGCTCCTGCTGAAACAGAGGTCCATGACCTATTTTGCACAGACACTTAACTCCAAAAACAAATGCAGTCAATCTTGACCACAGTCTCAGCTACAGCATACTACGGTCTGACAAAGTCTGCCTCTGTTTTTAAGCAACACTGTACAATCTGACAAGCAACAATCGCATAAAGGCAAGGGAAAACAATGTGCACCAGAATTTAGTCAGCTCCTCCACCGCACACTGCTGGAGATGTGGGATAAATGTAAGATTATTCGGTCTCTGAATATGGAGTTCACTTGAGAAAAATACTGTTTGGTGCATAGCTTTTCTTATTTATATGTCCATAAAGTAAGACAAAAGTTAGATCTATTTAAAAACTTTAACAAATCTCATAGCATTAGTAAGTATTAGTAAGATATTTAAATGGTTTATGATCAAAGCTTTGTGGTTTCTAATGTGCAGGTCAAGTTATATCAATCAATGAAAAGAGAGAAGGACAAACAATTATTCCTCAAAAGCCTAGTGGACCATATTAATCACTTAAGTTACTTCAGTTCAGAAGGCCCAATGTTCATGACACTTACAATATAAAAGTTAGTTTATAAAAATCAAGAAATATTTCACAGCAAAAAGACAAATGTACATGACCTGAAGGCGGACATTTTTATATTCAAGTTGTTTTTACTTGCTAAAAAGTATGAACCAATTAGAGGACAGAAAGCATGTAGTGGAATAAGTAAAACCGGTTTTTCAGTAAAGTTTTGATCATGCTGACAGTTTAGATGCCATAGAAATGGATGTATCAAATATCATACAGTACGTTTTATAGGGTTAAATTAAAAATGTCTTTTTCAGTACTTTGGCATTTCAAAGTCATCACGTCACAGCATCACGTCACAGCATCGTTTTGTGTGCAGACGTGCGCTTTTCAGATGACCTGCTGCTTCCTTCGGCATTTGCGCATTTAAACACGATCATGTGCGTTGAATTCAGAGCAGTGTGGAGCACCTGTAGACTCCACGCGATTACGCACAGCTCGAGACACGTAAAGTCCTGTTTCCTCTGCATCCGCTTTCCACAACACAGGAAGAGCTATCCGGCAGATCCTGAAGGCGCACACGCACACACACACACACACACACAGAGAGCACCGGATCGCTCTCCAATGACCCAAACCTAGCGGCTAAATGTGGAAATCAATGCAACGTAGCGCGCTTGAATCGCCATTTAGAGATCAATAAGTCTGGCTTGAAAACAAATAGTAACAAGCAAACGCATGAGTCACTTAAACCGCGCTGTTCATGTACACGCGACAAATACAGTAGGTGTGTGCTGAGATTTACTCAGTGAATGGTGCTAAAACACTCATATATCAAACAAAACACATTATAAGACATGCTATTATGAAAACATTGAGCGGTGTTGAACATGCATATTAAACAATAGCTAAATGACCACACCATCCTAGCCAGCTCTTTTAAACCCCCATTTAGACAAACACGTACTAGCTACTTGATTTATAAACACAAACAGCAACAACCAGAGTTTATTCCCTGCTAACACTGACACGTACTTCCTCTTGATACCGATAATAACACGTCAAGGAAAGTGAAATCCATCAATTAATCTCTTGAAGCGCAGCAGTATTGCAGTAACGTTAGTTGTTGCTAACGGCCTAAATAAATCATAACACCCCTCCACTCACAAACACGGCAGCTTACCAGCTTTATCCTGGTCGTATCCCACCACTATGAAATAATCAGCCAGTCTAGCCATGGTTTCCTCTTTTGGTGAAATTCTGCAAGACAATTCAGCATTTTTCTTTCTTCAAAAGCACAGCCATGTTTGACACAGAGGGAGCCAGTGCGCGTGCGTGGACTGACGGTTGTCCGTTCATGGGCGTGGGTCTGACTCCAGCCATAATAGGCTACATACTATACTACTAAAAGGGTTCTCCCTGACGAGAATAATTCCATGTTATGTTATAATGATGCAAAGTGAGTTAGTGTATTTACGTAGTAAGTTAGTCTTAATGTGGACTATGCAAAGGTATGAGATCATAGATTCGTGATGGAGCACATATGCGTCAGCAGAATTTGAATTTGTTTTTGTGACGCCACAGTGTTTCAAATGTAAATATAAAAGTTACAAAATAATATCTCATACAATACGTGGTAATAATAAACAACTGGTCGCTACATTTTTTTTCTCAGGTGGGAGAGATGTATTCCAGCAAATCTAGATCATTTAAAACGAAAAAATGGACCATGTTATCTCATTTATGCAGAATAGAAAAGGAAAGTGTTTATCAGGAAATGTGTAGACTAACGTTTGAATATGGCACCGTTCATATTAGCTCATAACAGGGAAATACAAGTCCATAATCCACTAGAAAAGTTTTAAACACTTCAATTGAGTGTATGTTTTTGTAATTGACCATCCATTCGTCACTGAAAAGTAACATAAAAAAGTTTATTTTCTTTCTAATCATTTTTTTTTATCCAAATGAAGTGCATAAAAGCCAATTAATCTTGGCAAAAGATACAAAGTTGCAAGTTAATTACAATTATGATTAAATAACGATAAGCAGAATAAACTATTCTAATATAGGTCTTTAGCTTATCTGTACAACAAAATAATGCTGCATAACCTTTTCAAATGTATGACCCTGCTAGATAATACATGTAATGATACTTTGGTATAGTGTTACTGAATGATTACCATGTACTTAACAAGGAACCAACAAAAATAACATGAAAACTCATCATGACATAAGGGTGTTCAGTGACTCACAGTTAACTGTAGCATTCCTGAGCATATAATACACAGGTAGACCTATTTCCCACCTGCATCTGTGGGTTCCCTCATTATACTTCAAATATCAACAACCCATTGTCATGGCTATGACATATTGATTTAGCAAACATTATTTTACCATATATGGGCTGAGAGGCAAACAACTGGATGGTGTCCTTGAGTGAATGTTGTGCAATCTTTCACTTCCCATATAAGGATAAAAACAGCAATTGACATGAGCTTATTACATTTTTGTGAAAAACATGTTGGCTGTTCTATGAAAAATTATACAAATTAATTTTAGTAATTATTTTATTAGAATAATTTAATCTGATTTAGTCTAAAGTGAGGGGAAAAAACATTTACAAACTAGGTGAAGGTCAGTAGGCATTCTCCCAAAAATTAAAATGTACCGTTATCTGTGTTTACATATCCAGAAATAGAGTCTTACCTCTTACACAGAAAATCTGACAGGTGTAACTCAGAGGTACTTTAGTAGTCAAAGATCAACTGTCAATTAGAAAATAAACACTATCAATATTAGCTTAATCAATGTAAGCTTAACAACCCTTTCAAATACTGTTAAAATCATTTTTATTTATGAGACAATTTTTGTTTAATTTGATCTTTTTGAACTTTTAAAAATTTTGATTTTGTGTAAATCTAAATTAATTGCATTGGCCAATATGTTTTATGCAGAATATTAATTTCATATAAAAGAAAATTGTCTGTCTTTGTGTCTGACACACAAGTAACAGTTGTACCCCTAGCCAACACCCAGATAAAAAAAATCACGAGCAATGTAATAGCAGAAAGTAAATTTAATGTCACGTTGGGATTTTTCAAAGAATTCCCCAGATTGGCAGTTACTTATTATTCCCAGAAACTCACAGAAAGTTATTTTAGCAATAACCCATCAAGTTCCCCAGTTTCATTTTCATATTCTCTTTCATGCTCCAATTGAGGTGGCCACCCTGAACTACAGAAATGAAGAGCTGGGATGAGAGAGAGCGTGTTAACTTGCTCCTCCCATTTCTCTGCAGTATAAATGCACTTACGCCTGCTATGCAGAGTCAGACTATTAGCAGAGTATCACCGCTGCCATAGCACTAAGAGCAAGTGAAACACCTCTGGATTACTTTCTACACAGACTTCTGAAGCCAACCCAAGAGTACTTCAACACAGGTATGCATTTTCAAAGGAACCTTATGTGAATCTGTTAACTGCTCAGTGTCTTTTCTTTAAGGGTCAAGGCTCATATGCACAGGTTATCTATAGTTATATAAGAAACTGAACCCTAGTTTAGCATCTATAAGCCAGGTAACTTGTTTCTATCTGTTAGGCAAAAACTTCATCTGATTTGAAAGGAATTTTGAGTGATTTTTTTTAAAAACAGGTACTGATGGAGTTAAGGACACCCTGTTTTGTAAAAATCCACTGTATTATACATCATTGTCCCTTTCACTGCTTATCAGGGAACTGAAGCATAGTTGCAAGTTTACTTATTCAAAGGAAGTGCGACCTCAGCCTGACATTGTAAATAAATGCATGATGAATGTAAATGGCTTGGATTTTGGACTCTTGAGCAAGCGTGAGCAAAGCATGGTTTGCACAGAGTAGGGGAGTTGCATGCAGGTGATTGGAGGTTTCAGCTGCTTTCTTTCAAAACGGATATCTAACAGATGATTCATTTGCTTTTTCCTTCAAGATTTCAGTCACGATGCAACTGATACTGCAGTCAATCTTCTGCTGCTGCCTGCTGGCCACCATTGCACCCGGTGTGGACAGTGCAAAACATGACCTGAAAAGAAGGTAAGCTGATGTGTTGATTTGATTTCAGGCTTTTAGTCATGTTTGGAATTGGTTGGAAAGTTTCTAAGGAACACTCTCTTTTCTCTACTTGATACTTAGTGTCCGGCTGCAGAGATTGAAAAGGGATTTGAACCTTGCTGCACTGAGGGCTTTAGACAGCAACCAGTTTGTCAGACCAGACGATGTCAAAGACAACTTAAGGCCACATTCCAGGTAAGAATTAGCAAGCATTACCAGCTGTAAATTATGTCATTGTTTTCTCTAAGTTAAGTGTGGTTTCACATGGTGAAGTACAAACTTGTAAGCCCAGGAACATTAAACTAAGACTTTAAGCCAAAAGCAATTGCTCAGGATCTCCAGGCAGGCATTAATGTCCTTTTCCCTTGTCTGCCTTTCCAGCACTGACATCAGCATAAGGACAAAACGCTCCAAGAACTCCATCAACCAGTCCAGGAGAGCGGGCTGCTCGCTTGGCACCTGCACGGTGCATGTGCTGGCACACCGTCTCCATGATCTCAACAACAAGCTGAAGATCGGGAATGCACCCGCTGACAAGATCAATCCCTACGGGTACGGCCGGCGGCGAAGGTCCGCTCCAGAGAAAGTAATGACACTGCGACAGGAGGGCAGCAGGCTGCGGACGGTGTGGAGCAGCTCAAACTCTCAATCACAGCTGCACAAGCTGGAAGCACTGCTCAGACGGACGTGAGCGCACGGGGTGGGAGCGCTCAGGGACACGGCGACAGAGGCTCGCCGGCCAACTATGATATTCTAGAAATGCCTCAGACTCCTGCCAAGAGTTCTCCAGCGTACTCTTTTCCAAACACAGGGGCTGGAAGAGCAATCTTGCCTTCTGAAGGCTGTCCTCGGAAGAGAAATCGGCAAAGAGAAGCGCAGAAACAACAGCAGCTGTTGAAAACAAGTGAGGACGCAGATGGAGAAACTGTATAAATGTGCCTTGGGTATGAGCAAGATATCGTTGCACTGAAGTGGACTGGCCTCAGGGAAAAGCAGAACCACCTCTCCTGGGACAAATGGACTGTCCTCCAGGTGAACCATTTGCTGGGATTACAGCCCCTAGTTTAGCTGTTCCTGTCCAGAAACTGTGTCAGAAAGTCTTTGGACTTCAAGTCGATTCAACAGGGAAAGATTCATGAATCTGGAAAGGAATACACAGAAAGACTTTTAAAATGCCAGTGGAGGTGTTTCTAATTTGGAATCACATTTTTGGACACTGTATGCAGGATGAATGCTTTTGATTATATGAACTGTCTGTGCCGGTCCACAAGGATTGTATTCTACCTTACTTGAACATTGTTGTTGTTGTTATTATTGGTATAGAGATATGTGCAATCTATTTCATTTTTATTGCAAGTATATGTATATTTGAAAACAAAAATGGTCAAAGATATTAATATTTAATTGTTTTATATTACTTTATACTACTTACAGAGATAGAGCTATTTTTGTACAGGGAAAGATAAGGGCATTCATTAAAGGTAGCGTCATATCTATTATTCATTTATGTCAATGATGTCTCAAGCTGTGGTATAGGATAACTTTTTATGCAATTATATATTTGTAAATGGGATCTATTTTATTTGTGTTTGTGTGTGAAATGGATTAACATTGTCATTCAATAAAACCTGCATACAATTAAAGCTGACGTCTTCTGGCCCTCGTCTGTTTGTTCCACAGGAAGTGAAGGTAGTAAAAGGAAATTGTCTCACCATTGTTCCTCGTCCGGATTGCCGAGTGGACAGATGATCAGCACCTGGTCTGGGTTATTACATGTTAAAGACCCTGGGGTGCCTAGCAAATGGGGTACAAAGTGCATTCCTTCTTTCTGTTTTTCATACCCACTCGCATCATACAAAGTGGGTTATCTGTATTTGAAGGGGGAATGGGCCAGGACTATGTTTAATGGGACCTCTGCAGGGGGTGGATTTGTGGGATGTAGAGCAGAGGTGAGAGGCGCTCCATACGACATTCCACTTAAACACATCATTTTCATTCCTGCCTTAATGAGATGGAACTTCCGAAATGCACTTTTTACTGTTGCACTCATATAAACCTAATATAAAAACCACATCATAAAGCTAATCACAAATGAAGACATACAAGTGTCAGAAAAACAAAAAATCTTCCTTTAAGAATACAGGCTGTAGCCTTCCATTAGTAAACTATTTGTTCTTTATGTTCAAGTGGCAAATAAGCTTCATTATTTAGAGCACTCAATTAGGCTGGAAAGGTTGACACATTCTGAAAATTCCATAAAGTTTAAATATACGGAGTCAATATCCACAACAGAACCTTACAGACAGCATGACCGTTGTTATGTTTTCTCAATGTTCCATCGGATTAACTGAACGAAAAGTGCACTGTTACTATGGTTACCTCACCAGACAAACACAATTTCTGCTTGCCAGAGTCCGTTTACTACCAGGTAAAAAGCACTTTGACTAACTTGTAAACTAATTTTGAAACCCCAACCAAAGCACATAATATACTTATTTTGAATTTGCATTTGAATAAGGAATTAAGCTTTTTTCACAGTGGTCAGATGCTCTCAACCAAAAGTTGCACCTTGCGGCTAAAAATTATGTATTCATTCAGTCAAGCACACTCCTCTTATCGTATTTTAATGCTATGGCTCCATCTTGTGGTAACAATTATTGGTGTTATCATTCTTTTGCCAAGAATTTTTTTAAATGTGTTCTGGGACTAATGCCATCTGCCTCACTCATCCACACCTCATAAATATTCACTCCTGTCAGTGAATATTGACCAGCAATCAACACAACAACTCATTTATACTTTGGGGCCTACATATATTCAGATTAGATTTAAGAATTTAGTTAGTACCTACCAAGAATTTTTTCTTTCTTGTTTTAATTTTTTTGTGTTGTTTAAATACCTGATATTATGTTATCCAATATAAAAACGGCCATACGTTTTTGTGTACCGTCTCTTTCGAAGTATGCTCATCTCCACAAGGGGGCAATAATGAATGATGAAAAAAATATTTTTAAAACCTCCTTAACCTGTCTACTTTAATAAGCTAAACATCTGAGAAAGACAAGTGACTTTGTAATTTTAGCCCTGTGTTTTGATTTTAGGCTTAAGGTGGCAAACTGACTCTGCTCTTCCATGTGAATTCCATGTGCCATATCTCATGCATCACTGGGGGGCAGTACTGAGTGTTTTTTTTTTCTTTCATTTCTTTTCTGGGAGAACTTCATTGGTTTATAATTGCAGTGCAGCTGAAGAGAGGACATAGTTCTGTAAGATCTAATGCAGGGTAAGTATTTCAATAAGATTAATAACATTTAGAACATTATGAATAAATTACCTGACTTTGCTTTCTCTTAAAGCAGCACATAGCCACATTAATATGCTATTTTCATAGACCGTAACAGTTTTTTCTTGATACGTTTAGTAGTTTTGTGTCTGTTTAATTTGACCTTTTACCAGCAATTATAATGAACAGTTACAAATAGATGCCACTTATTCAACATGACATCAAATCTGTTGCAATAATGCTAATGCAAGAAACCCACCGATTAATTGGGGCCCAAGCACTGCAGTGCAAGGACCCTATTGGAATTGCTCCGTTTCTTCTTCTTCTTCTCCGAAATGAATCACATTTTTGAGGGCCTAAACATGCTCCAAAACTCACGAAACTTTGCACACGCATCAGGACTGGCGAAAATTTACATCTGATATAGGGAGAAGGGTATTCCTGCACAACCGGAGGCTGCAGTTTCAGGACCGCAACTCTTGGACCGCAGCTTTAGGACCCTAGTTTTTTTGTGACAGCGCCACCTACCGTACTGGATCAACACCAATTAAAGATGGACGACGTGGACAGCAATCAGACGGTGAGTACCGATATTTAATTAAGTTTTATTTTATAACGTTTAAACGGTGCGAAGTTTACATAGTGACAACTGCTAACTATGTATTAATAACTAATTCCCACCAAATTAAGAATTTGTGAGCTAGTTTTATTAATTACTACGACGTTAATTCATGGCCATGATTTCATAAATCCTTGTTGAGTTTTAATGACGAAGTATTATAAGGGAATCTAGCCTGCACATTAATTAAACTTATCAGATGAAAAGAGCATGGTTTATGTAAAGTTTGTAAGATTTACCTGCAGTTTAATGTATTGGTGTGAATACTGGCTTAATAGTCGTTGTTTTACCATATTTATGTATAAAATATCTTTCATAATTAAACTGCACTGACTGCCTAGTTGCAGTATGTGTTAGCCTGTTGTTTTGCCATTGTTTTGCAATGATGAATGAGGCGTTTTGCAATTTTAATAGCTTGTTACAATTTGGCCTAGTCTGCAGGTCTACTCCACATACAGTCCATTGATATCATGTGTTAGTTTCTGTCATGTTCTGCATGGCCAACATGAAGTGATTTTATGGATTTGGTTAGGCTCATTGTAGGACAGATGATTAAAAAAGGCACTAGGGATATTTTCATGATCTCAAAATATTCTAACAAGTAGGCTCTCTCTTTTTCAAGATACATATAACAATCCAAAAAGGGAGACCCCTGCCCGAATTGAAGAGATGCACCACATGCTGCAAAGACTGTCACTTTATATATATATATATATATATATATATATATATATATATATATATATATATATATATATATATATATATAAAGGGTTTACTTTGGTGCTGTTGTGATGTTGTCGCAAAAATGAAATATATATAATATATATATATATATACTGTATATATATATATATATATATATATATATATATATATATATATATATATATATATATATATATATAAATAAATAAACATTCTTGAATCATTCTTGTGTCTTGTCTTGCCTCTCAACAACTTTTAAAATATTGGCTGTAATTTAGTGACTCCATACACTGATTCCAACTTTAATTTACCTGATAATGAGCTAATTCACCTTAAGGAGGTTAATCATTATACTGTATAATTCAAGAGACTAAGACTTTTGAGGTTCTTCATTTTTTACAATTGTTTTAAAATTGATATACATCAATTTTACAAAATTTATATTTCATTTATATTTTTTGTAAATTCATGTTTAAATGTAAAATTGTGACTCAAAGCACACTTAGTAATTAACCTCTGCTGCATTTTGAATCAAAAATCAAATATATATTGATGCTATATACAAAGTAACGTGACTGCAAACTAAACCAACAGGGTACTAGAACTGCGGTCCTGAAACTGCAGCCATCGCTATATCGTCCAGTTAAAATTCAACGGAGTGCGCCTCGAGCTATGTTTAATGTACATTCATGAAAATCGATACACACATGTAACACACCATTACCTACAAAAAAGTATGTTGGTACAAAATCCAAAACCCAACAGGAAGTAAGTTATCTTGAATTTCCTGTATGATTTTTGTGCAGTTTTTGCCATTTCCATGCCTCGTACTTTGACGAACTCATCCTACAGTTTTAATCGGATTATTTTAAAATTTGGTGAGGGTCATCATAAGACCTTTGTGATGTTAAATTGCGAAGGTTTTGAGTTTTCGTCAAGGGGCGTGTCCCTGGCTCCCTAACAAAATTTGATGTTTCGCCGTGAAAAAGGAAGTTGCTGTAACTCAGGCAAGCAATGTCTGATCTTCCCCAAACTTCACACGTGTGATAGGTGTTCTGTTCTGGACAAACACCCATGACCAAATTCAGTCATAGTCATAGCGCCACCTGCTGGTAACAGGAAGTGACAAGGTTAACACTGTTATGAACTCCTAGGGACAAATTAAAAAGTGTAAACAAGTGTTAAATAGGCTGGCAACATACTAGATACATACTAATACATGCTAGCAACACTTAGCTAAGTGTTAAAGCATGCTAATATTGTAGTGAAAAAGGAAGTTGCTGTAACTCAGGCAAGCAATGTCCGATCTTCTCCAAACTTCACACGTGTGATAGGTGTTTTGTTCCAAACAAACACCCATGACCAAATTCAATTATAGTCATAGTGCCATCTGCTGGTAACAGGAAGTGACAATGTTAACACTGTTATGGACTCCTAGGGACAAATTCAAACGTGTCAAAAAGAGTTAAATAGGCTGGCAAGAAACATAATAAAACATGCTATCAACATTTAGCTAAGTGTCAAAGCATGCAACTAATGCATTTAAATAAGGAAGTTGCTGTAACTCAGGCTAGCAACGTCGGATCTGCCCCAAACTTTAGACATTTGACAAGAGTCCTGTACTGAACACATCAACATGCCCGTACTGATGATGAAAACCTTTCATCATCAGCATCATATTACTGCATTGAACTAGGAAGTTACTGTAATTCAGGCATTCAGTGTCCAATATGCCCCAAATTTAACAAGTTTGATAAGAGTCCTGTCCTGAACACATCAAAATGCCAGTATTCGATGATAGTGCCACCTGCTGGCAACAGGAAGTAGCATTTTTAAAACTGTTATGGACTCCTTGCAAAATAATAAAAGCATCAACAAGTGTTAAATAGGCTGGCAACCTTCTAGAAGCATACTAAAACATGCTAGCAACACTTAGCTAAGTGTTAAAGCATGCTACTAATGCAGTGAAAAAGGAAGATGCTGTAACTCAGACAAGCAATGTCCAATCTGCCCCAAACTTCACACGTTTGACAAGGGTCCTGTCCTAAATAAATCAACATGCCCATATTCGGTTATAGTCATAGCGCTACCTGCTGGCAACAGGAAGTGTCATTTTTAACACTTTTATGCACTATTTGCAACACAGTAAAATATGCCATTGTGTGCTAATCATGCTAGAAATATTTTCAAACATTCTAGCAACACTTAGCATGTGCAAAATTATGCTATTAATACTATAAAACAGGAAGTTGTTGTAACTCATGCATACAATTCCCAATCTGACCCAAACATCACGTTTTATAAGAGTACTGGCCTGAACACAACTAAAGGCCAATAGTCAATTATAAGTATAGCGCCACCATGCTGGCAACAGAAAATGACTTATTTTATACTAACTTAAAAATGACTTGTCTGATCTGCCCGAAACTTTGCATGTTTGGTAAGAGTCCTGGCCTGAAGACATTTACATGTCGATATTCAGTTATAATCATAGCGTCACCTGTTGGCAGCAGGAAATGTGGCACAAATATTTACTATTTTATAAGCATATGGCCCAAAGTTCACTGTTCCTCCTATGGGCACCGGGTGGTGGTGAGCCCGAGTGCGAGGGCCCTTTCATCGCTGCTTGCAGCTTTAATTTCTATTCTTATCCTGCTACCGCACATGCTGCTCTGTCTTCTCACTCCCCAGGCCTTAGCACACAGGAAATGATGCGGAGACTCCAGACGCCCATAGTGAAGCAGCTTTCCAGCCCATGTTTGGGAAAGGGTAAGCACTTATGATCTGTCTCTCCCTATCCTGCTGCAAGAAACAGTCTAATATTAGTATTTTTAATAACAGTCGTTTTAAATTTTGTATTATTATTTTTTTATTGCAGCAGTTATTTATTCCATCATTGGATTGTTTACTGCAGGAATGGATTCTGGTTCCAACCAGAAATGCTATCCTGGTCCCTAAAAGGAGACACTGCAGAAACATTTATATTTGCTGATTTAGCAAATGCTTTATCCAAATTAATGCTAGGGCACAAAACAATCCATCCTAAGGAGACATGAACATTAGAAGTGCTGCAATACAAATACCATTTCTAGTAAAAGCAGATGTAGGTGTGATACAAATGATAATTAAATTACAGTTGTTTGAGAAAAGCTGACATTTTTAATAGAAAGAGGGGTATAAGCATGGGTCCTGCAATTCCTATCTATATCTCTTTCATAGTCTGTCCTTAAACGTATAATCACACAAGGAAATGTGTGATTTGCACAGAAGCTTGCATCGCACAATGTCCTCACAGTGGTCTTACAAACTCAATCGAGCAATAAGACATGTCACTAAATATATATATATATATATACATATATATTTTATATACAATAACTTAAACATACATGTACATATTTACATTTGCATATCCTGTAAGCTAACGAGACTTAAAAATGAGGATAACACAAGCAATTTCTCAAATGGGAGGCAACACTATCAGCAGAATTTCAAGAGTAAAACAAGAGAAGCACAAAATATGGAGAAGAAATATACCTGTGGTAAAGGAGCAGAAAATTTTTAATATATATATATATATATATATATATATATATATATATATATATATATATATATATATATATATATAATGCTATATAAGTGCTATTGTTGATGGTTATGGTTTCTTTTTTATTTAATGTTTAAGTCAATTAAGTTTTATTGACTATACTACTAAACTATAACTTAACACATTGTTTGCAATTACATTGTACACAGAGCCTCTTGACAGCAAAGCACCTCTAACAAAACAGAGAGGCAGTCATTCATTATTTACACAAGTATTTACAGCCTCAATGTAGAAAGGCATTCAAAGAAATTTGCACAGCTTATATTACAGATCATGTCTCAGTAGCTTCGGTTTAGCTTCTATACTCATCAACTCTGAGCTGAAGCCATTAAGACCTACCTGTACTACATTAATACTCTCATTGTACTCTCATTAACCTTTGCACCACACAGACCCTCAAATGCCTTAAGCCCCTTTCATACTGCACATCGGTCCCGGCATATTGCCAGAACATTGCCGGGTCAACTTCTGTGTGAAAGTAACCACATCCCGGGATTGATTCTGGCATTGAACCCGGGTCGGGGACCTAGCAACATTGCTGGGTTTGACCCGGGATGAGCACTGTGTGAACAAAAGCCAGATCTAATGCCGTGTCGAAGTGATGACGCACTTTGAAGAAAGATCAACGTTTGCGACAAAAAAAAATGTGCAAACTGTAATGAAGCAGAGATCAGTTAGTTCCTCACTTTCCGCGCTGACGCCGAGATTGTTTGCTTGCTTCAGTGAAAGTATAACATGCGTAGCGTTTTCGACTCGTACATTACACATCAGGCCCTGATGTCACGTGTCATTAAGGGATCTTTACGGGTTGTGTGTGAAAGCACGCACATATCCCGGGAAATCACTGGCAGTGTGAAAGTGCAAAATCTAGCGACCCGGGAACAATTGCCGGAACACTTTACCCGTTTATTTGCTGGAATGGCAGTGTGAAAGGGGCTTCAGTCACATGATCCTGAACTACCTCTGATCGATCAGAGGGAGAGAGAATGGGATGGGGATTTTATCAAGCTGCACCTTAATTATAGCCTGACAAACCCGCTTCCAGTTCCTCCCTCAGCTCTGTCCAAGCAGCCTGTGATAATACCCCAACACATCATTAGGATTGTGAGGCGTCCACATGACCTGTCTCCAAGTTTCAGGTCAGGCTGAAAGGCACACTTGGTCTGACAGAGAGAGTTGTGTAGGTTTTGCTGTTGGAGCTCCAGTTGGATAAGGTATGAGATAAAAGCAGCCGTTACAGGAACATAAAGGACAACAGTCAGATCAGGTAAACCTACTTCCCCTTTGTCCCCTCACACTAAGTTTTAACAGTCTGTTTTCCATATCTCAGTATGTGTGTTTGAGTGTAAGTGGATCATGCTGTGTGCTTCTAACAATTACTGTGTGTAAAAAGACAGAGGGTGAGATGGTTTGTTTATTCTATGGTTTCAAATGGATGTGTTACAAATAGAGGCTGGGCATGCTCCCATGCTCTGGGACAACATGAACAGCACCCTTTCTGTCAACACCCAGTTTAAACTCTGAAGCAACCAAGAGGTATCAGTTTCAGGGGTGATTACCTCTGGACTTTTAGTGACATGATGCCCCATGCAGACCCATAATAATGACCAGAAGGACTGTTTATCTGGGGCTGAAATGATACGTGTCTAAAGCAAGGTCAGAGCTGAGATTAGAGGCTGTTTTGGTGGTGCAGGGGTGAGGGATAGCTGAAGCTAGGGCTGGGCGATATATCGAATATTAGCGATAATATCGGAATAATTTTGACGACGATGTACAATTTGAATATATCGGGAATATCGAATATTTCAAATTCAAGCATACTTTCCCAAAAGAACGCGCCGAATGTCCAAAAAAAGAACCTGTAACTGCTGACTGCTCTACGCCAGTGTTGCCAGATTGGATGGACGATTTCCAGCCCAAAAGCTCACAAAAACCCGCCCACTCCAACAAAAAACCGCCCAAAACTTTAACTAACAAAATAATGTGATACAACATGTCAGTCAAAGGTGTTAAGAGCCATTTTAACTCCTTAAAGCTAAATAATAAATAGGCCTAATAACGTTAGATAAATTTCCCATGGATCAAATGGTGGCAAATACATTAAAGACAATTACCGAATATGATTAAAATAGGTTATGCAAGCAGTCACCGTCAAAACATTTGATTGATTTACAATTAATTTACCGATACCCTCGAAAAAACATATGCATCATTTTCAATGTCAACAGTCAGAATTTAAATGCATAAGTGTCCAATATAGGGAAAGCAACGTAATTAGGTATTTCACACTTGTTTATGCACACATATAACAGTCAAATCTGTGTTGTCATTCATTGATAAATACTGTATGAAAGTTAACAACAACAACAATAATAATCGTTTATCACTGAGGTGGTATGTAAATATATTTTCACAGCGGTCCACATGAGAAACAATACCGCCCTAATAGGGGCTTTAGTCTATTGTGAAGTTCATATTGTAGAACATTACATTTGCACAGTCAAAACTAAGAAGATATACCAATCTGTACTGTTTAAAAGATAAAAGACAAGATCATTTAGATATAGATTAGATATAAATAGATTATGTTATAAATTAAATAATTTAACTGTGCTCTATTTTAGGAGTTGCAGTAATATTAGAGTCTTGGTGTCATCTTTCCCTCAAAAGGTGTAATTAACGTTTTGAGTGTTAAAACACTCTCCCACTCTTTACCATGTAACATATATTTAGGCATTATGATCACTCATACAGTTCATACATTTAAAATTAGATCCATTATTGCTCATGAATCATCACGTGTGTCTGTAGATCACTAGTGATTGGCTAAAAGTACGGCCGCGACGTCCACATCAGCATCAGCACCTCTGCACTGCAGTTTATAACAACGTGATGACTGTTCGGATGCAGTATATGCACACTTGAGCTTGTTTGTTAGCCAATTAGCCTATACAATTTATATTTTTGAAAACCGCCAAACTGACCCCAAACCAGCCCAAATTTTGTCCACCCGCCCAAGACAATTTTTACCCGCACAATCAAATTCAAAACCGCCCAACAATCTGGCAACACTGCTCTACGCCCCTCTACTACGAGACCTTTAATGATAGCGGTTGCCAGATAACAAGAGTTTAAATCTCCGAATCAGAGCTCCACTGTTACAAGGATACATTTTCTGCCCGGTGTTTGCTTATTTTAAGCAATCTGGCAACCATGCGCACGTGCTCACTCCTCATTGCGGAAGAGCCGCCGACGATAATCTGAAAACACTAACAAGCTGGAATTGAGCCATCTAATGAAAGCGTTGTTCAGCTGGGGCCCGTTCTTCGTACGTCGCTTATTACATCCGAGATCAAATGACACATCCAAGATGATATCATCGTGCTAATCATGATCCGGCTAATTGGGTTCTTCGAACACGCCTGTTGTGTATGATTAGTATCGCTGGATTGAGTTATCTGAGATAATTGCGCTTCCCTTTCATAGGTCACTTCGATGCTGCGGTGACGTCACCACGTATGGGAACACCTTCGGTGTGACGAATGTCTGAAGCCCTATACCATCCCGCCAATCTTAGCGGCTTGGCCCGATGTTATCTTGTTGGATTGAATCCTGCCGTGGATACGCTTCAGGATTATATACAACGAAACGAGTTTGACGCACACGCTTTTCTTCATGTTAATATGCCAGGGACTATGCCCTTCACTGAGAGTGCTGTTAGACTGCTATTGCACATCTACCCTCTCACTGCAGTCCCCATACTCTAACTTTGACTGTCTCGCAGCAAGGGCACCTCGAGCGTCATTGAACTGAGCTATCATTCGCGCGCCCCCTCAGACACTCTGCACAATCCGGCAAATATGGCCAGCGTATGACGGTTCACACAGCCGCCGCGTTCTCGCTAGCGGCGTGGCCCGATGTGTATCTTGTTGGATTAAATCCTGCCGTGGATACGCTTCAGGATTATACACAACGAAACGTAGCGAATGTGACGCATGCGTTTTTCCTTCATGTTTGCTTAGGACTGTGCCCGCCTCCAGAAAGCGCTGTTGGACTGCTAATGCACATCTAAGCCTCTCACTGTAGTTTCCACACTCTAACATTTGACTGTCTCGCAGCAAGGGCACCTCGAGCGTCATTTAACTGAGCTATCATTTGAGCACCCCCTCAGACACTCCGCACAATTCAGCCTTCAGAGTTTGAGGGACGGCGCGGAGGCTGGCAAAGATGGCCAGCGTATGATGGTTCACACAGCCGCCGCGTTCTCGCTAGCGGCGTGGCCCGATGTTTATCTTGTTGGATTAAATCCTGCCGTGGATACGCTTCAGGATTATACACAACGAAAAGCAGCGAGTTTGATGCATGCGTTTCCTTCATGTTCTCTAACATTGACTGTCTCGCAGCAAAGGCACCTCGAGCGTCATTGAATGGAGCTATCATTCGCGCGCCCCCTCAGACACTCTGCACAATCCAGCCTTCAGAGTTTGAGGGACGGCGCGGAGGCTGGCAAAGATGGCCAGCGTATGACGGTTCACACAGCCGCCGCGTTCTCGCTAGCGCCGTGGCTCGATGTTTATCTTGTTGGATTATATCCTGCCGTGGATACGCTTCAGGATTATACACAACGAAACGCAGCGAGTTTGATTCATTGCGTTTTCCTTCATGTTCTCTAACATTGACTGTCTCGCAGCAAAGGCACCTCGAGCGTCATTGAACTGAGCTCTCATTCGCGCGCCCCCTCAGACACTCTGCACAATCCAGCCTTCAGAGTTTGAGGGACGGCGCGGAGGCTGGCAAAGATGGCCAGTGTATGACGGCTCACACAGCTGCCGCGTTCTCGCTAGCAGCGTGGCCCAATGTTTATCTTGTTGGATTAAATCCTGCCATGGATACGCTTCAGGATTATACACAACGAAACGCAGCGAGTTTGACGCATGCGTTTTCCTTAATGCTTGCCAGGGACTGTGCCCTCCACCAGAGAGTGCTGTTGGATTGCTATGCACATCTAACCCTCTCACTGCAGTCCCCACATTCTACATTGTTTGCCTCGCAGCAAACGGTGCTTCGAGCAGCATTGGATTGAGCTGTAATGCCAAACGTTCCCTCAGACACTCTGCGCAATCCAGCTTTCAGAATTCGAGGGGCGATTCAAGGGTCCTGCACAGACGACCCATTTATGACGGCTCGCACAGCCGCCGTTTTTCGCTAGCGGCAAAGCCCGATGTTCAATCTGTTGGCCTAATTCCTGCCGTGGACACGTTTCAGGATTATACACAACGAGACGCAACGGCTCTTATACATACACTTCCCCTGTGCACGAACGCCACAAGCTTTTCGTGCCCGGATATTTTAACATGTATGACAGCGTTGCAGGAAGCGGAAATTTTGAGACCGCTAGTATGGTCTCGGCCGTGTGTGAAAAAACACTGACGGATTACGACCCATTCTGGATTTACACCATCTGAATCTTGCACTCAGGAAGTTCCTCAGATTCGCTTTAGAGAGCAAAGCGTATCAGTACTTCTCAAAGTGCATGGATGGATCTCTGGCCCCGTTGCAGCCCCAGGGCGTTCGTGTTTGAACTATTTTAGGCGATTAGCTGGTGTTTAGCGCAATCGCAGACTCAAGCACACTCTCATGGGGATCTTGTGCTGAATCATTTAACAGCCTGGGCTTACGTATGGAATGTTTCACCCCGTTGTCTCCGCATCGGACGATTCCGGTGACACGGCGATGTGTGATGTCGCTAAAAATATGTATGTCAACCGAATTCTCCTGACCGGAGTCCGGCTGGGGATTTGCGCTTCCCGAGAGACTGTCACGACGGATGCGTCTTTGACCGACTGGGGAGCTGTTTGTCAAGGGAGTTGGCACATAAACAGGTTGAAATTACTGGCTGTTTTTCTGGCTCTCCAGTATTTCTCGAATCTGCTGATCGGCCGTCATGTGCTGCTCAGATCAGACAACACAGCGGTTGTGTCATACCTGAATCATCAGAGAGGATTATTCTCTCGCCCCCTGTGCAGGCTGGCGAAACATGTTCTTTGTTTTCAGAACTTAATTCTATCGATCCGAGCTGTTCATGTCCCCGGACGTTGGACTTTGGAGCGAATTTGCTATCCAGGCAGACTCTGGAGCAAGCGGAGTGGGGATTGCACCCCCAAACGGTGAGTCTCCTATGGCAGATTTTCGGGGAAGCGAAGTGGAATTGTTTGCGTCAAACACGACTACGCATTACCCGCTTTGGTTCTCCCTATGCCCTCCAGCACCCCTGGGCTTGGATGCATTAGCCCACAACTGGCCCAGGACCAGTTTGTATGCGTTTCCCCCAATCTGTCTGATTTCGGCGGTATTATGCAGAATACGGGTGGACAGGGTGGAACAGCTGCTGCTGGTGGCTCCGCGGTGGCACACACACAGCCGTGGTTTGTGGATCTGATCAATCTGTTAGCGGGCTCTCCATGGGAGATTCCCCTCAGACAGGATTTATTATCACAAGCACAGGGACTGATTTGGCACCCGAGGCCAGATCTATGGAATCTGTGGGCGTGGCCTCTGAGCGGAGTGAGTTCATATGTCCCGGTCTTTCTGCTGAAACTACCGAGACTATACTGAATTCTAGAGCAGCTTCTACGAGACGTTTATATGCTTTCAAGTGGAGACTGTTTACGGCCTGGTGAGAAACTCATAATATGGATCCAGTTTACTGCCCAGTGGCGTCAGTACTGGAGTTCCTTCAGGAACGTTTTTCGGATGGAGTGACACCAGCTACCCTAAGGTTTACGTGGCAGCCATTCAGCTTACCACGAATATATAAATGGTGCCTCAGTGGGCCGTCATCCACTGTTTCTCGTTCATACAGGGTGCGCGACGGCTGAGGCCTTTCCGCCCCGTGCGGGTCCCTTCATGGGTTTTTCCATTGTGTTGCATGGTTTATCAGGGCATCTGTTTGAGCCCTTGGAATTGTTCCGGATAAATCCTGACTTTTATAGCACAGACTCTGTGGAAGTGTTGTTGCGACCAAGGCCTAATTATGTCCCTAGGTCGCATCTATCCCTTTCGCTTTCAGCAGGTGGTCCTGGAGGCTTTTTCTCCTTCTGCGGCAGAGTCTGGGGATCTAAGTCTTTGCCCTGTGAGAGCGTTAAAGACTTATGTGGATCGTACTGCCCCATGGCGTGAGTCTGACCAGCTGTTTGTCTGTTTTGGACATAAGAATAAGGCCATGCAGTTACGAAACAGCGCATGTCCCATTGGCTGGTGGAGGCTATTTCCTTGGCCTATGAGGCGCGCGGGCTCGCTTCACCCTTAGGAGTAAAAGGTCATTCCACGAGAGCAGTGGCTTCTTCTCAAGCCTTTCTCAGTGGATCTTCTATGGATGATATCTGTGCTGCGGCAGGCTGGTCCTCACCGAGCACTTTTATCAGGTCTTACAGTCTGGATGTGAGGATGGCTCCTGGCTCCCGGGTTCTCTCCGCTTGACCAGATGCTTCCTTGGATCGAAGCTATCAGGTACGTCAGGCGTGATGGTATAGCGTTCCCATACGTGGTGACGTCACCGCAGCATCGAAGTGACCTATGAAAGGGAACATCTCGGTTACGTATGTAACCTTGGTTCCCTGAATAGGGAACGAGATGCTGCGGTTCTGGCCGTGCCATACCTTTATAGCTTTTTTTCTTCTTCTTCGTCATGAAATCTGAGGTAAATGGCGCGCGGCACCAGGTATATATATGCTTACGCATGCTGGGCGGTGCCACACGCTATTTGGCCAATAAGATTGGCGGGATGGTATAGGGCTTCAGACATTCGTCACACCGAAGGTGTTCCCATACGTGGTGACGTGACCGCAGCATCTCGTTCCCTATTCAGGGAACCAAGGTTACATACGTAACCGAGATGGTTCATGTGTTGGCTTAAAAGGGGAAATGTATCGATACTCGAAACCATGATCAGCAGTGCAGCGATTGGCTGGTGGCAAGACGGCAATGTAATGACGTCATATAATTTAAAACGACACCTGACGAATAACTTGACAAATTTCTGGACTTTTATAAGGAAACAGCCAAGCAAACAAAACTACATAAATGTTATAATAGATACATGAAACAGATAATAGATGCATGTTTTTATTTTATTTGAATTTTTTTCATGATTCCCAATTATTTATATTCGCAATTTATAATAGTTGTACAGTCTTTACATTTTTATTTCAATTTAGAAATTATCTATTCATTTCATTTTATATTTGGACAGATTTGTTACGTGACAGCATTAATGAAAGTTTCTTAAGGGTCAATATCATGTTATCTGCATCTCCTGCGCTCCATCAAGCCAATCTTATAATAGCAGTCATCACTAAAAATAATGCACAACTCTATTATCTGTATAGCATGTGTGTAAGACTCTAATACTATTATGAAGTAATAATTTTATGACAAATAAATATTTCAGTGAGTAAAACTGGCTGTGTCTATAGTAGGCTGTTATGGATAGCACAGCATTTTTATATTATTTTTTAAATAATTTTTAAAATGATTATTATTTTAAATTATTGTCCCTGGATCATTACGATACTCTTGTAATAAAGTAGCGGTGGTAGCAGACATATTTTGAGTATCAGTTCTGGTTGAAAAGAAGCGATCTAATCTTGTTTACATGAAATAAGCCTGCTCCCGAGCAGGTTTAAGCTTACGGACCTGTTGCTATGACAGCAGCTCCGGGATGAGCTTCAAAGAACCAAATGATCCAAGATCACGCCAAATCGTCAACATTCAAATCCAGCTAACTGAGTTAGCGACGTACGAAGAACGGGCCCCTGGTCTGTGTTCTGTCGTGAGATCTCAACTGTATTGTTTGCATTTGTGATCGCAAAATAAATGCACTTACTCGACCGCTGATGTTTGAATAGAGAAACATAGGCTATGGCCATTTGGAATTACTATTGGGAAATTTCACTGATATGTTTACCAGTTTCCATAATATAGACAGAGAGAATGCAAAAGTCTTTGGTATTCATTTATATATATTTATATATAAGAAATAGCTATGTGCTTCAGCAACTAGCTCCCCATCTAAGAGGGTTTTTAGTGTCAGTAGGAACATAGTTTCATGCCACAGAGCTTCTCTTAAAACCGCAGACAGTTGACAGACTTGTGTTCTTAGCTTAAAAACTTGTTAAAAAATTAAATAAAATACTTATCCCAGTTGCATAGTTTAAATTGTGAATTGCATGCACTAAAAAGTTGACAGAATGCACTTTCTGTAACTGTTACTTAATTTGCACTGCTTCAGTTACATATAGGCCTACATGTATTCATTTAATAAAAAGCAGTAAGTGATCTCTTGGTCTAGATTTTTTAACTGCTTAAATTAGCTGTTTAATCTAAATAGTTTTTTTTTTTTATTATTAATGGTCAAAAGAAAATCATGTTTTATTTTTTATTATTTAAAATGCAAATGCAAACATATCGAGATATATTCACCATATTTTCCACGTAAGAGCGGGCGCCGCCATCGAATATCGTAAAAAATTTGACAATATCGAGATATAATTTTTTTTATATATATCGCCCAGCCCTAGCTGAAGTTGTCCAAAGAGATGCTCTTTTGGCCACAGATTCCGTTCACATGAACATTTGGGTTTCGGAGAAAACCAAAACAGTAGTGACTGGATGACTGGACATGGCCCACAACAGACACATGCACGTGCAAACATAAACCCAGTAACACATTTGAAGTGTGCCCACTAAGAACAGCCGAAGCAGAGATGGCGGTGACGGGGGCTGAAGGTAAGAATGGCAGCAGTAACACAGCTGTGCATGCTAGGTCACAACAGACAGAAGCAGAGTGTA
The DNA here is from genome assembly GCF_963082965.1 of Carassius carassius. Taxonomy (NCBI): domain Eukaryota; kingdom Metazoa; phylum Chordata; class Actinopteri; order Cypriniformes; family Cyprinidae; genus Carassius; species Carassius carassius. The sequence goes on along the minus strand of NC_081757.1, from coordinate 39,352,533 downwards.
GGCTACTGATTTCAGAACCAGTAACTATTTCCTGACAGGTCTTGTAAGTACAGTGGCAGCGTAGGAGGACTTCCTTGTTGTCCCTGAAGTGTTTTGAGTGCAGTGATCTTAAGCAAAGTTTTGGGTGGAAACAGATGCAATGTTCTATCAAAACAGAAACAGTTTATGGAAGCTAAGGTCATGGCCTTGAGTCAGCATCATTTTCAGACAGACTTTGATTTGTGTGTTATGTAGAAGATACTGAAGCTTGTGATCTTATGGAAAGCGTGATTATGATTAAATATTTATGGTAATTGTATTTCTCAATCAACAAAGCTAGATGACATATGCTCCAGTTTTGTGTCAGATATCCTTTGGCTTGTTCTCAGATGTCAACAGTACCTATGGTAATGCAGCTGGCAACAGTCAGTATGACGGATATGGAAGTTTCTCAGAATGGTTTCTCAGAATGGAATCCTTGACAAAGGAAGCTGGTTCTTGCCAAGGATAGCATCTGATGTGGCCACTGTGGACCATGTTCCTAACTGTTCATGGAGAAGTAACACCCAGCACTCAGACACTTGATCTGTCTTCACACACACATATCAGTTTTATAGGGCAGTGTGTCTGCAGCTGTGCACTGGCCTAGTGACTGACTTTGCAGGCCTGAATCAATGGCCTGGGAATGCACCTAGCATCCCAGGATTATTTACAGCAAGCGTGTTGATATGAGCCATGAAACATACATCAACCTTGTTGTTTTGAGGAGTGATAGGAACTTAGGAACTAGCACAGCACTTCTGTAAATGCTTGTTTGGTTTCAACACTACTTAAAAATTAGATAATGTTCATTGAATTGGCGGACATAAGATGTGGGGGATGACTTTATGAATTCCACAATTTAAAGGGATAGTTCACCCAAATAGCAAAATATGTCATTAATAAGTTACCCTCATGTTGTTCCAAACCCGTAAGACCTCCGTTTATCTTTGGAACACAGTTTAAGATATTTTAGATTTAGTCCGAGAGCTCTCTGTCCCTCCATTGAAACTGTGTGTACGGTATACTGTACATGTCCAGAAAGGTAAGAAAAACATCTTCAAAGTAGTCCATGTGACATCAGAGGGTCAGTTAGAATTTTTTGAAGCATCGAAAATACATTTTGGTCCAAAAATAGCAAGAACTACGACTTTATTCAGCATTGTCTTCTCTTCCGTGTCTGTTGTGAGAGAGTTCAAAACAAATCAGTTTGTCATATCCGGTTCGCGAAAGAATCATTCGATGTAACCGGATCTTTTTGAACCAGTTTACCAAATTGAACTGAATCATTTGAAACGGTCCGTATCTCTAATACGCATTAATCCACAAATGACTTAAGCTGTTAACTTTTTTAATGTGACTGACACTCTCTCTGAGTTCAAACAAACCAATATCCCAGAGTAATTCATTTACTCAAACAGTACACTGACTGAACTGCTGTGAAGAGAGAACTTTCCCGGAGTATCAAAGATCTGCAGGACTGTCAGCTTACAAATATTTCATTTTAATGTTGTCAAATTTAATGTGTCGTGTCAGATAACTGTATTGCCTCAATTCAAACATGTGAACCGATCTAGGAACACACCATTTTTCAAGTTTAAGTCCACCGAAGTTAATCTACTCTTCTGTCTGATTTGTGGTTAAAGGGGTCATATGATGCTATTTTAAAGATCACTATTTTGTGTATTTGGTGTAACAGAATATGTTGACATGCTTTAATGTTAAAAAAACACATTCTTTTTTTAAATACTGTACATTATTGTAGTTCCAACAAACACAGTCGGCTCTGATTGGCCAGTTGAACCAGTGGATTGTGATTGGCCGAACACTGCAAGCACGTGTCGGAAATGTAACACCCCTTTCCATAATCACGAGCTTCAGCTTTTAACATAAATGTAAAGACCGAATGTCGTTAGTTTTACTATCAGTTCAAGTCCGAAAGAAGAACAGTCAGGTGACAGACAGTGATGATGCTCGTATGTATTTGCAGTACACAAGCCGCGATTAAGAAAGCTAACTCTACTGTGATGTGACCCTGTTTCTCTCTCTCACACACACAAACACAACGCAATACTCTACACGGCGCAAAACTCCACATTTGAACAGTCAATAGCAAATGCTTAAACTATTAAGAAAACATAATTACAGTAGCCGATTCAGAATAAGTGTCAGATTGTCATAGCAAAGTCAGAATTGACACTTTTTTTTTTTATATAGCCTTGCACAACCAGCTTTGTAGGTTACCCTCCTAGGTTCACAAAACTGTCGTCCGTCCATAAAATTGTGCTTGTGCTGTTCTGTTGTAAATAGTGCACAGTGCTTTGTGATTGTCCGAATGCCTCAAGCATGTGAGGGAAATGTTACGTCCCTTATATGTAGAGCCCGACCGATATGGATTTTTGGGGGCCGATGCCGATATTAACTCAAAAAGAGCCGATTTATAAGCCGATATTTTGATTTTAAAAATAATCTGGATATTAGACCCATTTCCTATAAACTGCACTTACACAACATTCAATAGCAAAATATCTGCCTGTTCTATGTATGTGGGCTGTATAAACCATTTTCCAGAATGGACTATGTTAAAAAAAAGCCTTAGATTACAGTCTCAATGACTAAACAATTGCACATCAAAAGTATATATTTTTTAATGATCAAAAAACAGTCTGGTTTTAAACATTTAACACTTTTACTTTCTTTCAGTTGAAGCTGGTTTTAACAGTCTGTGTGTGTACTGTAAATAAATTATAATACTAAAGTTAAAGTATTTGCAGAAGTAGTCCCACACTTTGCTGCTACAGCATTCACCTTTTTCAGCCATCTGTAGGCAGAAAGAGAGACAAAGAAAGAATAAGCATGTGTATTAATAATATCACCATGTATCATTACTCATGTCATCATTAGAATTATAATAATAATAAACTGGGATCTCCTACATAGTTAAAAATGAGAAATATATATATTTTTTTTTATTTGTCAAGCAATAGGTATTACCTATTTATATTTAACAATATTATTTCAACATTTTCCTGTTATGCCTGTAAAGCTGCTTTGAAACAATATGTAAAAAAAAAAAAAAAAAAGCGCTTGTTCAGCTCACATTTATTTACATGTCCCCTCTGGTTTAATCATTTCTGACGCACCTACTGTAGTTACTGTAACTACACTATATTTGCTCTCACAGAACATCATCTTGCCTACTATTACCGGAAGATTACGGAATCAATTCGAAGTTGAATGGTTAACGTTAGTGTCATGAACACACCGCTGTCAATTTTGAGAAGAACCACCTTCAAACAAGTTAATAGTAAGCATTTAAGGGGCCTGCTAAAAAAGAAGCTATTAGCGTTAGAGTAACGTAACCAGCCTGAATTCACCAAATTGTTCTCTGGACCTGAGGGTAGCCTCTTCTTCCTTGCTTCTCTCTTAATTCGCATCAGCAGGACTAGCGCTATCGCTCGCTTCTTACAACGGGACAGATACATGTTTGCTGCTGACCGAAAGGAGGAGGAACAGACTATGAAAGAGCTCCCGCTAAACGTTTTTAAAACCCCGCCTACGCCATAGCGCAGCGCAAATCGCGTTGTATCTGAAGGGCAACGCTGAGCCCAACGGCAAGCGCCGTGCATACCGCGTACTGTGTGAAAGGCCCAATTACGCGGTCATTATGTGGGAAACACACCGCAATAGAATAAGAATAAGTTAAACGCTAACGTTATAGTTTGACCTCCTATTAACATTCGCGCTCTTCCACTGATAAACATGGTATTAGCTTTGTGGCTAATCTAATATAGCAATGCATTAGCGGCTGTAAGTGATGTTACAGAATATTTAGAAGTGATAATGATAGGATCGTTAGCTAGAACTACCACACAGTTTTTATATACAGGGTATGAACTAAATCTACAATCATTTCACATGACGAACGACAGACTCACCGTCTGGCTTGTTACATCTCCGTGGCTTGGCTGATCGCTTTCTTCTGTAGTGGACTTCTGGCTAAGGATGGCTGAAGCGAAACAGTCGTTCCGAAGCTTTGCGAGATCCCGAAGCGCAGATGTGTCGAAACACTGATCCGAAGCGTGATTCGAAACACCCATGTCACGTGACTATGACTAAACGAAGCCTCGAAGTGTTTCACTAATTGTTTCATCAGGTGTGGTCCGCCGAATCAGCGTTTGATTGGAACGGTCGGGAACAGACCACACAATCGCACATCTGTATAAAAGTGAAATAAACGCATTTTGACCTCGTGGGTTTTTGTGAGAGGAGTTTGACTTTGAGATAGCGGATTTTTGGTGATATAGTGACATAGTGCGATTTGATTAGTTATAGGCAATTTAGACTTACATTTAAATTTACACAACACATTGACTGAGAGGCTAGAGACAGACAGAGTATACATATAGTGACACATTAATAGATACATAGATATTAATATATATAGACAGCTAGATTAATAGATAGATACCTATATAGATAGATTACAGATACATATATAAATACATATATTATAGATAGATACATATATAGATAGATTATAGATACATATATAAATACATATATTATAGATAGATACATATATAGATACATAGATTATAGATACATATCTAGATACATAGATCGATTCATATATAGATAGATAGATTTGGCTAGATAGATAAAATGGAAGCTCCCCAGAAGAGATGCTGTACATCTGTGGTGTGGGAGCATTTCCATTTAGAAACCCCAAATAAAGTGAGATGTGTGTATTGTGATCGGCAGCTAGCCTACTGCAACAATACATCATACATGATGCGCCATTTGAGGAGCACTCATCCTGCCATTTTGCAGGGTGCAGAGGATGGCATTCCCCCTGTACCTAGGCCTGCTACTGACACTGCTGGGCCATCTAAGCAAGGTATGCATTGTTTGGGATATAATTATAATTGAAATATAATTACAACCTTTTGGGACACTGTTTATAAAGTTTATAAGTTATATAAAGCACTGATTATAAACACTGGAAGGTTTCCAAATAATGAACCAGTAGGCTATACTTTTAATAGATGTGCACTAATTGAAGCTGTATTTTTCCAATGTATTTGTCTGAAAGTATGTTTTGTCTTCTCTTTTAAAAGTCAGACAGAGGGAATTGGATGAGGCTCTTATAAACATGGCGGTGAAGGATCTGCAGCCCTTCACCATCGTGGACGATGAGGGATTCAGGGCATTTGTGAACAAGCTTGATCCAAGCTATGTCCTCCCATCCCGGAAGGTGCTTAAAATAATGGTCAGCGAAAAGTACAACAAAGCCAAGGAGAAGACAATGGAGGACCTACAAAAGGCCGAATTTGTTAGCCTTACAGCTGACATGTGGTCCTCCATTAATATGGATGGATATCTTGGTGTGACTTGCCTTTACATAACACCAGAGGCAAAAATGGCAACTGTTGTACTGGGTGTAAGGAGGTTTTACCAAACCCACACAGCCCAGCATCTCATGGAGGCTAAAGCCTTGCTAATGGCTGAGTGGCGAATAACCTCCAAAGTTCAGTGCATGGTGACTGACAATGCATCTAACATGATCCTAAGTGCCCAGCTACTCCACCTTCGCCATGTCCCATGTTTTGCTCATACTTTAAATTTGATTGTGAAAAAGGCACTAGATCAAACCCCAGTCATCAATGAAATACGCCAGAAGGCCAGAAAGATAGTGGGGTTGTTCAGATCCAGCTGCAAAGCAAAGGACAAGCTTGTGGAGATGCAGAGCTTGATGGGAAGACCAACTCTGAAACTGATACAGGAGGTTGACACGAGATGGAACAGCACATTTGACATGCTACAGCGCTTGTATGACCAACGTGAACCAGTGGCTGCTGCACTTTCCAACTTAAACAATGATACTGCTCCCCTGACAAGTATTGATTATGACATTATTGAACAATCATTGTCAATACTGCAACCATTCAAACTCGCAACAACAGAGATGTCAGAGGAAAAGAGAGTGTCTGCTTCAAAGCTTATACCACTGTACAGGATGTTGCAGCACAAGCTTGCACAGAAAAAAGGAAATGCAACGCAGGAATCAACTGTTCAATTAGGTAGGCCACAATGAGCATACTACCCATGTGATTGGCCATAACTGTCATATTATTGTCATTATTATAAATATGTGTTTCTCCTGTTTTGGCTCATAGGCTCACATCTGCAAGAAGGTCTGCACTCCAGATGTGGAGGTTATGAGAGTTTTAGAGCCTTGGCACTGGCTACACTGCTGGACCCAAGGTTCAAAAATGTGGCATTTGGAAATGCTGCCAAAGCCCAGGAAGCTGAAAAGCATATCACACTGGAGTGTGCTTCACTGATGCGTTCAAACACAAATCCTGGTGAGCAGTTTCAGTCTGTGTCAGTTTAGGATTTGTTACTAATTGCTGTTTTCATTTTTATTCAGACCCAGAAATGTCAACATCACACCCATCATCATCACCATCACCATCAACATCAACACCAGTAGAAACACAGGACAGTTTATGGGAACTTTTTGATACTCGCATCCATCAAACCAAGATGATACACAATGCTACAGCTGATGCCACAGTGGAAGTGAAAAAATACATCAACGATGCGTATTTGCCCAGAACTCATGATCCACTAACTTACTGGAAAGAGAGAGCAGTAATCTTTCCTCATTTGTATGTCCTTGCAAAAAAATATCTTTGTATGCCAGCAACAAGTGTCCCTTGTGAGAGGATTTTTTCAAAGGCTGGAGAAATTATCTGTAAAAAAAGAAGTAGGCTAAGTCCTTCCACAGCAGATAAATTAATATTTTTGAATAAAAATCTCTAAAAAAGTGAGACATTGTGGCTTGATTTCTTTTATTAATATTCATTTTTCATGACCAAAATAACATTATGCACAGTGAGGAGCCTATAGGTTACAAGTTTCACATATTAGAACATTATAATAATAAAAAAAACAACACATTTTTTTAATGGCTCGTCAAGGTTGTTTCAGATCAACACCTGCAAGTGACCACTAGGTGTCACCGTTGAGACGGGTGTCGGATTGATTCGAAGCCTCGAAACAATATGGCACATTTGGTTCAATTGTTTCATTGGTTCACGAGGCCTCGATTTTGCCATCACTACTTCTGGCGCTGTTGTTAACTCTGGAGCTGCAGAGCTCCCTCTGGTGGGCACACTATGCAACACTCATAACATGAGTGAAGCATGAGACTCTGTTTCTCATGTTTCATCGGCCGTTATAAATGCCGATGCCGATTTAAATGCAATTAGCTTATATCGGCCGATAATATCGGCCGGCCGATATATCGGTCGGGTTTTACTTATATGACATGTAATCTGGATCATATGATCCAAAAATCAAGTACTCGTAATTGGAGTATATAACATTTTATAATGCTCATAATCAGATTAAAGTTATTTTTTTATAGATTACATGATTACGTATTACTCACACAATGGCAGCAAATCATTCTTAATTTATGGATTCTTTCTTAATCTTTTTTTTTTCTCTTTTAAATTTTCCTTTCTAAAAACCCCGCTGTCTATCACACCATTTAGCTTTGACTATATTCACAATATAAAATGGCTAAGTAAATGTCATGTCAATAATTTTGCAATCCATGCAAAGGATCCCCACAAAGAGATTCCTTGTCAGCCAGACTCCTATGACATGAAATATCTGAGGAAGTTAATATTTCAACAACACATTTGCATGTTTACAGTTCGATTTCACTTAATGATCACATTGGCCTGCAGGTAAACAAATGAAATATTTCTTTTTTTAGTGTTCAAGGGTCTAAATTGTGTATATATTTTTATGATTTAATTATTTATTAGCTTTTTATCAATCAACTCACAAACCCACTACAGTTGTTACATTAAGACCAGATTGGGAAGACCTGATTTAATGTAATGTGTAATGCATTTTATGATGTTGATATCAAAAAATGTAAGATATTTTCCTTCTCTTTGCTTTTGTATATCAATATGGTATGTTTAATGGTAAAACAAACTAGATAAAATAGTAATCTAAACAGTAGTCAAAATACATTACCTGAAATGAGTAATCTAGATTACATTACTAACTACAATTTTTATAATATAATCTGTAATCAGTAATGGACTGCAATTTGTAAGTAATCTACCCAACTTTGACTCTGAGTGCACGTAATAGCAACTGTGACGTTATATGTTAGCCATAGTACATTTAGTGTCTTAATCAATAGTGTATTTATTCTTGAAACTGAAACTTTATTTTCCTATTTTGCTATAATTTATTAATATCTGGACATTATATCTGCAACAGAACAAGTTCTTTCCTTTTCAGTTGGTTGTTTCAGCTTGTATATGTGTGTTTTCACAGGGAATGTGGTCTAAGTACCTTTGAGTTCTGTCCACACTGTGGAGAAGCTGGTTCTATAACACACCTGGTTTCAGCTTTCCACACTGCAGACAACATTTCTCATTGCTTAAACCTGAAAAAGTTGAGAAGCACAAGATTAGACCAAACTATAGTGCTCAGTGGCACTTAAAAATGGGCAGTGCACTTTTCAATTTTAGTTCAAAAACTAATGCAATTTAATTTTGAAAACATGAAAGAAAACTCATTGTAAGAGCTTAGTCAAATTACCAAATATCTTGTATTTTAATTGATATTGGTGGCAAAGAAAATGGATTCAGAGTTCAGATCTTCAACCCGAGTCTATTCTATTCTATGGATTTATTACTACTTAATTTGATTATGTACTTGTTAGTGATGAGTCCAGAGTCAATGGATGCTGTACAGAAACTTGCAAATGGAAGCAGGCAGGCCTATGAGTCTGATCAGAGCATTTGGTCTTATGATCAAACTGAACAAGCTATCATATGTAATACATATGTGTGTTTTTCCAAGAGTCCAGTGCTGCAGTATCTGTATTATCTTGTGCAAGTGCCCATTGCCATGTCCACACTGAGTAACAACAGTCTGTTCCTGGAATACTCCAAAAACCCACTGTGAGAGTTCCTACACAAAGGCGTGTGTGTGTTGCTCTCCACTGATGATCCCATGCAGTTCCACTACACCAAGGTCAGACTCAAACTACCATCTTACTGCTGGACGCCAATTTCCTAAATGTCCCGGAAGTACCCCCTAAAATGTTCTAACCTTTCAATAAATAAACTCAGTAATGGATTTTAATCCCGTAAAGCCTGCCTGTATAATAGGAATTTGTTATTATTATTTTTTTTACATCAGGCCTATATGAATCCTATAGTATGATATAGTAAGAATATGGAGCAGTAAGTGTTTATCTTAAAATATTACTAACAATAAGAAGTAATTCTGAAACCCTATTCAGACAGTAATTGTTTCTCAAGGGGACTCAATGTATTTTCAACATTTGCTGGGGATATTGCCATCCAATTCCAAAATGTTCCCAGATGAATAACCCTGAATCATTTTTCTTTTTTTTTTTTTTTTGACAAACACCAAGGTAATCCACATTTTTATACACGAGGGGATAAATCCAAAAGTAATTTTATAAATCCCTTTCGACCAATGCCAACCACTGCAGGGCTGCCAACTTTTGAGTTCATCTTAGAGTGAGATTTTGGGGGTGGGGCTTTGTCAGGGGGGAGGGGCTTATGCAGGGGCGTGGCTTGGTGTGGAAAAAAAATACAAACACAAAATCCTTGCATTAGCAGAAGTGTATTAAGTATATATTGATTGTCAAAGTATTTGGTATATGTACAGAATTTCTTGGGAGATTAACATTTAATTTTCACAAACATTTTACAGAAATAGGATTAACATCCATACTGACACCACCACCAGTCAAATATCTGAACTTGATTGATGAGTTGTGATTGATATAAATAAAATCTTTTTAATAAGGCATGTCCTTGACTTGACATTCTGTTCTTAGAAAACAATAATTAACATTAACTAGGCAGTAGGCATGTCAAGATATTTGTCATCTGGAAATGCTTTTGTACTGTTTTGTTATGATAAAGTTATGTAAAATAAGTGCTCAGTGCTGCAAAACAAACAAATCTGCTAATGCTAACTTAATCCTATATAAACTATATAACAGCATATGCCTATTTGTTAATAGTCTAAACTGGACGGAGACACGGAGCACCCTGTAAGTCACTGACCTGCCTGCGTTTAGAGCCCTGCGCGGGACTGTTTTCTTAAACCCGCACCCGCACGCTCCCGCTGTATGTATGACTAGGCCCGCCCCTAGGATGATTTTCAGTGTGTAATCTACTATAAATTTAAATGCAGAATGTAAATTCGTAATAGTTTAAGAAGTGGGGGAAAAAATAAATAAAAATGCAGCACATGCTGCAGCCACCAAAAAAGATCGCAGATTGGCAGCACCGTCCTTCCCCCGTCGCCCTCCCCCGTCCAAACACAGAAGCTGTGTCTCATTTAGAAGGCTGCGCCCTCCGAAGGTTGCATTCAAAGGCTGCATACGTCATCGAGGTTGTCTCATTTCAGAAAAGCAAGTAGCACACTCCAAATGCGTCCTTCGAATGCGACCTTTTTTCACAGGAATTCGAAGGATACATGAGGTGTATGCTTCGCTGCTACAGATAACCCACAATTCTTTGCGTCGCCATAAATAACCGTTGTTTATTTGAAAAAATGGCGGCAGCAGATCTTTTTTTTTTTTTTTTTTTTTTTCAACAAACTCATATACAAACAATATGGCTTACATTCTTTTCAACATTCCAAAGGAGCAGGTGCAACAACAACAAAACACACACACAAAAAATAAAATAAAATAAAATAAATAAATAAATAAATAAAATTAATTGAATTAAAATAAATAATAAAATAAAAATTACAGCTAGGGCTTTGATCGCAAAGTATATTTTTCAATTAAATTAAGAAGTTTCATTGCTTGTTTACTTTTCATTATGTTAAGGGCTTTGGTGAAAGAAAGAAACTCGTTATGAAATACATAGAACCTAGGTTTCACCTTCATATATTTACATTTGTGAATGTAAAATTTTGCAAGAATAATTATATTATTTACCAGGAAGTCCCATTCATTATTGTCCAATACAACTCCATAAACAATGTCATTCTGAGAAAAAGGTTCAGTACGGATCTTTGTGTGCAGCCAGTCATGGATATCAGTCCACAGACCTTCAGAGTGCATACATTGAAAAAATAAATGAACAGAAGTTTCAATATCATCACAGAATACACAATTGTTCGTTTCAAAACCACACCTCTGTCGTAATAATTCACCAGATGGATACACACCGTTTAAAACCTTGAAATGGATTTCTTTCGCTTTTGGATTTATGGGAAATTTTAAGTATTTAGAGCGTAATGAATATATAGTATCTTTGGTGAAGATGTGTTTAATTGAGTTTCGAAAAGACAATAAAGGGTGTGTAATATCATCAAGCATCTTTCTAATCATTTTATTAGGAATTTTCATACTCTTGAAATCACAATTTCCAACTAATAGATGTGGAAGATAAGGGGAAATTTGAGTTGAGTTCAAAACAATCTCTTGAATCAAATTTAATGTAGGAATGGGAATGGCTCTCATTATGGAAGCGAAGGAATTGCGATCAACTAAAAAATCATATTTAAGACAAAAATTTTCGTATGTCATCACACTCCCATTTGCATCAGTCAAATGAATCAAGGACCAAATACCTTTATCCATCCAATGATTTGTTTTTAACTGTAATGTATCTGTTGTTCCAAATCGGCGTGTTATGCGGGGTGAAATTATGGTTGTACAAAAGTTTCCAATATAAAAGGACTTGCTGATGAAATAGGGATAATTTCGCTGGGGATATGATACCAAAAGCTCTTATTGTTAAGGAAAGATTTTAACCAGTTAATTTTCAGTGTTCCGTTAATAAAATCAAAATCAATAGCCTGTAGGCCTCCTTTCTTTGTATTCTTTGGTCATTTCTGTTTCGGCGGCAGATCTACACACAGGCAGAGATGTGGTGTTTAAATGTAAGTATTTTAAAGTTCTTCATTTTTAAAAAATTGAATTACAAGTGTGGTCAACATGATTACAAGTAAAAACTTTTTTTTAAGTTACTTTCCAAATTTAGAAATTATTTTCCTAATATTTTTTTCTTTAACAAGTGTGAGAGCGCAACGACGCTATGTGTTGGCATAGCAACGTGATACTTCCTGTTTCCTTTTCCTTCCATCCTACGAAGGCCTTCTCGTTTAATCCCAGGGTTAAGGACACTCCGTATACGCATCCTAGAGAGGATTCGACCTCCAGAGGATGCGACCTCCGGAGGACGTGGCCTTCTAGACACAGCTAGTGTGCACATACGTCTAGATGGTCTAGACTGGTTCGCATACGCATTTGTAGTGCGTTCTTTCACTGGAAATTTTGAATTATCACATTTTTCAAGATATGGGGCAGAAAATTTATAGACCTATATAGTTTATATAATTTCATATAGTTATTATCACACGAAGAGTTACATTTTTCTCTAAAAGTCAGCATAATTACAAGTGTGACATTGCTTTTATACAACAGTTCAAACAAAAATCATTCCAAACACAGCCACTGTTTTGCGTCTCTGAGCAACATGACAGTGATTTGTTCCTGAATAAATCAACCGTTTAAATGATTCGGTTCAATCGCAATGACTCACTTATTAACAGTGACTCACTGCCACCTACTGCTGGTTTTAATTTCATATTTACGGTACCTTCTTATTTTTTAAATAATTTCGAACATCAGTTTTCAATGTTTTATTTTTAAAATATCAGAACATTATTTATTAATTCATAACTGCAGGCTAAAGTTACCATGTCCCACAGAGCTGCATTAAACAGTGTGTAAAAACATCTCAATGGCACTTCAGATGCAGCTTCTGTTTTCTCTGCATTGCAAAGATCCTTTTTGTTGATACTGATTGCATTTGCTTGGTAACAGCCCAAATGCAAGTATTTGACCTAAAAGATGGTGCACACTTCTAGAAAAAATGGCGTAAAGGTAAAAAAAAAAAATTCAGGAGTCATCTGTCAGCACAATTAGAAATAAGATATCAGCACAGTTAAAGTGACATTATTGTCTATTTATCGTTATCGATAAAATCCCAGAAATACCAGGGATACCATTTTTTTGTCAATATTGGAAACCCTTAATTATTTTCTCTTTATTTTGGTGTGCCACCCCAAGATTTACTTTGGCCTCATCTGGCCACCCCTGTTAAAATTTTCTGGGGGCGCCACTGGTCCCCAAACCCAATGCAGTCCTCTACCTGCATCTAGTGATGGGAAGTTCGGCTCTTTTCAGAGAGCCGGCTCTTTTGGCTCAGCTCCCAAAGAAGAGCCGGCTCTTTCGACTCCTGAATGGCTCTTAATTTAGGATTTTTCGTAGGCCTTTGTTTTGCCATAACTTTGCCAAAATTAATGGTTTGTGTGTTGATAACCCTTTCATATGCAGTGCATGATTATCCTTATAATTGCCTAATTTTGTGCACTTATTTTGTTACAAAACCATTCTTTTGTTTAATATTTTAATCAAACATTTTATTGCACAAATTAACAACAAAATCGGAAATAAATCCACAGAACTAGAACCAAACTCAAGCAAACAGTATTAATGTCCTCAGTGAAGATTGGCATTCAAAAAAATCCGATGCCTCAGCTTTGATGGACTGATCCTATTTCTTCTTTTTGTGATTATCTGCCCTGTTTTTGAGAAGATTCTCTCTGAAGGAGCCGATGTTGCCACAATACACAGTCACGACTCGTTAACTTGCAGTGGAGTGCCGTTTCGCTTCATCCCCTCTATGTTTTAACCAGAGGTGGAAAGAGTACAAAAATATTCTACTCAAGTAAAAGTACCATTACATTAATGAAATTTTACTTAAGTACAAGTAAAAGTACCAGTCTAAAAATCTACTCAAGTAAAAGTAAAAAGTATTTAAAATTTTAAAATTTACTCAGAGTAAAAATTACTTAGTTACATTTTAACAGTGGGAGGGAGTCAAAAATGGGACAGGCCAAGGGTGTCAAACTCAGTTCCTGGAGGGCCACAGTCCTGCAGTTTAGATTTAACCATAATTAAACACACCTGATCCAGCTAATCTAATCATTTAGGTTTATTTGAAAACTACATGATATGTGTGCTGGAGCAGGGTTAGAACTAAACTCTGCAGGGCTATGGCCCTCCAGGAACTGAGTCTGACACCCCTGGGATAGGTCTATTAATCTCAAACTAGTTGCTTTTAATTAAAGGAATCAGTTATTTAGAATAATAAAACATTTGGGCTGTTACCAGGCAAATCAGTATCAACAAACTCATCTTTTAATGCAGAGGAAATGCAGAAGATTCATTGGAAGTGGCATTTAGATGTATAGGACAAGAATGCATTTAACCTGCAGTTACAAATGCATGAATAATGTTTTGATATACAAGACATAAAATGTTGAATACTCATTTGAAATGATAAGAAATTAATTATTAAAAGAAAATCAAAAGATACTTTAAATGTGAAATTAAAATGGCCAGTATGTGTCAGCAAGTCACTGTTAATAAGTGAGTCATTGCGATTGAACCGAATCATTTAAACGGTTGATTTATTCAGGAACGAAACACTGTCACGTTGCTCAGAGACGCAAAACTGTGCTTTGGTGGCTGTGTTTGGAATTATTTTCTGTTGTAGAAATAGAGCTAAAAAAGGCAATATGGTGTCTAAAACGCAAGTCTCTTAATTAACTTGTTTACTGAACTGTTATATATATGTATGTATATATTCATGATGATTTTTGGTGGGAAAGACGACTTTCTTTGTGTGATTTTGATTTAATATATGAAATTTGAATAAATGAATTTTCTGCCCCTATATCTTCAATTTTGTGATCATTCTAAATGCATTTTAAGAGACTGAATCACACAGTGAAAGAACGCACTATAAATGCGCGCACACATCATTAAAACAAAAATTGATATTATCAAAGACGATATATAGGCTATAGCACACTCCTCACCACTGTCTTTTTGGCTAATTTGTGCAAAACCTCTTGCTAAAATGTCAAAGCTTCATTTTAACCACCAATGCAACGATGCAATTACTTAGCTTACCCTCTACATTCTTGCGAAGGGTTGATGTCTTGTCGAGATTTTATAAGCTGCTGGTCTTCCTAGGCAAGTACAGCTTACACTGCATAATAGAGCATACATATGGCCAGGGGTTCACTTCATTTCCTTCGAGTTCAACTTCAGAATATGACGGGGTTTCGTTTTCAGCGGTGTCTGCACCACTAACGCCTGTTTAGACCGTCTGCATCTTTCTTGTGATTTTAGCGCCAGTTTGCCCTCCTGCCCATTATTTACTGAAATAGTTTCCAGGGAGCGATTTATTTTTTTTATTATTATTATTTTTTTTTTTACTCAGTAATTCATGTGTTTTAAAATGTAGCGAAGTACAATACTTTAAACAAAATATACTTAAGTAAAAGTAAAATTACAGATTTAAAAAATTACTTAAAAAGTATTAGTACACAAAAAAGCTACTCAATTACAGTAACGCGAGTAAATGTAATTCGTTACTTTCCACCTCTGGTTTTAACATAATGGTATGAGCCCATATACTCACATCTGCTTGGCCGCGATGCGATTGCTGACCAATCAATACAAAGTTCTGCCTTTAGGTAAGCAGCCAAAGGAAAAAAACTGGGACCGGCTCTTCTGATTCACTACAAAGTATCGGCTCTCAGAGCCGCATCTTTTGCGCATGACCCATCACTACTGCGTTCACAATTCACAAGGTGCAGATGGGATGGAGAACGGCTTACTACACAGTTTATGGGAATAAATATTTCCCTCACAATTGTCCCGCAATTTTTTTTCCCTCACTGCTGCACGAGTCTGCGTGAGAATATGGGGGTGTGGCGTGAGAGCGTGAGAATTGGGTCGATTGCGTGAGTCTCACGCTGAATGCATGAGAGTTGGCAGCCTTGCACTGTAAAGTAACTGTTAGGCTTTGCTGTATTTGCATGCATTTTAAAGATGAAAACTTTTCAATGCTAAAATGCTAGAAAGTGTTTTCATGAACAATATTTCTTCACCACTCCTCTTCACCTGTTAAGAACAAAATGAGGAAAGACAAGAAAAGCACGTAATCATGTGAAATGTGTCATTATTATGGCAGCAACAGGTATGCATATAAAGTTAAAATAAATAGGCTAAACCTACCTCCAATCTAAGTTAGGAAGAAGCAATCATTTGGAACTATGTTTCCAAATAATATTTTTAAATATTCACACATTCACTTGTATGCCCAATAGGCCAACCTAGAAAATGCAAAACGTTTAATGTCTTTTCACATTCAATTAAGAATTACATCACCTAAATGATACCATATTTTTAATTCTAAATGATGACACACATTTCTATTGTAAAACATTTCTCAAATACTAACGTTACTTCCATTTTACCTCGGTCTCTTCAACTGACGCTTGATGAATTCACGCTGCCTGGAATTCGCGCTCTTTTTCTTTGAACAGTAAACCCCGCCTACTTGAATTTGATTGGCCATCTCGATCACATTGACTTGCGTTGCTAGACGGATGAGGCAGACCAGCTTCACAAACCAGCCAGATCAAATGTTTATCTTTTATAAATAAGAGGATGCATTAACTTATCGCTTCTAAAGAGAAAACCAACAGAAAACAATTTAAACCAACAGTGTGTCTATTTTCCTATTAAATAGGATATTTAAATAAATATTCCCTATTAATAAATTAAATGTGACCATGGACCGCAAAACCAGCCTTAATCCATTTTTGTAATTGAGATTTATACATCATCTGGAAGCTGAATAAATAAGCTTTCCATTGGATATTACTAACAAAAGTTTGTATATATTTACGGTTGGAAACTTACAAAATATCTTCATGGAACATGAATCATTACTTAATGATCTTAACTTAATACAGTAATGATTTTGGCATAAAAGAAAAATCAATAATTTTGACCTATACAATTTATTTTGTCTATTGCTAGAAATATGCTACTTATGACTGGTTTTGTGGTCCAGGGTCACAAATATTAATACAGTATAAAATAGCACTGAATTGAAGTGACTTAAAGCGGTGTTTCCTGGCCGAATCAGTTTTTGAGCGAATCAATTGAGTGAATGATTCAATTACACTCACACTTGTCACCACCCAGTGGTGTAGTGATGTTCCTTGCAAAAATCTCACAGAAAAAAATTCCCCAAAAATTAATGAACTGACTCATAAAAAATCATAAAATATTTGGGTTAACTAAATGTACTTAATGCATTTTAGGGTAGGCTAGACAATTTCCCCTAAGAAAATGCAAATACAAAAGCTTTTTTAATATATAATATGTGTATACAGATGCAGTAGATTGTACTACTGCAAGAGGGTTTAATGGAGGAGTACTCGATTGCAGCCCAACTGTGGAAGTTGAGCACATGTGACGTGTGTGAGATCAAACAGCGTCCTGCAGAGTGGCCTTTCCCATGAGGTGTTGCACATTCTCAGTTCATAACATTGGGTAAATATTTACTCTTTGCCATTTTCTTCAGGAGAAAAAGCATTTCCTTGCGGTCAATTACTTGAAAGATGGACCAGAAAGGGAATGACATTCGTTGGACAAATGTAGCCCAGATCCGCATGGCCTACAAGTCAAGTCAAGTCAGCTTTATTTATATAGCGCTTTAAACAAAATACATTGCGTCAAAGCAACTGAACAACATCAGTGTGTCAATAATGCAAAATGACAGTTAAAGGCAGTTCATCATTGAATTCAGTGATGTCATCTCTGTGCAGTTTAAATAGTGTCTGTGCATTTATTTGCAATCAAGTCAACGATATCGCTGTAAATGAAGTGACTCCAACCAAGCAAGCCAGAGGCGACGGCGGCAAGGAACCGAAACTCCATCGGTGACAGAATGGAGAAAAAACCTTGGGAGAAACCAGGCTCAGTTGGGGGGCCAGTTCTCCTCTGACCAGACGAAACCAGTCGTTCAATTCCAGGCTGCAGCAAAGTCAGATTGGCAGAAGAATCATCTGTTTCCTGTGGTCTTGTCCTGGTGGTCATCTGAGACAAGGTCTTTACAGGGGATCTGTATCTGTGGCTCTAGTTGTCCTGGTCTCCGCTGTCTTTCAGGGATGTAGAGGTGCTGATTCACCATCTGGTCTGGATACGTACTGGACACGAGACACTGTGTAATGAACTCAGCTTCCTATCAGAGGTGGTTGGGTCAAAGTAGCTGTCCAATGAGCCCTCTGTGCCCATATATGTATTATTGCTATTTTTAGAAACTGTAGGAATGAATGCACAGGAACCCAAATGTAATGTTGTTTATATCTAGTCTTGCTCAGCTTCTCAGATTTCTAATACCCCTCCTTCTCATAAACAGCATCATCTGCCTATGCAACGACTTGAAAAGGGTTTGGCATACTTTACATTACATTACATGGGCAGTGTCTCCCTCCTGTGGAGATTTGTGAGCTATATCCTCAAAACATTTATGTGCAGCAGAAATAGGCAGACATCAAGATGCTTCTCTGGCAAAGAAAAACATTCCGCCACTGATCAGCAGAACATGCAAAGAAAAACCCCTACAGGATTAGCTTCGATATACAGTACATCCTCCAAATGATTAAGTCAAAACTAATGTAGTAGACCTTGCTAGCTGCCATTTAGCTGCGGTAAATGTAGGTGTTGTGGTAGAGACAAGTTCAAGGTTTACTGTATAATAAATGACAAATATTCAGTCTATTGTAAATCATATTTAAACATGACATTTTGTAAACCTAGATGAGACCAAATTCATCAACAATAAGATCAAAGAAATGCAGAGGAAATGAGAAAAGACCCAGAGAGGTTCTGTATGCCGAGTATCTGCAGAGGGAAAAAGAACGTTACAAAAGTAGTGCAGATAAAGAGTGTCTCCCAGCTAACGAACAGAGAGAAAAATCTGAGAAGAAGGCTGCGGAGGAAAAATAAATAAAAGAAACCAGAGGGCAAAACACCAAAGTACTGCGTGCTCAAATCAACTTTAAAATATATTTTTTTAAACATGAAAAATACTTTGAGTTCTTTACAGTAAAACTACTATCTTTTACACACGCATCTCCTGATTTCTGTTTAGTTTACTGTTGTTCTGTACAGTAGCCTTTGATGTCATTACCGCAGCTCGCTATATTTTTGTAAATATCAATATTTACAAAACTGCACAAAATTTTATTTAAAATATTACATTTATATAGAAATTAAAAAAGAAAAAAAATGTATATGATGTACAGTACGTTATTGCAATGTTGCGGTAAGGACATTTTGTAAGAAGAGTTGAAATACATAAAAAATAAACATGTTGCATCAAGATTAAAATCATAACGACTTTTTTGCTGACCTTTTTATATGCATGACATACTGTACTATGATGGTTAAAATTCACAGGGGTTGATTTTTTTATTTGTTTATTTTGGAGAGTCAAAAGTGACCATAGTTGCAGAAACACCCATATAAAGGGTAGGCAATAGGCATGTATGTACTGTATGTGTTTATGTATATGTATATGTATATGTATATGTATATGTATATGTATGTGTATATGTATATGTATATGTATATGTATATGTATATGTATATGTATATGTACAGTACAGACCAAAAGTTTGGACACACCTTCTCATTCAAAGAGTTTTCTTTATTTTCATGACTATGAAAATTGTAGAGTCACACTGAAGGCATCAAGGGCTATTTGACCAAGAAGGAGAGTGATGGGGTGCTGCGCCAGATGACCTGGCCTCCACAGTCACCGGACCTGAACCCAATCGAGATGGTTTAGGGGTGAGTTGGACCGCAGACTGAAGGCAAAAGGGCCAACAAGTGCTAAGCATCTCTCGGGGAACTCCTTCAAGACTGTTGGAAGACCATTTCAGGTGACTACCTCTTGAAGCTCATCAAGAGAATGCCAAGAGTGTGCAAAGCAGTAATCAAAGCAAAAGGTGGCTACTTTGAAGAACCTAGAATATGACATATTTTCAGTTGTTTCACACTTTTTTGTTATGTATGTAATTCCATATATAATTCCACATGTGTTAATTCATAGTTTTGATGCCTTCAGTGTGAATCTACAATTTTCATAGTCATGAAAATAAAGAAAACTCTTTGAATGAGGTGTGTCCAAACTTTTGGTCTGTACTGTATATGTATATGTATATGTATATCTATATGTATATGTAAATGTATTTTTATCAAGCAACACTTGAATTGAATGTCCAGACATTTAGTAAAATCAGTAAAATATTTAATGTAATAAAATAATTATAAAAAAAACATGATAAAAAGCCAGCTTCCATATAAATAAAATAATCTGTGTCATTCTTCATTACAAAACTACAACATTGTGACACACAAACACTAGTCTCAGTCATCCCAAGATGTCTTGACAAATAGAGAAATGTCACTCCTTTTCTGCAGAACTGCTGTTGTTGTTTTCTTCCTCGTTCTCCTCCACATGCTCCTCCTGTGGTTTCTGCAGGTCTTTCTCACCACTGTGCTCCCAAACCTCCGTCTCGATATACTCCTTCTGCTGCTCGCTGTCACACTGCGTCCTGCAGGGTCTGTTCCTGTAGGGCACAAATTTCTATGATCAGCTTCATTAAAATTTCAGGTGAATTAAAATGTAAAAACTGAGTTCTCTGGAGTTTAACTTTATTTGTGAAAACAATTGGATAAACAGAGGAACATAACTCACGTTCTGACATAATAAAGTGCTAGAAAGACAGCAAGTATGACTGTGAAGGTGACTGTGATCAGTAAGGCAGCTGGAATAGCTGCAAATCACAAAAGAGAAAACAGTCAATAAAATCAAACAAATACTGCGGTTATATGCTCATGCTATGTCAAAAGGATGATCATACCCAGAGGTGGAAAGAGTACAAAAATATTCTACTCAAGTAAAAGTACCATTACATTAATGAAATTTTACTTAAGTACAAGTAAAAGTACCAGTCTAAAAAATCAACTCAAGTAAAAGTAAAAAGTAGCTCATTTAAAATTTACTCAGAGTAAAAATTACTTAGTTACATTTTAACAGTGGGAGGGAGTCAAAAATGGGACAGGCCAAGGGTGTCAAACTCAGTTCCTGGAGGGCCACAGTCCTGCACAGTTTAGATTTAACCCTAATTAAACACACCTGATCCAGCTAATCTAATCATTTAGGTTTATTTGAAAACTACATGATATGTGTGCTGGAGCAGGGTTAGAACTAAACTCTGCAGGGCTACGGCCCTCCAGGAACTGAGTTTGACACCCCTGGGATAGGTATATTAACCTCAAACTAGTTGTTTTTAATTAAAGGAATCAGTTATTTAGAATAATAAAACATTTGGGCTGTTACCAGGCAAATCATTATCAACAAACTCATCTTTTCAATACAGAGGAAATGCAAAAGCTTCATCGGACGTGGCATTTAGATGTATTTACACACTGTTTAGTGCAGGACAAGAATGCATTTAACCTGCAGTTACCAATGCATGAATAATGTTTTGATATGCCAGACATAAAATGTTGAATACTCATTTGAAATTATAAAAACTTAATTATAAAAAAAAAAAAAAATCAAAAGATACTTTAAATGTGAAATTAAAATGGCCAGTATGTGTCAGCAAGTCACTGTTAATAAGTGAGTCATTGCGATTGAACCAAATCATTTAAACGGTTGATTCATTCAGAAACGAAACACTGTCATGTTGCTCAGAGATGCAAAATTTTGCTTTGGTGGCTGTGTTTGGAATAAATTTTTGTTGTAGAAATAGAGCAAAAACCGGCAATATGGTGTCTAAAATGCAAGTCTCTTAGTTTGCTGTCCTGTTGTAAAAAAAAAAAAAAGAAATATATATATATATATATATATATATATATATATAAATATATATATATAAATATAAATATATATTTAATAAATATAAATATAAATATATATATATATATATATATCATTGGCGGCTGCTGGTCTTTCAAAGAGGGGAAGCTCATTTTCGGCCTACATTATAACCCTCTGATGGTCTTCATTTGTAATGACACTCGGGGTCTTTTTGACCCCAGACAATAACATTTCATTTTGTAATAGTAAAATATTTAAATTTTTTACAAATATAATTTTACTCTGTTCAATTATGTTTTTACTAAACTTTGTACAGTTTTTGGAGGATTTAAATCTTTTACATTTCTATAAATAAATAAATATTTATTTAAATAGGCTTTTTTTTTTTTACAAAAAAAGAAAAAAGCATTTCAGGTAAAATTCACTTCATAAAAGACCCAGATTTCTAACTTTCATACATGGGGATACCATGGATAATTTTATAAGGTTTAATGTAAGATTTTTGCCCATTTTTGGGGAAATTCAGTTTAAAAATTGTAATAAATCACTTTAACCACTAGATGGCTATAGTGTGTGTGTGTGTGTGTGTGTGTGTGTGCGCACATTTTCAATCTTAGTTACCAATTCAATTTTGTGGTGGTTCTGCATTTTACAAATATCAAGAAATATTGCCGCAGTTTGTCTTTCGAATACACTTGAGAAATCCGCGATCATGGGACTGAGCGTGAAACAGCTTCACCGACTTCTTATGGTGCAGACCGCTGTCAGTCAAAAGGAGATCGACAGATCCTCCAATCATCACGCGGAAGCCCAGTCTTCATTCACCTCCAGAGACGCTGAGCGTCCGTGGGCGGGACATAATCGCAGCATTTATCCAATGACCGTCTAGCTTCGGAGCACAGAAAAAAACTGTTCAAAGAAAGCCCCATTGAAGTCGCTCGGCTTCTTTAGGGAAATGCACTGTGACGCTGCGGGAATGTATGAGAAGAAAATCGAGTCAGCCGACTTGTAGCTGATTAACACAATACATAATACACAATAGTACATATTTGACCGTTGGTTTTTTTTTTTTACATTACGTGGGGTTGATGTCTTGTCGAGATTTTATAAACTGCTAGTTTGGTCTCCCTAGGCAAGCACAGCATACACAGCATAATAGAGTATAAATATGGGCAGGGGTTCACTTCATTTCCTTCAAGTTCAACTTCAGAATATGACGGGGTTTCGTTTTCAGCGGTGTCTGCACCACTAACGCCTGTTTTGTCCGTCTGCATCTGTCTTGTGATTTTAGCGCCAGTTTGCCCTCCTGCCCATTATTTACTGACATAGCTTCCAGGGAGCGATTTTTTTTACTCAGTAATTAATGTGTTTCAAAATGTAGCGAAGTACAATACTTCAAACTAAATATACTTAAGTAAAAGTAAAATTACAGATTAAAAAAAATACTTAAAAAAGTAGAAGTACACAAAAAAGCTACTCAATTACAGTAACGCGAGTAAATGTAATTCGTTACTTTCCACCTCTGATCATACCCTCAATCTGGGTTCCATTCATGGGCTGATGCTTCCCTTCATCATCAATGTCGTTAACCCAGGGACTGTGAGAAGATGAAGAAAAAGGAACAGAGGAAGATGATGGGGAAGTGAGTTTAGAAGATGGGCTTTTCCTCAGATGAACTCCAGTTTGAGCAATGGGAAAAACAGATGAATGTGTTGTGGTTGGCTTTCTTGTTGTCGTTTGGTGTGCGGCCATGGAAGCTTGGTTTTGTGCCTCAAAATCTGCAAACAGAACCGATTCAGGCTTATTACATAATGCCTTGATCAGGCATTTGCCAATTCATCCCACTCACTTCCTTCCACTTCACCACATCCCTGGCCCTCATAGGAAACCAATCTGTGATGATGTCACATCCAGAATTTCCTATTTCCTTGGCACACTAACAGTTTGTGCTGATTTGATGCCAGCTGACACACAAACTTGGAAAGGAGTTTATACACAAATGTGTATGAGGCTTGTTAATAATAAGTATGAATTTGCAATCAGTGGGACTCGTTCATTTTGATCATACATACACATATTTGTGCATAAAACCTGTGTATGAATCTTAATGACTTGCCAGTAAGTTTGCATTAAAATGTATTAAAAATTTGCTCTTAATTTTGAAACTGAAACCATATACATGCAAAAAATAAAAAACCTTTGTTGTAATTTATTAATACTTATAAATGAAATCATAAAATCTTGTGTGACACACAAAGATTATAAAACATGTATCAGAAGGTTTTCTTGTATTAATAACCGGAGTACTTTTTTACTATCATTTACTAAACACACACATGTGCATATATTTGTGTAGAATCTGTGTACTAATCTTAATGTTTTGTCATTAAATTTGCATAAAAATTCAATTGAAATTTTTAATTTGTTCTACAAGTAAGCACCAACTGAAACCACATGTACACTAAAATCACAAACTCAGTGGCTTTAGAAGCTAGACGTTTTCACAAGACAATTTTTAAGAACACATATTGCTAGCAACAGAATAACTGTGAGTGACTTTCACAAAAGTAGTAATTATTTATGATCAATAATCAAATAAAAATGACAACTTATGAAAGGTCTTGTTTTAAGTGGTTGGTAAAAAAGCATGCTTTGCATGGTGATCTTGATGCGAATACACTTAGGAGAATGTGAAGAAATGGTGTAGGTTGTATGGTAATCCCATATATGGAAATGTTTTATGCAAATTAATGTTTTATGCAAATTGCTATCACATGCATGTAGTCTCACATAGAATATGACATATTCATTTATCTTATATAAAGCTTAACAAATAACTCATGTGCATTTGTGAATCCAATCATGGATATGCAACCAGAGTGTGTAAAATTATCAAGCGAAATATTTTACCTGTTAAATTGAAGCAGAAGACATCAAACTCTTTACTGGGGTCTGCACGCCACACAACAACCCCAGTCCCGCCATTGCCACAGTTCGATTTGACCTGAACTCGGGGAACAACAACTATTTGCTCATCTACCCACCCGAACCTGAGATTCAAAAGGAAAAATGTTGATCATTTTTTTCACTTACAGTTTAAATGATTTTTAAATGATGACATTGTTTTTACCTGCATGTCTCCAGACCGTGCTTCTGGGCCTCTGCTACCTGTGCTTTGCTTGCAATAGTCAAACCTAGATGCTCACAAAGATCTCTGGCTGCTGATGCACTTAAGGCGTATGTGTTTCCGATGGAAGCCTCAAACACACCGGAGATGGCTCGTTTAGGGTTCACTGTTCATCAGAGGAAGAAAACAGAAATAGAATTTCATTAGTTCTGTATAACACACTGTTAAAGGTGAGTCAGATATTTTAGTCACATTTTTAGTACTTATTATTAAGCAGCCAAACATTCTAATTCATTTCTAAAAAGTCATATAGATCCACAGATGTTAAAGATAAATAAATGCCCATGATGGACCTACCTTTTACTGACTGGATGTCAAAAGTTAGGCTAGACATGAATAAACTACTGAAAAGCAGCAGCATCATCATCATCATCCTCATCCAGACTCTTGCCATGGTGAATTCTGCTTTCTTTGAGCCTCTGAGCAAAGTGTGATCGGTGATGTGCATCTGAGTGCCAAGTGGAGAGGTTATAGGGAGGCTAAACTCCCCAGGGGTGCGGCCCGTGCGTAGAGGGGCGGTTATTGCATTAATGACCTGTACAAAGTGTCATTACCAAGCTGTCGCAGTGGGGAAGAGGAAACAGGAGGTGTGCTGGCATCTCCGATGAGGGACCGTGCTCTTCAGGAGTCTGGTTCAGGCCAAGGCGAGAATGTTTTCACCATGAAAACACCGGTGATGACAGAGGACCTGCTGACGCACTGCACCACACAATCAACCTTTCCATCCTTTGTGTCATAGCAAGCATAGGAGCATAGAAATCCATAACCTATGGCAGGAAATCCAGAAGCCAGAGGAAATTTCCAGGTTCTTTTCTAAGTTCCTGAAACAAGTTAATTTCCCACACGTAAAAAAAAAATGTTTTGGTAAATCATAATAAGTCCTAATTATGATCGAATTTAAATTATGACATAAAGAGTCACAATTATGAGATGATCACAAGGGAAGTTCATTTCCAGCATATAAGAAAAAATAATTCTTTGGTAAATCATAATTATGTCGAACAATAATGAGATAAAAATGTCATTATTTGTTATTATGACTTAACCCAAATAAAATAAACTGATCATATCACCATCAAAGGCCAATTCCCCCATATAAGAAAAAATCATGCTTTGAGACATAAGTCATTTTGATAAAATTTGAAATGATAAGTTAAAAAGTTAAAATAATGACAAAACGTTGAAATTATGATTGTATTGAACTTTATGGAGACACATTTTCTCCACCAAAAGATTAATAAATAAAAATAAAATCATTACTTTTTAAATGACATAAATCAGAATCATGACGTGAAAGAAATTATGAGATTAAATGAAAAGCCAATTACGACATTAAAAAAACAAAATTGAGATGCAAAGTCAAAATGATAATCATATTTATCAAATTATAGGATAAAATATAATACTTGAGAGAAACTAGTGTAAATGATGTTCATAGTTTCTGCTCATAGTATACATACACTTATTACGTAATCCATCTGTATAGTATGTTCACCTATCGTGCTGATAGTATTTTAAAATCTGTAAATTATGTCCATAGCCTTATCTGTATATTTATTGTACATTTGTCACAGATCGTTAGACACTGTATATCCTGTACTTACTGCTTGTTGCACTACTGGTTAGATGCTAACTGCATTGCCTTGTTCCTTACATGTGCATTAAAGTTGAATCTAATCTAATCTAAGTCTTAATTATGAGATATAATTGTGAGATCAAAGTAAAAAATTATCAAATAAAAGGTCAAGACAAAATCATTACTTTTGACAAGTACGAAGTTTTATCTCATAATTTTGAATTTTGTTTTATAACTCTGAGTTAGTATCTCATAACTGTAACTTTTTATGTCAGTTATGTTGGGAGAAATTCTACTTTATCTTATGTGGGGGAAACAGGCTTTAATAGATCACAGATAGTAAGACTATAAGAGCAGCTCAAATAATTTGGTCTTGGAAGAAACTGATGAGAACTATTTGAGTTCATTTTGAAATCTCTGACTTCTTACTCTGATACAATGGCAAAGTATGAGATATTGAGACACTAGAGATTGAAGAAGCAGGAGACAAGCTATGTCTATACGAAAAACAAACACAATTAAAGATATTGTAGTTCATTTAATCCAGTTCACTAAAACAAATAATTAAGCATGGAATATTTGCTGTAAATATTAATGTCTGTGTAAATTCTTATTTGTATTGTTGTTACATCAGACATATTCCGATAACATAATTTATTTAAAATTCTTTGATTTAAAACCAATTAAATATATATTTACAGGTTAAGTGACAGAACACTTTTAGTAATTTATGGTATTTTCAGTGACTTTTTATTTAATGTGACATTCATCTTTTTTCAGCAGGGAGTTTGTGGGAAAGCAGGTCTATGATTACTGTCAAGTTGGATTGATTCCCTGTTGTTTATGAAGATTACTAGAAAGATGATGTGCTCTGATCTCCGGGACTTCTTGGGTTGTTTGTTCGGCTTTGGTCTCTTAAATGGACAATTTCCTCCTGTTCCCTTGTGCTTTCTTATTAACAGGCTGATGTCCATCTAACTTCCTGTGACAGAACGCAGACACAGCTCTATCCCACTTCCGGCAAAACATTTCTCAAAAAAATACACACACACAGACACACAATCATCATCTCAATACCAGGAAGACACTTTGAAAAAATGAGCACATTTTTGTGGAAAGTACATTTTATTAGAGTAATATTGGTTGATGTTGTGTCAAGTGCATGACTGTAATGACCATATTTTGAAATATATGAAACTTCAAGAACATTTTGTCCCAATAATCAGAAAATAATATATTTTTTTACGTATATATATATATATATATATATATATAGTACAGACCAAAAGTTTGGACACACCTTCTCATTCAAAGAGTTTTCTTTATTTTCATGACTATGAAAATTGTAGATTCAGACTGAAGGCATCAAAACTATGAATTAACACATGTGGAATTATATACATAACAAAAAAGTGTGAAACAACTGAAAATATGTCATATTGTAGGTTATTAAAATAAAGAACACTCTTTGAATGAGAAGGTGTGTCCAAACTTTTGGTCTGTACTGTATATATATATATATTTGGGGAAAGTAATCCATATATATATATACTGTATATAAACGTATATACTACTGCAGTGTGACATTTAATTGCCTATTATTGACATTATTTTAATTTGTTACATTGTTTGTTGATTTGTTGGGTTCCCCAATAAAAAATATTTAATCACATAATTAATTCTCATTAGCAAAACCTGAATTTTCTTTCATTACTGAGAAAAAAAAAAGTTTAATTGTTTAATGTTATAACTTTTTTTTTTATTCATACAATAATGGTACCATTTATTGAACTCTTTATTACAGAAATATGAATTTGCAGGGGAAAACGTATTTAAAAGTCCTAAAACTGACAAAGTTCAATGAGATATGTCAAAATTTAAAAGAAAAAGTTGGTAATGTCAATTTTGTGTTCAAAATGATGAGATATTAAGTTATGACATGTCAAAATAGATGAAAAGCCATAATTATGACATTTAAAGGAAAATATTAGATAAACTGATAAATAGTTGAAAATGTAATATGAGCTCATTCCCACCATATAGGTTAAAACAAAAGTCATAATTATGATAAAACTATAATTATAACATAAAATGCCAATTGTAATGAGAAACTGATCACTATGTACTGTAGTTTCCATTTTCACCACATAGAAAAAAAAATGCTTTGGTAAAATGATTACTTAAAAATTGTCAGGTCAAATTTATGAGATCCTAAATCTTTATGCTCTACTATGCAATAAATAGAAAATGTACTCTAGAAAAAACCATGTGATTTTCAAACACCTTTATTACAAGGTGAAGTGGCACAACAGTAAACACAAGCACACATGTGCAAATATGAATGCTTTCATGCTAGTTAAAAGTGCTCTTCAAAATTGTGAAAAATTCTGAACTATTAAAACCAGTGCTCTGAAGGCACAACCCCACACAACCGTCAACTACCAGTCGCAAAATATTGCACTTTAGGATCTACCTTGGAATGTCATTTCAAATACACAACATAAACAACTGCAAAGACTTTAAAACATACTGTACCAAATTTTGTATTAAATATTGTACTAAATATATCATCAAATATATTTCACAAAACCTGAGAAGTTAAATCATAAGGTTCGAGTGGTATAATCATATCAACCGTGACAAGAATCCCAACCTCAAGTATTATAACTTATCAATTTAGTTTACAAAGCAAATCTGATTTCTCATCTAAGCACAATTGGTCCCTAAACAATAACAAGTAGTTCTGCTGTTTTCTAAATGCAGTGTGAAAGACTGGTAGAAACAATATGAGCTGTGTTAATCTGTCTCTCTGTGATGGGTGAGAATAAAGTCATTCTGGGGCAGGGGTCTTTGACCCTACATTCAAGCCGAAAAACTTCTTTTTGCCTGGGATGGCAGACGTGTCTCCGCTCTCACTGTAGCGGTTACTGAAGAAGGTTATGACATTGACAAGAAAGAATGAAGCAAAAAACAGAGTGAGGACGATCCAAAGCACTCGATTTCGTCTGAAACATTTTGGGAATATCCGGTCAAGGACCTCTAATGCCTCCTCAAACCTGCTGCAAGGACAAAGACATGACTACGGATTCATAGACAATCATTTGATAGGCAGACACTTTGAAGTCAGTTACCTATTAGCCTTCCTGTCTTTATCAGTATTTCCTCTTGCTTCCTCCTCGGAGTCCTTCTGCTTCTCTTCTGCTTTCTCTTCCTCCTCCTTCAGCTCCTGAAGTTCTTTAGACCTCTTAAGTCCTTCTTGGTATCTACAGTCAAGTTAATTTCTGTTACTTAGTATACAGCAGAAGCAGAATTTATTTTCTAAAATCTTTTACAACGCTTAAAAATATATTTATTGCATACAATCATTTTCAAGAATGTCTATAATGTTGTCTACAGTGAGTTGAAAGGAACTTTGCTGGCGTACCATGGGTGCAGAAAATAGTCCCCAACCACACAAACTAGCTGGGGACTATTTTCTGCGTAATATCACTGCACCTTCTGCGCCCTGGTACAGCAGCAAAGTTCCTTGATTATTACGCTGAAATGAGAGTATAGTTCCCAGACATATCAGTATAGTTCCTAGAAAATCGCAACTTTTATTCTCGGTCGGTCTTAGTACACGATGGAACTACAGAAGTGTCAAGTCTTAAATAGGGAAAATCTAGAAACTCTGATCATTTTTGAACGAGATGCTAACGGTCTAATCAGATTCAATGATCTATGCTAAGCTAAGCTAAAAGTGCTACCGCCAGACCTGGAGATCGGCTGAATTGAATAGAAAACGGTAAAACTCTACTGTTTAACTCTAGGGGAGTTGGAAAATAAGCCTATTTTCAAAAAAGTGTGTTCCTTTATATTGTGTGTGAAGAGTGTCAAGAATAGACCTATATAAATGTTACAAATTACAGAAACTGAACTTCTGAATGATACTGTATAGTATATTGACCTCATCAAGCTCAATAGTTGAAAATAATATTTGTTGACCGCTAATCTGAATATTGGGGAAATCCCATTCTCTTTATGAAATTTATTTTTAAATGCTGTTAACACTTTAGATTAGGAAACACTGTTCACTAGTGATATGAATGCCTTATGAACATATTTTAGATCCCTTAATCCTACCCTATATGTAATCCCCAATCTAAAGCGTTTAGGCTGAGGGTATATGGTTTTAAAATCACCTTTTGGAAAACCCATATTTGTTGACAAGTAATCTGAATATTCTGAATAATCTGAAAGCATTTTACTACGTTGGTCACCAATTTTTCCCAAGGATTGTTACCTTGGTTTTCAAAAGAAGTGATAAAAAAAGGCAATTTCCTGAGAATGTTTTTGCAATTATGCAACTTGCGTGATATAAGTAGTCATCTGAACAGACTTAAACAACAGTTTGTTGTTTAATGTGCACGGTCACACAGGTTTAAGCGTTCAGTAGTGCCAAGGGCGTTACCCTCTGTTATACGCTTCTTCTTCAATCTTGGCTTTTAGCTCTTCTGTAATCTTCCCTGGACTGCAGACAACTTTGGTTGGCGTTGCTTCACTTTCCTGCTCCGTCATAGGGTTTCCACTGCTTTGTTTCACATAGGAAAGAAGAGACAGGGATGGAACAATAAAAAACTGCCATTACGCAGATGTGTGCGAACTACAGAATTGGCTTTCTTCGTTCATAACCACGAGTTATAATAATATAATAATAACCTCTGCCCTATTGGAGAGACTTAAATGTCACATGGCACACATGCCACTGCAACTCTGACAGAAGTGAGACATGAGATGTTAAAACAGGTCCTTTGGGAGGTCTTTAAACATCATTCGTTCTAGAACAGCACACACATTACTAGATTGTTATTGTCTGTCTTTCGGTCTTTGAGTTAAAACCCAGTATAAAAAAAAAAAGTACAGTCAGACACTGATGACTGGTTTTTGTCAAACCTTGCCATCCAAATGTTTAGGATACAAAATAGGATATAAAGTTGACTGCAGATGGGATTTGTGTGTTATTTTAAGCACACAGAAAAACAAGAAGGTTGTTTAAGTTATAATTCTCCAAAAGGGCCATGCGTCTTGGTGTACTCTCTTAAAAATAAAAGGTACTTTATTGGCATCTGTGGTTCCATGAAGAGCCTTTAAAACATCCACGCAACCTTTCCACAGCACAAAAGGTTATTTATAGTGGGAAAAAAATTCTATATTGCACAGCCCTGTATCTTAAAAAAAAATGCTAATTTGCAAAACAAAAAACAAAAAAAAGGCCTAATATGCTCAAAAGTTCAAAATATAAGGTAACACTTTATTTTAGGGTCTCTTAACTAGTTGCTGGTAGTGGTAGTAACATAGTTGTATCTTTGCTCAAAGCAAGATAGGAGTCATGTCTTTGTGGTAGTTTTTCGGGTGTTTAAAAGATAATACAATACATACGGATAGTTGTCGAAAGCAGATGTGCTTTTAAATGCACATACTATTTTGTGAGAAAGTGTGACGTACTACATCAAAACAGGCACTATTTTTGAATCAGCCCTCCAAAATTAGAATGAAAAAAAACAACAACAGGATTTCATTAAGAAAGTCCTATGTGGGGTTAGGCGGGGTAGTGTTAAACTGGTTTAAATCTTTCCTAACAAACAGAACTTTTTCTGTTAAAATTGGAAATTTTACTTCATCGTTACGCAAGCTATCCTGTGGCGTACCACAAGGATCTGTTCTTGCACCCACTCTGTTTTCTTTATATTTACTTCCCTTGGAATCTATTTTCAGGAAACATAATGTAGCCTTCCATTGTTATGCTGATGACATGCAAATATATCTGCCTTTGACCAGCGGTAATGAGAATGCTGTTAGTAACTTATCAGCGTGTTTGAATGATGTAAAAGCATGGCTCTCAAAAAAATTTCTTTTTTTGAACTCCGATAAATCGGAAGCTATTGTTTTTTGCCCTACCGAGCAAAGAAGAAAATATTTACCTAACCTTGATCTTTTAAATTTCACTATCTCAGCAAAGGTTCGAAATTTAGGTGTGGTAATAGATAACAACTTACAATTTGATAGGCAAATTGCCTCGGTAGTGGGCTCTAGTTTCTTTCATCTGCGCTCTTTTTCCAAAATTAAATCTTTCCTATCCAATGATTCTCTTAAAGTTGCTATTCATGCCTTTATAATATCCAGGCTAGATTATTGCAACTCTCTTTATTATGGGATTTCCAAGAATCAAATCTCTAGATTACAAGTTGTTCAGAATGCAGCAGCACGTTTTTTGAAAGGTGGCAAAAAATTTGATCATGTGACACCTCTTTTGAGATCCCTTCACTGGTTACCTGTCCAATATAGAATCGACTATAAAATTTTACTATTAGTCTACAAATCCTTAAATAATCTTGCACCATTGTATTTATCGGATTTACTCCACCCATATACTTCAAAGCGAGAACTAAGATCAGGAAACAAATCCCTCCTTCGTATTCCTAGAACCCGCTTGAAAAAGAGGGGAAATAGAGCTTTTGAAGTGGTGGGCCCCACTTTATGGAATAATCTTCCTATTCATCTTAAAATGGCTTCCACTTTATCGGAGTTTAAAACAGCGCTAAAAACATATTTGTTTGGAGTGGCTTTCAATGTGTTATTTACTTGAACTTATCTTTTTATGCACTTTAATTGATTGTTGATAGTGACGTTGTTGGTACATTACGTATTTTATCGTGATTACTTTTAATGTGTATTTACTTGAACTTAACTTTTAATGCACTATATTTGATTGCTGATAGTGACGTTGTTGGTTAGTATGTATTTTGTCGTGATTACTGTACAGCACTTTGGTCGGCTAAAAACCGGAAGTAAATGTGCTCTAGAAATAAACAAACTTGAACTTGAAACTTGAAAATAAGATAATGGGTGGTGTAATTAAGTTCTTCACATAAAAATTATTCTAAGAAAAAGGCTCTTTCGAGTAACAAAAATGGCTCTTCTAGGGCATCAGTGTGAAAACCCCCTTTAAAATCCTTTATTTTAAAGAATGCTGGTGAATAAACGTATTTAGATGGGTTTCCTATCTGCCACGTAAACATGCAACACTCTCCAGATGCATATCTTTTGATAAGGCTTAATTTGATCCATTATTTTAAGGAAAGAGAGGATGTCAAAGAACACATTTTCAAGCATTATTTGATGAATGTGTGCTCATGTACACAGTTTGAGGAATGTGGCGGCACAGAATCAAGAAAGGCAATTACTCACGATTTGTCAGGCACATCATGTTGTGTAGGGTCTGAGGAAGTGCTGTTTTTAATGGTGGCCGCCTCACACTAAAAACAACAGCAGAACAGACAGAAATGGTAACCTTGATAAAATGCCACATGTAGGAAACTTAAAGATAAAGCATCATTAATTACATGAGGCTGCTGACAGACTACAAAATAACAGCTGACTAGGCAGTGTGTGTGAGATAGGACTCACCACCACAGGAAGTGCACCGACTGCAACATTAGGGCCAGCAGCGGCTGGCGTCTGCCCGGGGATGTTCAGCGGATTAAACTTGGGAACTACAGCCACACTGACTCTTCGTCTGGGCACAGCCTTAGAAAAAGAGAGAGAGAGAAAAAAAAACACATTTTATGTGTAGATAGGCACATTCTCTGCATCTCTGATCAGTGTTATGGACGTTATTGGTACAATATTACAAAAGACAGGATTTTAAAGCACCTTAGGTTCAGCAATCATATATTTCACAGTAATAACCATATTTTTTGCCAATACAGGGTTCTTGAGCTGGCTATATGATTATCTGGAGATTAAAAAGGTTCTTTATGTTACAGGTACTTCAGATTGGTGTATCCATTTACAGAGGAAAAGCAAACACATTTTTTTTATCAATATTAGAGGTTTTCTTAAGAGCCATAGAAGTAAAGAATCCAACACTTGTTGCGCTTTTAGTCCATGTTTGTGTTCCAGCTTTGAAGTCATTTACAAAACGTCCAATATTTGGTCAGTGAAATTATTATTTATTTACTGTATTTGTCACTGGTATTACAAGAAATAAATCCTGAGCAGCAAATTCAATTTCTGAAGGATCATGCAACACTGATGAGTGGAGTAATGATGATGAAAATTCTGCTTTGCATCACAGGAATAAACCACATTTAAAAATGTATTACAATAGAAATTAGTTATTTGAAATTATACTAATATTTCACAATATTACTATTTTCAGCTGTTTGTACTGTTGGTGAGCAGAAGAGACTAAAATGTTCTTTCAAATGAAAACGCCCTCCTAGACCTGACTTGAAGGCAAATTTAATCAAACTACACGAACACCTCACAAAAAAAAAATGGAGGTATCGCAAGGGAGGCGAGGATACTAAGGAAACAGAAGAAAATTACTGGGACGTGGACATGGAATGGAAACGTGTGGATCAGGGAACAAGATGGTTCAGCGAAGGTCATCAAGACTATGAAGAAACTTGAGAAGTACAAGACTGGACAATCACAGTGGGAGTGAAGGAGTCTCCAGCTTGCCTGACTGACAATGGAGAAATCAGGTTGGATACGCTTGGACATACATTGAACAATGAATGTAGATACTAACAATGATAAAATTTATGATCTAGAAAATTATATTGAACATGACTTGCTAACCCCTGAAGAAAATGTATGCAATTATTATACTGTTCAACAATATAATGTTGAAATCAGCAGGGTACTTGAAGCATTATTTATCATACATTTTATCGTCGAAGTTTAAAGGGTAACTTAGTAAAAATAAAAGAACTATTTTGTCAGTTAGATAAACATTTTAAAGTGATTGCTATAACTGAAAGCTGGTTGAAGGACTCTGATATCAATGACGTCCAGATTGAAGGATACAATATGTTTTATGTTAACAAAGTAAGTAAAAAGGGAGGGGGTGTGGCCCTCTATATTGATTATCATTTGAAATGTAAAATTATTGAACAAAAAACAATTGCTGTGGAAAATTTGATGGAACTGCTTACTGTAGAAATAACAAATGAAATTGGTAAAAATATGTTAATCAGTTGTGTGTATAGAGCACCAGGGTCCTGTGTAGAATTATTTACAGAAAAAATCCTAGAGATGTTTGAAAAAATTAATAACAAATCATTAATTTTGTGTGGTGACTTCAATATAGATCTGGGAAACCCTACAGCATCAAATGAATTTAAGAATTGCATGAAAAGCACAGATCTATACCCAATGATAACTAAACCTGCAAGGGTGACCACACATAGTGCAACTATTATTGACAATATATTTACAAATGTACATGGTAAATTAATTAGTGGTATCTTTATGACAGACGTGAGTGATCATCTCCCTGTATTTATAATTTATGAGAAAACATCCTATGACATCGTAGAAGATGAATTTAAAACACTCATTCGAGATAAATCTAGTAAAGCTTTAGAGGCCTTTAGAGAAGATTTGAAGAAACAGAGCTGGGATAGAGTGTACACAGATAATGTAACTAATGCATATGAGGCTTTCATGACGACATTAATTAATCTATATGATAAAAATTGTAAAATAACCAAAGCAAATGCTCGTATCAGGAAAAATACTTTTAACAATCCATGGATGACAAATGGACTGAAAAATGCCTGTAAGAAAAAAAACTATTTGTATCGATTGTTTTTAAGATCAAGAACTAAAGATGCTGAAGTTAGGTATAAAAAATATAAAAACAAATTAGTTGGAATCATAAGAAGGCAAAAAAGGATTACTACACTAAATTGTTAGACAAAAATAAAAATAGTACAAAAGACACATGGAGCATTATAAATTCTGTAATGCAAAAAGGCAAGGTAAAAACTAAATTTCCAAATAAGTTTAAAAAGAACGATGTTGATATTTGCAATAAAACTGAAATTGTAAATGAATTCAATAATTATTTTGTAAATATTGGCCCTACTTTGTCACAACAAATTCTAGACGGAAACATCTATGGTGGTACAGTACCAGATAATGTTGGCAGTGTCTTTCTTGAAAGTGTACAAGCGAGTGACATATTGACAATTGTCCAGAAGTGTGCTAATAAAAAATCTAATGTTTATACTGATATGAATATGGAATTGATAAAGCTAATTATAAATGTATTTATTGAGCATTTTACCTATATCTGTAATTTGTCATTTACTTTAGGGATATTTCCAGACTTGCATGAAAATAGCCAAAGTAATTCCACTGTTCAAAAAAGGAAATAAATCTTAATTTTCTAATTATAGACCAATATCATTACTTCAACAGTTCTCTAAAATTCTGGAGAAGTTATTTGCGATCAGACTGAATAAATTTCTAAATGAATTTAATATTTTAAGTAACAGCCAATATGGGTTTCGTCCTAATCACTCAACTGCTACAGCAATTATGGAACTAACTGATGAAATTACCAATGCTATAGATCAAAAGCACTATTTAGTAAGCATCTTTGTGGATCTTCAAAAACCGTTTGATATGCTGGACCACAAGATATTGTTGCATAAATTATATAAATATGGGATCAGAGGTGTGGCACACCAATGGGTTACCAGCTATTTAAAAAACAGAAGTCAGTTTGTTGAAATTGACAACATAAAGTCTAATAATTGTAACATAATTTGTGGGGTACCACAAGGATCGGTCTTAAGACCTATACTTTTTCTTCTATGTGTAAATGACCTTGTGTCTGTGTCTCAGTTACTTAGGTGCATTCTGTTTGCGGATGACACCACTTTGTTTTATTCAGGAAAAAATATAAAAGATGTCCTACATATTGTGGAGAATGAATTTCAGAAAATTATGAAGTGGTTCAATGCTAACAGATTGTCCCTAAATATTAGTAAAACTAAATTTGATATTTTGTAGTAAAAAAAAATATGGCGAAATGTCATTGTTTATTAATGGATTAGAAATTGAAAGGGCTCATGAGATTAAGTTTCTAGGCATTATAATTGACGAACATTTGACATGGAAATCACATATTGATAATATTAAAGTAAAGGTATCCCAAATAATAGGTGTGCTGCATAAAGTTAAAGATTTGCTAAATAAGAATGCATTATTTTTGTTGTATAACTCATTGATTATTCCATATCTGACTTTTTGTATTGAAGTGTGGGGAAGTGCCTGTAAAACATACATCAATCCAATTTTACTCTTACAGAAAAGAGCGATTAGAGTTATCAGTGGAAGTGGATACAGAGATCCAACTAATTGTTTATTCATACAACTAAAAACTCTGAAATGTAATGAATTAGTAGAGTATAACCTTTTAAAAACCATGTATAAAGCTCATCTGGAAAGTTTACCGAACAATTTGCAAAGCAGATTCACCAAGAGGAAAAGCAGATATGAACTAAAAGGTACTGAGGTTTTTACAAAACCCAATGTGTCACAATCAAGGGAGTCAGTTTGTGGAACAGTCTTGGTTGTAAAATTAAAACTTCAAAGTCCATTTATGTGTTTAAGAAGTATGTTAAATTATCACTGTTGCAGAAATATAATACTGCGGAGTAGAAGATTAACTTTATTATTTTGTGTTTTGATGTCTTAGAGAAAGAGAAGAGACGGCTGCATGAGACAGCTTAAATGCACTGGAACTGTAAATGATTTTGTGTTGATAGGGGGCAGACATTATAAGTTTACTTCTTTCTGCTCCTTTTCATTCATGTTAAATGCTGTTGTTGCATTTGTTTTTAATGAATTAAATAAATATAATAATAATAAAAAAAAAATTGTTGCCATATTGTAAGTCAATGACTACCATCAACTGTTTATATATAATTTATTTTGTATTTTTTTGCTTAACAGAAGGAAGAAACTCATACAGATTTGGAAGAACTTTAACTTTTTTTCAAAAAGGTTCCGCTATGGCATCATAGGAGCAGGGTCTCCAGAGGTGTTGGATTATTTTAAATCCTTTAACCAAAGACTTTTGCCTACCTTTCCCAATTGCACAGACATGGATCTTGATGTACGTGGAACACCATCCTCTGTGTGAAACACAAGATATGGTAAGAGATGAAACATAAGCAGGAATGTATTTGCGGGCTGGAGGGGAGTGGACAACTGTGGTTTTGATGTTTGTTTACCTCCAGTGTCCACTGATCCTGCATAACAGCGGCTGGAGTTCTGGCTGGCAAGCTTCTTAAACTCCATCAGCTCAGCATGGTCCTTCTCATACGTCCGCTTCAGATTCTCCACGTACTGCATCATCACCTCAGTGGCCTTGTTCATTCTCTTCTCCTGCCACGGACATAGCAAGTGTTAAAAGTTATTGTATGCACAAACCACAGTGTACTCTTAATCTCTAGGCCACTGGGTTTTTTGGGTCTCACTAACAGTAGCATTCAGGACATCAAGGAATTATCATGCACAATGTAATTTATCCAAGCAGGACATGTCCTGGATCAACATCCTTCAAAGATCAATGACATCTAAACCTGCTGAACTATTCATGACCCTGTATAATCAGAGAGAAATAACCAAAACTCAAGCTTACAGGTGCTGGTCATATAATTAGAATATCATCAAAAAGTTGATTTATTTCCCTAATTCCATTCAAAAAGTGAAACTTGTATATTATATTCATTCATTACACACAGACTGATATATTTCAAATGTTTTAATTTTGATTATTATAACTGACAACTAAGGAAAATCCCAAATTCTGTATCTCAGATCATTTGAATATTGTGAAAAGGTTCAATATTGAAGACAGCTGGTGCCACACTCTAATCAGCTAATTAACTCAAAACACCTGGAAAGCCTTTAAATTGTCTCTCAATCTAGTTGTGTAGGCTACTTAATCATGGGGAAGACTGCTGACTTTACAATTGTCCAAAAGACGACCATTGACACCTTGCACAAGGAGGGAAAGACACAAAAGGTCATTGCAAAAGAGGCTGGCTGTTCACAGAGCTCTGTGTCCAAGCACATTAATAGAGAGGCGAAGGGAAGGAAAAGATGTGGTAGAAAAAAATTGTACAAGCAATAGGGATAACCGCACCCTGGAGAGGATTGTGAAACAAAACCCATTCAAAAATGTGGGGGAGATTCACAAAGAGTGGACTGCAGCTGGAGTCAGTGCTTCAAGAACAACTACGCACAGACGTATGCAAGACATGGGTTTCAGCTGTCGCATTCCTTGTGTCAAGCCACTCTTGAACAATAGACAGCGTCAGAAGCGTCTCGCCTGGGCTAAAGACAAAAAGGACTGGACTGCTGCGGAGTGGTCCAAAGTTATGTTCTTTGATAAAAGTAAATTTTGCATTTCTTTTGGAAATCAGGGTCCCAGAGTCTGGAGGAAGAGAGGAGAGGGTTTGAGAGTCAGTGATGGTTTGGGGTGCCATGTCATCTGCTGGTGTTGGTCCACTGTGTTTTCTGAGATCCAAGGTTAACGCAGCCATATACCAGGAAGTTTTAGAGCACTTCATGCTTCCTGCTGCTGACCAACTTTATGGAGGTGCAGATTTCATGTTACAACAGGACTTGGCACCTGCACACAGTGCCAAAGCTACCAGTACCTGGTTAAAGGGCCATGGTATCCCTCTTCTTAATTGGCCAGCAAACTCGCCTAACCTTAACCCCATAGAAAATCTATGGGGTATTGGGAAGAGGAAGATGCGATATGC
The DNA here is from genome assembly GCF_963082965.1 of Carassius carassius. Classification (NCBI taxonomy): domain Eukaryota; kingdom Metazoa; phylum Chordata; class Actinopteri; order Cypriniformes; family Cyprinidae; genus Carassius; species Carassius carassius. Next base: position 39,312,264 of record NC_081757.1, on the reverse strand, counting down.
CAGACCCAAGAATGCAGATCCTTTTCTTTGTATTGGTCTTAAGTAATATTCTAATTTTCTGAGATACTGAATTTGGGATTTTGCTTGTCAGTTATAATCATCAAAATTAAAAGAAATAAACATTTGAAATATATCAGTCTGTGTGTAATGAATGAACATAATATACAAGTTTCACTTTTTGAATGGAATTATTGAAAGAAATCAACTTTTTGATGATATTCTAATTATATGACCAGCACCTGTATTTCTAAATGAACGGACGGTGGTTTAGTCGGGGCAAAATAGCAAGGTTTCCATCCAAATTTAACGTGTGCAAAATTGGAGTTATTGCATAAAACATAAGCAAATAAGGCCCATTTCAATCCATTGAGTCAAAGAGAACACAAATTGTCACTTCCTGATAAACTGGCAATAAAAAAAAAAAAGTAGGATAAGCCAATGATTATAATAATAAATTACTTGCACCTCAAGAGTGAGCAGACGAAACACGGAAAATGCGGTCATTGTATTCAGAGGCTTCTGCCTGCTGTTTGGGAATGCAGTCATATAGGACAGTTCTGGGAGGATATTATACAGAAATACTTTGATAACAGACTTTGCACGGGCATTTCAGAATGACCATAACATTTCAGATGCTTTGGGATGAGATCGGTTTGTTGGTTGAGTCACATGCCTTTTTTTTGATGCTCATGGAGGAATGTACTCGGCAGCTCTCATTATTTGCATCACCCTTTTCGCATAAGTCAAAAACCAACCTAAGCAAACGTAAAAACTTCAGTGAATTAAGGATTTTTTTTTGGCATTTCCATCATTTGTTTCTGTTGCGATACTTCAAAATGTGCATAAGAATAGGATGATGGAAACAGTTAATATTGGATTCTCTCATGAATAGTATGTGTGACGTGAGGTTTGCCCAATAGATTAAGTAAGTGGTCACAAAGTATAGTAGGATTTCTGCTTAATAATTGTGTATACAGTCTATTAATACCAGTTGGCAGAGGCTTCTCATTGGTCTCAAAGTAATCCATGGCCTAGATTTAATTAAAATTGCTTTCTTCACACTGTGGCCAAACAAGATGATATTCTTAAAATATAATGATTTATCTCCCAAAAATGCCATTTTAGCTGCTACGTTTCTGGTTCATGCTTTTTTTTGGAGCAGAAGGATGTTGATTCAGGGAAATCAACATGAAACATTAGCATATTGCCCACCCACTTGTGGTCTTTTTGTTGTTGGTCTGAATGAAAAAGCAAATTCATTCTTTTCCACTAGGTGTCACCTTTTGGAGCGGTAAAATAGTGGTATCCCCGATAACTCTGTACACAAAGCAGCACTGCACTCACAAACGCTGCTTTATCAGGCATTACAGGCAAGATGACACTAAAATAGGAACATTTGGCCACCCACCACAGAATAGTGTCACGCAAAGTAGGGGTTTGAAATTATTCGTTGAGCGAATCATTTGGGAGTCGCTGAGCAAGTTAGGTACAAATAAATGCATTTTATAAGAGAAAGTGTTGATTAAAGTGCTAAATTAAAGTGTCATACTTTTGACCTGGCATGCATGTTAACCTTTTGTTGGTGACTCCCAAAATAAAAATATTAACCTTAATAGGGGCACTTTAAACTGCATTTGTTGTTAAAAGAATGATGATGAGTTTTCAGGATGTTAATAAGATGATCATTCTGAGCCAGCAACAGCAACCCCAAAAATATTTGTATCTCCGGTCATTATTAAATTATGGGATGCAAAAGAAAGGCATGGCAATCTGAGGTAATGATACAATACTTGCCATGAACTCATGCAGGGATTATTATTAATAGTGTTGCCACTTGCTACAGATGTACCGCTGAGGCCTTCTCCGTTCACTTGGTTTACTTTGGCTTGCACATTAAACCTAAGGGCAGGCATGACACTTAGCTAAATCTATCACAAACATATCTTATCTGCTGTAAAATAAACATTCCCAACTAGTGGCCCCTCTACAGCACCAAGACAAGGGACAGTTTTCTCATGAAAACAGCACATCAAATGGGGGGCTGAGCAAGACCTAGTGTCACATTGACAAAATGTAACAAAGTTTTGCATGCAAGAAGGTCTACTTTTAAAAGCACTAAGATGTATGAAGTATCTCCCACAGAAGTCATTTTCAAAGCAAGCAGCTCTCTGTTGTCAGTGCAGTGAATTCACATCACAAACTTGAAGATGTGTTCAATGTGCATGGAAAGCTTTTTCGCCCTCACATTAAAAAAACAAAAACAAACAATTGCGCAGATCCAGAAATGACTGGATTTTAACCTCAATTTCAGCAAGCAACAGCAAAGTTGTGGTCAAAGCTACTTTGTAGACCAGAGTAAGTTCTGAAAAGTTGTCAGTAGAGAAGAGGCTTTACTATGCTGAATAAACTACTTGTGTGGAAAAACAGCTTACCATGAAATGAATGGACGGTGGTTAATCTAAACATGTTTGCCATTAAACCTCTTGAACTGATCTATTTTTAAAGTTCACACATGAAAAAAAAAAGTTTTATAAGAGAAAATCACAGACCATTTTGTGACAAGGAGGATTCAGTTCATGGCACTTCTCAATTTCCAAAGTATCTACAAATAGTTTCTGAATTTCTGACACAAATTAAATGACATCAAGCCTGTGATGTGATTGGTTATCAAGACCAGAAAGTTGAGAAATGATCGACTTTATGCATATACCAAGCAGAAAAGAAAAGAAAGGTATGAAAGACATCATCAGAATAGTCCATCTGCCATCAGTAGTTCAACTGTAACGACTTTATCCAACAATTACCGTATTTTCCAGACTATAAGTCACACTTTTTTTTCATAGTTTGGCTGGTCCTGCGACTTATAGTCAGGTGCGACTTATTTATCAACATTATATAACATTACCGTCTACAGCCGCGAGAGGGCGCTCTATGCTGCTCAGAAGTGATGCGCGGGTCGGGGGTTTTTTCCAACCCGCGGGTCCCGTTTTCACGAAATTATTTGGCCCGCCCCATCCCGTCCCACAAATAAAGTAAAATTTATTGACCCGCTCCAACCATCGGGGACATCACGGAAGTTACGTTGCTACTTAGACCTTTGTATCGTAACCTTATCAATATAGGCTATAGGTAATTGCACTATGAAGGTTCGTTCGTGAACAAATCTTTTAGGTGAACGAATCGTTCTCATTTACGTAATCCACTGACCATAGACAGTAAAAGACTAATTTCTCATTCAATGAAGTTCCTCCCACAGCAGCGCGTGAGCACGGCGCTATTATCAGCGCATGCGCAGCTTGTGAACAGCTCTGTGAACTGTTTCATCCTGTCAAAGAGTTACTCAAGATGTGACGGAGCATGTGATTTGTTGAATGTAGGGAACGAATACGATCTTCTCGTAGGTGAAAGAGTTGAATGAACTTATACATCTCGTTCGTGAATGAAATGAATGAGAGTATACAGGGTCAGTGAGCCAAGCATGTAAATTTCGATCAGCAATCAGCAGATACAAAGCGCAGTTATTGGTGCACATACGCTTGTTTTCATATTTGGAATACAGAACATAACTCCACGTTTAATCCCCAATAAAACCTCGTGCTTTGTTAATCTGAACAATTTATTTAGACTATTTATTTAATGCGATCATGCACACACTAATAAAGCCAAATCAGTTTTTGTCACAAGTAAATAAGTTCGTTGACTTAAGACATAACACATAAGACACTTTTTCGCCAACTGCTGGCGTATTTTTGTAATATGAAGAAATGGTCACTGAACGAATCAGTGAATGAATCATTTTGGTGAACGAACTGAAAATCAACGAATCTCTTGAAAGAATCAAAATTTCCACCACTAAATTCCATGACACATAAATGGATTTTTAAAAAAATTTTTAGTGTCCCGCCCCAACCCGCCCCGCAATAAAGTGCCAATTTCTTAACCCGCCCCGACCCGACCCGCGGGTTACCCACGGGGCCTGCGGGTTATTAAACGACCCGCGCATCACTACTGCTCAGTGCTCCTGTAGTCTACACTGAAAATATAAAGCGCCCTCTCGTGGCTGTAGACGGTAATGTTTTCTCTTGGTTCTTGGTTCTAAATGAATGCAACTTATAGTCCAGTGTGACTTATATATGTTTTTTCCTCATCATTACTTATTTTTGGACTGATGCGACTTATACTCAGGTGCGACTTATAGTCCGAAATATACGGTAGTCTCCTCTGTGTCTCTCCATATCACCGTATGTGCCATTTTGGAGAATGAGCTGAACGCAGAACTGACACAGAAGAGCATAAGTTGCTTACATTCAGCTTATTCTCCAAAATGGCACATACAGTGATGTGGAGAGACGCAGAGGAGACAAATTGTTGAATAAAGTTTTTATTTTTGTTTTCTATGCATCTAAAAGTATTCTTGTCACTTCATAACGTTACGGTTGAATCACTGATGGCAGATGGACTATTCTGACGATGCTTTCCATACTTTTCATCCAAAGTATCTTGAGTCGTGTTCCGAAGACGGTTTTACGGTTTGGAATGACATGGGGGTAAGTGAATAAATGACAAAATTTTCATTTTGGGTGGAGTATCCCTTTAAGTGAAATGAATTGTGTGAATTCTGTGTTTCAGAATCTGTTAATTGTGCAAGAGTTTCTGTTGAATTTAATGGGGGGAAATTATACTGTTTACACAGATGCTTTGCCTTTGTGTGTGTGTGTGTATATGTGTGCGTGTGTGTGTGTGTGTGTGTGTGTGTGTGTGTGTGTGTGTGTGTGTAAAAGTTTCCAGTTTGGATAGAAGAAAATAGACTACGTTTACAAAAGTGATTATATTTACATTGCATCTTAACTTTGTGAATATTTGATGATTATATTATATTTGTGCTGAAAAAAAGCATACATTACACACTTACTATATCACACTATACTCACACCCAAAAGCAGAAGCATTAAGCAGCAGTGTGCAGATTTTTTGTCATTGGTGTTTCAGTTTCAATAGTAATCTGCATGATCAGGAGTTTCTGTGTGAGCTGTGCTTTATACATTCCAACACAAAAGACAACTAAGCTTTTTCTGCCTGTGAAATTTCCCTGAAGTTTTGTTAATGTGACCACACATTTAGTGGTTGACAGGATCTCACCTGTCTCACAGCTCCCACCACTTCAGCCCGGCTGGAGAGGCGGTTGGTCAGGCGGTGCAAAACAGCGAACGTTTCTAAGAGATGCTGGTAAAACTCCCGCTGCTCCATGTTCTGCCACAGTGACAAAGTGTTCTGAAATGGGATGCCAACAACAATTAGTTACATTCCAGTTATTCCCAACATGTGTGTTTTAGTGGGCTGTTTACATTGGGGTCTGACCTTGAGAGCGCTTTTAAATTCTTCCAGTTCCTTCTCTGTGTTTTCCTCAGTCAGGTTGCGCTCCCTTTCCGCCTGTTTCAGCCGCGACTCCAGCGTGTAATTGTCATTGCGGTATGCCAGGGAAAGCTGCACAAAAGCGTTCTGCAGGGAAAAAACAGCGACACAGCCATTAAAAGACAAGATGCATCTATTCACTGTGAAAATATTTGTCAGATATAATTACTACATTTAGTCACATTATTTCATTTGACTTTAGTCTGCAAGGCAATTTGTTTTTAACACTATTCATTTTTAATGATATTTTTATAGTAAAAATGTAAATGTTTACAAAAATGTTACTGAAAACTTTAATATGTAATATATATTTAGATTTTTTTACTTTCAAAAATTTTACACCACCTACACTTTTGAAAGTAGTATTCATCTGATTTGTTGTTTGAAGGTTTTAATACACTCACTTCTACACAACAGATAAATAACTTGACATGAATTCTGGATCTAACCAGAGAAAGATGGAGGAAAGCAGCACTTTTATGGGAACTTTACTGTCGGGATCAAAGAGTGCATCAGCAGTACAGCTAGTATTGTCTGAATATTAGAGAGGAAAAAAAGGCATGTTTGTTTCCTCACAGGGGACAGGAACTCACTAAAACCCATCAAATTGCCATGTCCTAAGCCAGGCTCAACAGCACAGACAGCCATGGCCTTCACAGACATTTAAAAACAGCCTTATTCTGGAAAACACTATTAAACTACTGCAGCTGTGATGCAATAATGATAATTTACTGATTCATGAGCCCTCGGACTGTATTTTCTTAATTATATACAGGACCAAAATTAACAAGGAGCAAATGCAAGTGAAAATTGCTGAATAATACACTCACTGTCATAAATACAACTGTATTAAGCACACGATTTCAACTGTTATGAAGCAAAACCAAACAAAAAAGAAAGTTCATATAGCACAAGAATTAATGAATACAGTGTCATTTTAATTTTTGCCTTTATAACAAAAGCATCCTTTTTTTAATCTTTATTTATTACAATTAAACTTAGGAATATACACACCTCAACTTCCTTCTCTGAGAGCGGGGGTGCGCTGCAGCAAAAACAAAGAGAGGAGTTGTAAGAAGACTTTGAGGGGTATTAATAGTAATCAATCTATGATCAAATGATGGTTTTGTGAACACCTTCCAGGTAGACCTCTGTGCAGTTTGAGTTTGCGTAGCATGACGTCTGAAATGTTGGGCATTGCGTCAGGCTTCTCTTTGGCCTCCTCTTCACTGGGAGAGCTGGTGAGCACAGAGGATAGACCTGAAAGATAAACCGATTACTAAGGTTTAACAGCACATTTAAGAGAACTGTAAAAGAAAATCATTACCAGCACTATGTGCTAACTGGGACACATATGACGCCACCTAGCGGTGTAAGAATATAGTAACATTGCATATGTATTTCACACAATGTAAAAACAAATAGATAACATTAAAACAGATGTTTATGAAAAATGAAATCACATAAAATATGGGTGTGGAAACCTTAAAGTTGGAAAGCCTCACATACAGTACATTATTTGCTCCATGTTCTACTTTTGTATTGCTAACTTGCAGTGTTATTATAGGATTTATTTTATGTAGTCCCTTTGTGCATAAGCTATGTTGTTACAAATGTTACAAATTTTAATGTTCATTATTAGCGACGAGAATAAGTGTCAATTGAATCAAATAAAAGCAACAGGCAAACACATTAAATGTTAAAATATACATTTCATAATATTTTATACACATCATACTGTACATGTTCATGTGAGACTATGGGGGGGGGGCTTTCTGATTCTGTCTCTGTAAAGTTAGACATTTTTCCAATAAACCCAGCAACTTCTGCATGATGTGAAATGTCAGAAAGAGACAGCTTACACATGGTTTATGTCAGTAACATGCAAACCAGAATGTAATGTAGGTTCCAATGTTGGTTGGACTTCAAATCATATTTTGTGGTGCAAAGAAGAAAGTCATGCAGATCTGGATTGACTTGAGGATGAACATACCTCGTTCCTGCTCGGTCGTTTCATTCAGGTCAGGAAGCTTTGGGCTGGAGATGCTCTGGTTACGCATCAGTTTGTGCTCCTAGACAAGGAATGAAAACTCTAGAAATTTTACTAAATCGGGGACATATCATTCCCTTTACTCTGCCAACTGGGCTCAAACCTGATAGAAAGCTATAAAAGGAACGTTAAAAACTTAGCATGGTTACCAGGTTGGCCAAAGACAACAAAGCATTACCTCACGTAATTTGGACAGGTTTTGAACGTTCCCAGGTGGCACAGGGAAGTCCTTGTACCCGGAGGACTTTAACAGAGACTCCCTTGATTGCTCGGAGAGATTGTCCTCCCCTTTGGGAGCTGAATTCCTCATGTTCATGGAGCCCACCATGTCCCAGGAGACGGCTCTCATCAGAGGAGGGAAGGCCCCTATTGTTTTGATTTCGGCTGTGCATGGGGCTTGCTGTGTGGGTGGCCTGGGGACGGGTTTGGCTACCCCTGTAGCTGGAGGCTGACTGACGCCAAAGCCAGAAGTCTCTTCCTTTTTCTGGGCCACAGGTACAGAGTTATTCCCCTTGTCCGCTGGTGCATGATGGTCTGGCTTCTCCTTCTGAAACACAGGGGGATCTCTAGCTGGTACAGCTGTGGCATAACGCAGGGTTAAAGTCCCTGAGGATACCTTTCGCTTGTCACTGGGCATCCAATCTACTAGCCTCGTGACGGTCTGAGAAGAACAAGAACAAGAGAGTGAGATTAATGATTAAGAGAAAGAACAAGTGCATTAAAACGCTCAGAACAACATTTCAATACAGTTCTGTTTATAACAGTTTTATTCATTAAAGCATTAAATTAAATCAAGTGTACATTTATCTAGGTTACTGCAAATATAATATAATGCAAAACTTGTTTTATATTATTTCTATTGTATTGTGTATGCATTAAATACATAATTTAATATAATATATTGTTAATGTTGTCATGTTTATTAAATTACATTTATGCTAATTTCTACTGTAAACAAAACTGTGTATAGAAAACAATTTGATTCACGATTCTTAGGTTTTCAATTCGATTCAAGAACGATTTTTGCACATTTAGAACGATTCAATTCGATTCGATTCACAATTCAACTCGATTAGATTCGATTATAAATGATTCAATTCTGCATTCTTTAAGTGCATTCACACGATTATTTAAATGCTTCCCCTAAATTCTTTAAATACTTAGTCAGGAGGCAAATTACACAGAAGCCTTTATGGTTACAAAACCATAGGTTAGAGAAAAAAAAAAAAGAAAAACCTTTTGTCCATTGTTAATGATGCTATGGCATGACATGGCATACGTAAAAATTTATGTAAGCCAAGATTAAAAAAAAGAGCTTTAAAAGTATTATGTATAAGCTAACATTTTGTCACACCAGGGGCCATAGCCATCATTTCAGAAGTGACAGAAATGTCAAATACAATCATTTTATGTATGTAGCCTATGCATTATCATATTTATTATTATTTATTTATTTATTTATTTATTTATTTATTTATATGTACAAGGAATTCTTCTCTTTTTTTATTAGCTGTAAGAAATCAAATACACTGCTGGACAATAATCAATCATTTGTAATCTATAATTTCATGATTGTTTTATATACTACATTTAATTAGCAATTATTGTAAATAATTAAAAATAATTATTTTCTGCACAGAATAAGGTAGAAATATACTTTGTAGTTTCAGTACTGTAATAAATGATGTCAATTAGCACTGCATCATTCATAAATTTTATTTATTGTGTTTTTTTAATGTTTCATCAGTTCATTCTGCTTTTATTCAGTTTAGCTGCAGATAAAGCCTGGCACGTCTATGAGCGCGAGATCACTTCTTTTTCAGTGTGAAAACTTCTTTATCTCATTTTCACAAAATAAAATTCTATAGCAGGAGCTATTTAACTTTTCCTCTCCATCAGCGAATGATGATTCTAAAAGAAAACGGCCAGATGTCTTTTTGCTAAAGCAACGAACGCTACTTTCATGCATCAGATTATTTCAAGGTCGTTGTTCATGCTGTGGTTATTTTAACAGTTTCCTTCATACATTCGGTTCATCAGCATTATTAAAACACATTTATCATTCAATGGAACTGTGCATTTGATTTAGACACTTAGATTTCTGCTCCGTCAATGCAATAAATACTCCTTTCGACTGTAAAGTAAAACTACTTCACTTTAGCATTACTGGCCGTGAGTGCTAAGGAGAGATCACACGTCAGCTGCGTCAGAGACGGACAGAGCGTGAGTGCAATCCTGTGACAGTCTCAGGCGCTAACAGTGGAGCGCGTGAAGGATAGATACGAGGCACGAACAATGTTCAAGGTCTCCATTAATTTGTGCTTGCGTGTGTATATATTTTGAAAGCCGCTATAGAAATCGCGATTAATTCGATTACTGTCTGAGATCGGCGATTCACGATTCAAAAATCATCTTTCAAGATTGACTCATATGCATCGTCAGGGTTTGTAATCGATAAATCGATAAAACAAGTGAAATGTAACACCTCTACTATTTTACATTGTTTATACATTTTACATGGTTGTTAAAGATAATATTTGATTGTGCTTGATTGTGAAGTTAATATTGTAAATGCAACAATTCATTAAATGTGTAATAACAAATATATATATTAAAATATGTTGTAATTTTGAACTTTTAAATGTGTTTTAATTCACCTAAATGCTTGTCAGTTTTCAGAAGTAAATTTTAACCATATTGCAAAGACAAAAGTAATTAAGAAATTACATATAAAGATGTACTTAATTGGGTAAAAGAAAAAGCACTCTAAAGTTCAGCTAACTGCGACCTTAATGTAAATGTAAACTATACATTTTAATTTAATGCCGTTAACATACATTTAAGTGTCCAAAAACATTCAGTTTACACACAAGTTTACACAAGTATATTCTTTAAAAATATATTTTTCACGAAGGTCCTGATCATTTTGGTCCAACAATGTAAACATGAGAACAGAAATGGCCACGATCAACTACATTGTGACTGTTTGGTGCAAAAAACTTTAGATAAGATTCTAAGTATAAATAAAACAATGAAGAATATGGCCAATTTAATGTTAACTCACACACATTTCAATGTTTTAATATCTGAAAGACAAAAGTAGAAAGATTCAAGCAAGAAGTGTCGAAGATATAAAATTTGTTACACAAACCTCCTGCTCTGGTTTACTGGTGTCCCCTTGGTCATGGGTAGATGGTACCTCCAGATGCTGAACACATACACAAACACAAACAATCCAGTATTTATCATCACCAGGAGGACACAACATCAAAGCCATCTGAAGTGGTGCTCACCTTAGTTATGGAGGGACTAGCTGGAGGAGTTGAGGTGACCTCAGGACCTGGTGGAGAAACAAAACACTTAGCTTAGACCAACCATGGTTGGGATCTCTGTGGGCAAACGTGACTGAAAGCACAGCATGGTACCTAGCTGTGAGGGTGAGGAGAGGGAACTGCTTCTGGATGGTTGGGGGGAGGAGCATGGCGTTGGGTTCGGAGAGAGAGCTGTAACCCAAAGACAGTGTTACCCATTTTTGGACATGCACGGACCATCATGATTTCAAAGTTTGGATATCACTTTGCTTCATCTCTCATCGGTCTGTGATTACGCTCAAGTCAGTAAGCTGTAGCTGGTGTGCAGGATAAAGGAGGGATTTTGGCTGGTGCGCAAGACATTTGAGGACATGCGGACATGTACATGATGTTACAATCTGATAAGCAAGGAAGTCGCAAAAGCTACAAATAAACAAGCTGCTTCTGAAATAAACATTTCAAAAACATGGACAGTGAAACAAAAACAATGGCATTCACCACATGAAAGAAGTTTCCTTCATTATTAATATCAATGAAAAATTATGTTTATATACAAAAATCTTCAGTTGTTCTTCATTTGTTCAAATGTTTAGTTGACCATATGCTGTCAGTTAACAAAATAATTTCGAGATGCATGCACACGATATGCACAAAAAAAGATACTAGAAAAGGCTGTATTCACGAAGAAATTAAAATGTCTTAACTGCCTAGAAAAGCACTGCATGATTAAACTCGAAAGATTAGTTTTGTTAAGCTTCAAAATGTTAAATAAAAATAATGAAAAAGATCCCAGATCAGCGTTTTAACACAAATGCCCTTTATTGTTTAACACATTTAAGCTAAACTATTTCTTACTTCTGGCTAGGGCTGTGCGAATAATTGAATGCGATATTGCGTAGCTTGTCAGTGATCTACGGCTCTGTGTAGCAAATGCCACTCCATCTGAAAGCAGGTGATGGAGATTTACTACTAATCAAAGAACTGACGGATTACACGCGCATGATCATCACATTCGATTATTTGCACAACCCTACTTCTGTTGTAATATTTTACTGGGAGATATATTTAACCAACCACATTTAATTTAGAAAAAAACTTGTAGTTTTTAATATGGATAAAATGGAATGAGACAGGGAAAAAGTATTGAACAGATGAAGAAAGGGAGGTGCAAAAAGGCATGAAAAGCCAAGACACCAGCTGAAATCTGTCATTAATTAGAAAGCAATCCTGCCCCTCGTCAGTGGAAATTAATATTAGCTGGTGTAACTGACTTTGGTAAAACAATTTTTTTTTTTTTTTATCAATTCATTTTACAAAAAGGCCCCCTACGGCCCCCGGTTGAGAAACACTGTCATAGATGGGAAAGTAATAATTTTTCTGTTGTACCTGTTGGAGATTCGGTGAGGCTACAGGTGGAGCGTCGGCCTCTGCGCTGCAGAAAGCGATCGCTGACTTTCTTTGCCTCCTCGAGCAGCTCCAGATTCTTCTGACGATCCTCTTCAGATAACTGCAGCTCAGGAAGCTGATCCTTCACCAGGTCTATCATGTGTCCATCATCATCTCAAACACAAATACACACACCCAACCTAAACACAGCTGTAACACCAACACCAACTCATCTAAAAGTAGGAAGTAGGAAAAAATTGTTATTTTAAGCTTCCCTACTGCAGCTTTAATGCTTTAACTAAATTTAAACACAGTTACATACATTATCTTATAATGTGCCATTTGAAAACAAATGTCTCTTAATACTAGATAAATATCTAAAGCAGTATCTTTTCACATGGGAGTGCGTAGTTGAACATACCCACTGTGGTGATGGGACATGAAGATGCAGAGTTTCGGGAGAGACGAGGCCTAGGGCTGTGTGGTCTGACACCAATTAAAAAAAATAATAAAATTTAAACATTAAACCAACACATTCTCAACATAACTGAGCAGGTTAATACTCCGCTTAAGTTCAAATAGTGACTCTTTATGAGATGAATTGTCTGAATTACTAAAGCTGGCGTTTAAAGATTGGACAATTAAGATTTTTTTGGCAATCTTTTAAAGGGTCTTGACATGAATACCTTGTTTTCTCCAGTGGACAGGGCTCTTGATTGCAGACTTGTCTTGGAAGCACAATAGCTGGTGGAGTCATGGTTACATTCACTATCTTGCTTTCAACTGGAGCGTACTGCCAAAAAAAAAAAACATTTAAAAAAATGGATGCTTCACTAGCTTGCTGTAATGCTTTTGGTCACATTCTTGGAGAGCAGTGAGGCTGAGGGTTTTACATTTTTTTAAATGGACACTTTTACTTTGCAGACTTCAAAATATTTTGTTATTAATATTCACATTCCGCATGATAAATGTTAATTCAAGTAGAATTGGGGAATGTTCCCATTAAAGTAGATGTGATCTGGCCTGTTCCCGTTTTAACTCACTGACGTGATTCAAATAGAAATGTGGAATAAAAAGGCAGCAAGTAACACAAAAGCTTGAAAACATTTATTTTGAACACAGAAGATATTCTGAAGAACATAGGTGACCAAGATTTTGGTAGAATTATTTTTCTATACTATGGAAGTCAATGGCTTCTAGCAACTGTTTGGTTACCAACATTCTTCAAAATATCTTCTTTTGTGTACAATAGAAGAAAGACTCAAGTTAATATTCCAAATACTATAAGTAATAACAAAAATAGCATAACTAATAATAAACTACAGAAATATCACTTTATATTATATTATAAATTCTGTGACATTCCGCATTAAACTGAATTCAAATTAAGTAAAATGAAGCCAGTGTAATGCAAATATATCTGAAAGGTCTGGTTAAGGATATAGTCACATTCTCGCGAGACCAGTCGGATCTCGTCACACCCCATTACTTACTGTAAATGCATATTTTGACCAGAGAATAAGACTAATTAAGAGTAAGATGTGATGATTTTTCAACCACAGCATTCAGTCCCGAGGCAGTATGGGAAATTTCCCAACTGTACTGTGCAGCAAGTCCACTTTTTTGGTCCCTGCACAAACAATTTCACACACACCAGCTCAAAACCCTCAGTTTTATCCCATGGGGAAAACAACATGTTGCGATAACATCCGCTTCACAAGAGGAAGCAAAATATTAGTCTTTGCAATAGTCCAATTACACTGTTGTTTTTCTTTTTTCCCTTATTGCGTAATTCTGTAAATATTGATTTATTTATTTTTTAAGCTTTATTTATGATTTTTAGGACAATATTACAAATAAGAAAACAAAAAAGACAAGACAAACTTGATACAACACAACAACAAAAACCACAACTAAATAAACAAGTAATCAAAAATGTGGCTTAGCAAAACAATTGAAGCGCACAATCTGTATGATACTATAAAATTAAATGTGCATGAGATGCTGGGGTAAATTTACAGCAATTAAAAGCAGGATCAACAGTATATGCTGAAAGTGCTTGGAGAGTGTCAGCTTTGTCCAGTGTACACTCTGTACAATTTTGCACTGCAGAAGTCCATGTCCTGCACAGACTGAAGATTTATGAATTCTGTATAGGACTGATTCCCAGTCCTCATCCAAAATAACCATTTCTAAAACGTCTTCCCACTAAACTTTTATGTGTGAAAGGGATGTATAGACTAGGGTCAAAATTTTTACAGTACAGAGTTGATATACTGGCCTTCCATCTTGGAGGATTCTCCAGTAAATTATCAAATGGAGAACAGGGAGATAATTGGAAATAAATATTCTTGGAGTATTAAACTACTAACACATCTGCTGAAACGAGCAGAAAGACCCCTCATAGTACAAGTCATTAATTCCCCTTATACCATCAGCATGCCAAGATGTAAAAGACTTATCAGTTATTAATGGGTTAAAGACATGATTAGAATAAACAGGGGATTTAGGAGACGTAGTTTGCCAGCCAAAATGAAGATCTTAAGCATAGATCATACAAGTAGGTTTTTAGTGAATTGTCACAGGAAAAGGAAAGGGGAGCATAAACTAAAGCTGCTAGTGAAGAAGGCAAGCATGAGGTTTGCTACCCATGAAAGGGCATCTTCTCCAGGATCTTTGTAGAGCCAGTGCAGTATCGGGAGAATTTTTGAAGCCCAATAATAATAACATTGAAAATTAGTCAAAGACATTACGCCCAGTGGCTTAGGACGTTAGTTAGTAGAAGACCTTCACTCATTCTAGCAGGTTTGCCATTCAATATAAATGAGGTGAGAGCACTATCCAACCTATGAAAAAAATGAGTTGGGAATAAACACTGGGATAAACTGGAACAGATAGTTAAACTTAGGCAGCACATTCTTTTTGACAGACTTTATCCGATCTGCGACTGATAAAGCAAGTGTGGCCCAGTGCCTTAAGTCCTGTTCAACTCGCTCCAACAAACGGGTAAAGTTTTTAGTAAAATGTTTAGTAAAAGTATACCGAGGTATGTAAATGATTGGGAAACCTTAAATGGGAGAGAAGAAAAAGCGAACTCCCGGGCAGCATTGTTGATGGGAAACATTTCACTTTTATGTAAATTCAATTTATAGCCAGAGAGCCTACCGTACATATCAAAAATTTTGAGGACATGAGGAAAGGATTCAGATGGGTGGGAAATATAAAGGAGCAAGTCGTCCGCATACAGAGATTTTATTCAAATAGTATCGGGAACTGCTCTCTGACAGAGATTTACAACATGCCCTATACCATCTAGTGCTGTCATACTTTTATACAGAAGAACTATCACGCCGTGCTAAAGTTCTTGAGTTTAGTACTTCAGTACAAAGTGGAAACTTTACTTGCTTGGCCTTTATTCTGGGATTAGGTTACTGAAGTGCAATATGATTTTAAAGAGTGGTCTTATCTGAATCCCAACCTTTATGAGTCACAGCATGAGTGGATTGCACTCACTCAAGAATAACATAATGGCTATAATGAAACAACAACCCCTGACAGGCTTTGATGTTGAAATGATCGGTGATCTTTAAAAGGAAAACAGAACAGTAAATCCTGAAGCTTGTCGTCAGTGAAGCAATAGCTCTTCTCACTCACAGGCCATGATAGAAAGACATTCGTCAAGAGCCTAATATACTTCAAGCGAAATTGAAGAACAAACTGGTGTGATGTCATTTCAAACAAACAAAATCATGCCAAAACGAAGTTCATTTTGGGATTTCAAAACAACTCGCCAAAGCGAATTTTCTGGAAAAATTTGCTCCAGCTGGTGAACACCTTCAAACTACCATTGGTCCATGGCAACTAAATAACAGGTAGGTGTGCTCCTGGCTCCGCCTTCTTTACACACAAAATCCAGGGCTGCTTTATACTATCAATTGTAAGTAAACTGAAAATGACACTGGCATTGTTTTTTTCATGCTGAATAGTGTAATACCGTTTAATAATACTTTAAAGCAATCTATTGTATAAAATGCAATAAATAAAAGTGACATGACTTGACTGAGTTGCAGAGCAGCTGCAAACATATCCACTGATCAAATGCTTTCTTAACTACTGTTTTCGCATTTTTGTAATGTGTTCATTTTGTTATTGAAAGGACAGTGTGCAGAACATATTTACATAGTCATCTACATTCCGCTCCCAGCAGATATACACAAAGTGTACATTGCTGCTAGTGTATTTCAAACTTCTTTTTACTCTTCTACCATTAAGCAAAGAACTTTTTTTTTTTTTTTTTTACTGTGTAACGTGACATTATTAAACTAGTAGGATTGCAAATATCCTTTCTGTGGCATTAGGGTACTGATAATATCTGAATCTTGATTAGAGAATGGAATGTTGTCTTTCAGGAAAAGATTACATGCACTTTTCTTCCTCCTCAGATGAACATCTTTATAGGGATCATGTGTCAGATACAGTATAATGTGGTTAGGGCACATGTTTCCACTGCTAGTTACACAACACTAAATGTACTCAATCCGTGTTTGATTAGCCAGATCTGGTCAGTTATATATCAACCACTGGTGGGACTGTTAGACAGACTAGTTATGGAGGTCATCAAATGGGTGACAAGTCTGAATCTTGTAGGCAGAACCAGTATCCAGAACCGGCTCTCTTGTGTTTTTAATCTTGTATTTGGTATTGTTTGATAAACACCATAATGAACACAAAAATTTGACCAGCTCTTTGAAAACACGCAAGTAGTCTTTTGGGCCCTTTTTTTTTTACTTGCCATGCAGAAGTCCAAAAGTAGCATAAGCTTCCCTTGTGTACCGCCGTATTTCTGACTTTTTGTAATTGCCACCTACTGTCAGAGAGTGAAAATGCATTTTCATTCAGCCCAAATCCAAATTTTTGGTCCAAATGATTGGCCCAAACACTTCTTTTTTTTTTTTTTTTTGCATATCAGACATTTATCCAAAAAAACATGAAATAAAATGTTTACAAATCCATTTCTAGCCATGATTCATATTTGGTATGAAATTTCTATGTTGCTGTTTTTAGTATTGGCATAAAATTGAAACGCCACTGCCATAGAAAGCAAAGTAGAACACGGAGAATGAAAGAGAGGAATGGATACACAAATATTTAGATTTGGACCTACAGCGTGCATATAGCCTGATGTGATTTGAAAGATAGTTCGACTTACTGTGGAGGGTGTGCTGGATGTACCGTTGAGCTCCTCTGGGGAATCTTCCTCTTCCTCAGGAAGGGTGGACATGGCGGGGATGAGCGGGGGCCGAGAGCGTGTGTGAGGGAAGATAAAAGGAGTGACAGACTCCGTCACAAAACTATGAGTTCGCTTTAGTGAAGTCTGCTCACCCTGTGAGCGTGTGAACTGACATACAGCAGAGGAGTCCTGTACAGACAACACACACACACACACACACACACACACACACGTATGAGGAAACAAGCTTATACAGTGGCAGAACAGTACAGTATTAACTTGTGCCATGGTACACCGAAGGTAATATCATTGTACTGTACAATTAACAATCTTTTTTGTTACTGAGCTCCTAATGAATGCAACAAGAATAATGAAAGACTGAATAAAAGGGTGACCCTTCTGATAGTGATTCAGCCATTTTTTAATGGAAGTCAGAATTTTTAATGGAAAATAACCCATTCCTGCTGATTTTTTATGTGATAATTGAATTAAACAAATAAAATAAAATAAATAAGTGTTCAACTCAAGTTGTTTAAATTGTATTATACAAATTTTAGCATTTTGCTATCACTCTTCTCACTAGTGCAGTTGTTTATTTATTTTTATTTTATTTATTTTATTTACCTTTATTTTACCAGGAAGTCTCATTGAGATCAAAAATCTCTTTTACAAGAGAGACCTGGCCAAGGTAGCAGCCATACATAAACAACATATTAAAATGCTACATACAAGTTAGCAGCCATACATAAACACAACATAGCTAAAAACATACACACATCCAATCATTCAAAAATCATTCGAATACAAGGACCTCTCAAGAAAAACAACTACATGTCTCCTTCATCACATTTTTTATGATGGTCTTAAATGCATTAATTGATATACACGTTTCTAGTTTAAGATCTTTTTGCAAATTATTCCATGCCCATGGTGCATAGTATGAAAATGCAGTTTTCCCCAAATCTGTCCAAACCCTAGGTACATTAAAAAGCAACCACTTGGAGGAGCGAAACTCATAACTAGCAGAATTTAGACAGAGAAGGGTACAGAGGTAAGCTGGAAGTTTACCTAGTATGGCTTTATATATAAAAATATACCAATGCTGTTTTCTGCGGGTGGTCAGTGCTGTCCAACCCACCAGATCATAAAGAATGCAATGGTGAGTCAGGGACTTTGCATTTGTAATAAAGCGCAGAGACGCATGATACACTGAATCAAGGCTCCGTAAGACGGAGGAAGCTGCGTGCATATATAATATGTCACCATAATCAATCACAGACAGAAAAGTAGCTTCCACAAGTTTTTTTTTGGCATTAAAAGTAAAGCTAGATTTATTTCTAAAATAAAAGCCAATCTTTATTTTAAGCTTCTTAACTAGATTAGCAATATGTACATTAAATATAAGTTTGTCGTCTATCCATATACCCAAGTACTTGTACGTGGGTACCCTTTCAATGGATTTACCATCAGATGTAAAAATGCTAAGATCATCAAGAAACTGTAGGCAGGTTTTTGAAAAGACCATGAACTTCGTTTTCTGAGGATTTAAAACCAATTTTAAATTGAGCAGAGCAGTTTGTAATGACTGAAATGCAGTCTGAAGCTCTTCCACAGCCTGTGTTATGGAAGAAGCATATGTATAAATGACAAATTATAAATTATAAATTATATATATATATATATATATATAATTATATAAAATATAAATTGTTCTCAAACAGAGGGGATGAAAAACTTCCAAGTAGGTCTCTGTATCAGATCAATGAAAAAAAAAAAACAGACCCTGAAACAAAATCTGATTGTATAGTTCTAAATAGAATCGAAAATTTGAAATGGCCATTAATTGGTTAATAAGGTTATTTTATCGTTCCATTTAATATTAGAAATTTGCTGTTAACCCAATCAGGAATTCAAGTAGAATGGCCTATGCAAATGTGAAGCTGATGTAAATTCATCATAGGCAAGTCACAATGGCAGTTTATCCGAGGATAGCATAAGATGGATTCAACAGATCACACGCACCTGCACCACTTCACCTTAAATTAATTTGTTTTTGGATTGACATTTTTATAGCCTGAATGCATAGCCTTTAGAGGATTTTGTTGTGGAGAAAAGAAAACTATTAACTCTACATCATAGATAGCTTGTGTGTGTGTGTGTGTGTGTGTGTGTGTGTGTGTGTGTGTGTGTGTGTGTGTGTGTGTGTGTGTGTGTGTGTGTGTGTAAACAACAGCAAACATTTTTAAATATCTTAAAAGTACTTTTTTTTTTTTTTCGTTTTCAAGCCATGCTTCCAAGAAGGCCTCATGATGACTTAATTGGTATAAAATACAACAAAACAAGCATTTTAAATAAGTCCAAACTAAATAAAATCAAGATACTTATTTTAATTTACACCCTTAACAACTGTTTTATTTTCTCTAAAGAACTAGGATTCCCACTGTCTAGAAAACCCTGGATATAGGAGGTAGCCCAATTTTAAGTGTTTTCAAGACCTGGAAATGTCATGTCAAATTATAAAATCTTCATAGGGAAATGATAATGATAACAAACCTTTAAGACACACCTGTTGCGAGTTTCCAGTTTGTTCGATGACTTATATTTTTGTTGAAGCCTACTCTTTGCATTACTTCAACTAATTTATTTTTAAAATTGGAATCGCATTTACAAATTACCTTTAATCATTCAGCAGATGCTTTTATCTAAAGCAACTAACAAATGGAGGACAACAGAAGCAGCAAATAATATATAGGAATGTATAGGAATATGAACCTCTTAACCACAGTGTGACATTTGCTTGGCAAAATATATGCATGTTTCCTCCCACTGGCATTTGTCTTATCACAAAACCTCATCTCACGTTCCTGAAAAAGGTTCAAGAGGAAATGTTTCCCTACAGCAAAATAACAGTTACTGATGGCATCACTTATACAGAAATACCGCTACAGTGATGAGCACTGCCAACAAAAACAACATATGAAAGTGTCATCATCAGAAGAAAATCCCTTATTTGCAGAATAAATATGAGACCAACCATAAACAGCCAATGAGAGTTGAGTATTTGCCTATTTATATTTCCTCTAACAGCTTATCTCTATCTATCATAAACAAAGGTCTAAAATATGCACGAGTCATTAATGCAGCAAATCATAATGGGGCTGTTTCACTTGTGTAAAACCATTTGTCTGTCGAGTTGTGGTATAAACATGGCTTGGTCTCAAGATACAGTTTGAGAAAAAAGGAGAATCCTTCATTCTCCCAAAGGAATGCATTTCAATTTCCATTGAATCTCGTCTGAATGCTAGCTACAAAGGCTATCTTTGGCTTCCTGTACACCCAAACAAAATAAGAGAGAATTTCAGAGACAAATCCTATTTTAAGTGAATGTTTTATATGTGAAGAGAAACTCAAGTGTTTACACAGCAGCGAATTCACATTTGAGTGAATTAGAAAACTGTACCATTATTGTACAGAAGAAAATGGACTCCTCACTAGTAACTAGCACAAATAAACCCTGAATCACTCATCCCATACACCTCTATAACATAAGAATCAACTAAATGACTAATGAAATATTGGCTGGTAATGCCATTGGATTTACAGCTGCATCACTAAATAGGTTTTTATATTTTCTAAAGAAAATGTGAGTGGTGTTTGGTACAAAACTCACCCCCACAATGGTGTTACTACATGGTTACATAGCTGTTTTGTGGTTGCTAATTAGTTCTGGGTGGTTGGTAGGGTATTCAGTCAAAAGATCCTACCCTCAAGTCCCAAATGGACAGGATTCCTCTAAAGCTGTGAATTTTATTTATGTGAACCATTGAAATTTTGCAAAGCTATTTTCAAATAAAATAGCCTTCCTATTCAATGGTTTAAAGAGAACAGAACCAAAGGAGGAGAATTATTCAATATAATGAACTGCTTTTATGATTTTGCTGCAACTTGGAGGTCACACACAAAATGTTATCATAAACCTTGAGTTTGCAAGCAATTAGCAATAGCTCCGTATGTTTAGGATGCTATGCAAAGATTTTGGTCAAATTATATTATCTTCTCTTTTAGGGGTGTCTAATCCTAATCATGGAAGGCCACGGACCTGCAGTTAAGCTAAAACCAGGGTTCGAAATTACCTGGGGTTTGTAGCAAAAATGCTACCAAAAAAAAAAGTTCCCAACAAATTCAAGTTAAAGAAGCAACATTTTGGGCAAAAGAGGGGCAAAATGTGTGAAAACAATATAAACAATTGATTTCAGCAACTAAAAAGAAATGTGAAAATGAAAGCTTCACTTCAAGAAAATACATTTGATTCACTCACACTAAGAGGTGCAACCTAAAGTCTCACATCCAAAGAGATATTCTTTATCAAAGTTAAGACTGCCACGCCCCCCCTAAAACGGCTCATTCAAACATACCCCCACATGTCTATGTCACTATGTGGAAATATTTGTGTACTGCTGTCCAAATGTTCACACATTCATTTATTATTTATCACATCATTTATTTTGAAAGATGAAGCTCGCGATTATGGAAAGAGGTGTTACATTTCTGACGAGTGCTACGGTGTTCTGCCAATCACAATGCACTGGGTCAGTTGGCCAATCATAGCAGACTGTGCTTGTCAGAAGGAGGGACTTTGTAGAAAATGACGCGTTTGAGAGAGGCGGAGCATAGAGAACCTACAATTGTCATGTACAGGAACACAGGAGATGGAAGATCCAAGTGCAGTGTGAGCTTTAATAGGGTAATCCAAAATCAGAACTAAAACAAGCAGGGGTCATAACCAAACATCAGTCCAAAACAAACAAACAGGGAACAAGAAACTAGAACACAAGGAACGTGAGGAAACTTGGTGACGGAAAGTAAGGACTCCATGAAAACAAATGGAAACAGACCAGATAATATAGGCAGGGTAATGACTATCAAGTGAAGACTTGGGCACTGTTACTTGGGCACTGTCTTTGATGAACATCTTAGATTTGATCTTAACAGCGCTACCATTGCAAAGAAAGGGCAACAGAGAATTCACCTCCTTCGTAAATTAAATACTTTCTCCGTCTCGCCGGTAATTCTGTGCAGATTTTATCAGTCTTTTATTGAGAGTCTTTTAAACTTTTCTTTTATCTGCTGGTTCCATAATTTGAGCATCAAAGACAGGAATAGCCTGAATAACATCGTAAAGATCTGCTCTAAAATTATCGGCGTAAAACAGAGAGACTTAAATGTCTTTTGTAACCAGCAAATACTGCGGAAGGCAAAGAGCATCCTGGCTGCTCCAGGTCACGCTTTGGCAGGTGAATTCTCTCTGCTGCCTTTCGGGGCGTCGTTACGCGCTCCCGGTATGTAAGACGAATCGCCATTCTAAATCTTTCATTCCTTATGCGATCAAACTTTTAAATTCCGCATAGAGCTCCTGGAGAAGGGAAAAATTGCACATGCTGATGAATACTGTGCACTGTTGTACGTTATGTGTGCGTGTGTGTGATGGACTGATGGACTTTGTTACGTGTGTGAGTAATGCGTGTGATTTATATTATTTATTGTTATTTACATGCTGCTCTTAATCAATTGCCCCTTGTGGGATCAATAAAGTTGATTGATTGATTGATTGAAGACACCTGAGTGCAATTAACAGGAGTGCAATTACTGTGATGAAGGGACAAGGCTTTGTGGGAATTGTAGTGCCTGCGGTGAGGTGCCTATGGGGAAGTGAGACCACTAGTGGACACCCAGGGAAACAGAGACCAGACACCGTGACATTACCCCCTCCTCCACGGAGCAGCTACCAGATGCTCCACCCGAACCCAAGAACAGACCAAGGAACACAGAGACCAGGAGGGAGGTGGACCGGCGGAGGACCAGGGGGAGGGATGGAGGGCCAGGTAATATAGGGAAACAGAGACAAGAAGTGCAAAAAACAAAAACAAGGAGACCAGGAGGGAGGTGGACTGGCGGAGGACCAGGGGGAGGGACGGAGGGCCAGGTCCATAGAGGGAAACAGAGAGAAAACAAAAAACTAAAACAACAACAAAACACAAGTCCAGGAGAGAACAGAAAGTTTAGTGGCCCAGGGCCAAACCGACAGGGCAGGAATCCAGGGTGGAGCAAGGTGGAATTGGAGCCATGCGGTAGAGTCAGAAACCCACCAGGGCGGCGCAGAAGACCACCACATCCGTGCAGACGAGACAGAAGCCCGCCAGGGCGGTGCAGAGGACCACCACATCCGTGCGGTCGAGACAGAAGCCCACCAGGGCGGCGCAGAAGACCACCACAACCGTGCTGTTGAGACAAAAGCCCACCAGGGCGGCGCAGAAGACCACCACAGCCGTGCGGTCGAGACAGAAGCCCACCAGGGCGGCGCAGAAGACAACCACAGCCGTGCGGTCGAGACAGGAGCCGACCAGGGCGGCACTGAGGAACACCACAGTGGGATCGATGACACAGGAGAGCAAGTCTGGATAGGAAAGTCTAAAACGGAGAACATGAACAAGTTAAGGGTGGCCTCCGTGGCCCCGACAGGATCAGTCGAGCACTCAGAGAGTTCAGCTGAGAAGTGGAGAGGCCCTGGTAGTTCAGCAGAGACGTGGAGAAGCTCTGGTAGTTCAGCAGAGACGTGGAGAGGCTCTGGTAGTTCAGCAGAGACGTGGAGAGGCTCTGGTAGTTCCGCAGAGTTTAGACTGGATTCAGGAAGATCAATGGTGACTTGACTCTGCTCATGAAGATCATTGGTGACCTGACTCTGCTCATGAAGATCAATGGTGACTTGCATTTGCTCATGAAGATCAATGGTGACTTGACTTTGCCCATGAAGATCATTGGTGACTTGACTTTGCCCATGAAGATCATTGGTGACTTGACTTTGCCCATGAAGAACACCGGTGACTTGACTTTGCCCATGAAGAACACCGGTGACTTGACTTTGTCCTTGAAGATCACCGGTGACTTGACTTGACTCCTGAGGTCTCACTGTGGTAGTGCTTAACTCATGAGGGTCAACGGTGACCTGACCTGACTCTGGAGGGTCAATGGTGATCTGACCTGTCTCTGGAGGGTCAACGGTGACCTGACTCTGGAGGGTCAACGCTCACCTGACCTGACTCTGGAGGGTCAACGGGAACCTGACTCGACTCTGGAGGGTCAACGGGAACCTGACTCGACTCTGGAGGGTCAACTGTGGCTGTCATCTTGTGCTGAGGCGCTGGACAGGCGGCCATCTTGTGCCATGGCTCTGGACCGGTGGCCAACTTGTGCTGTGGAGCTGGGCTGGTGGCCACCTTGTGCTGTGGCGCTGGACTTGCGGCCACCTTGTGCTGTGGCGCTGGACTGGCGGCCACCTTGTGCCGTGGCACTGGGCTGGTGGCCATCTTGCGCCGTGGCGCTGGGCTGGCGACCACCTTGTGCTGTGGTGCTGGGCTGACGGCCATATTGTGCAGTGGTGCTGGGCTGGCGGTCCTACTGTCTGTAGACCCAGGTCTAGAGTCGGCCATCCCACCGGGAGAGACAGGTGTGGCTGAGGTATCCCACGGAGATCGATGTTGTAGGTAACTGGTGAACCCCCAAAAGTCCAGGATCTCCAGCCCCTTCATCTCCCACCCCGGCAAAGGGTCATCCAGGCAGCCGTTAAATAGGTCCTTCAGGGCCTCATCATTGTACCCCAATCCTACCGCCAACGTCCAGAACTCCTGTGCTACACCACCCACTTCATTCCCCCTTTGACGGAGGGTGGTTAATTTACCGAATCTTCTCCTCTGCTCCTCCATGCTGGCTGGGGAACGGAGAAAAAAATCCCACACCGCTGGATCTGATCTGATGGAGTCCTCCTGTCACATACAGGAACACAGGAGACGGAAGATCCAAGTGCAGTGTGAGCTTTAATAATCCAAAATCAGAAACTAAAACAAGCAGGGGTCATAACCAAACATCAGTCCAAAACAAACAGGGAACAAGAAACTAGAACACAAGGAACGCGAGGAAACTTGGTGACGGAAAGTAAGGACTCCATGAAAACAAATGGAAACAGACCGGATAATATAGGCAGGGTAATGACTATCAAGTGAAGACACCTCAGTGCAATTAACAGTAGTGCAATTACTTTGATGAAGGGACAAGGCTTTGTGGGAATTGTACTGCCTGCAGTGAGGTGCCTATGGGGAAGTGAGACCACTAGTGGACACCCAGGGAAACAGAGACCAGACACCGTGACAACAATAATGTACAGTATTTGAAAAATAATGTGTTGTTGAACATTAAAGCATGTCAACATATTCTGTTACACCAAATACCCAAAATAATGATATTTTAAAAAGCATCATACGACCCCTTTAAAAGTAAGACAGAATAGTATACGCACTATATCAGATTTGGATCGGTCTCGTCTGACCGATACCTGATCTGACAGAAAAAGGCAGTATCCGAGCTGATACAGAGTATAAGATCAATGCCTCCCTACTCGCACTGCATCAGATTCATTTTTAAACATTGTTTTTTTATATAGCAATAAACATTATGACCAATCAAACATGTTTTGCTGAGCTTAGGAATCGAATGGCCAATCAGAAACGCTTAGATTAGTCAATGCTGAAAACTCTAGAGTTGTTGTTGAGTGAGCACGCTCACTGATTGAATTGTTGCACTAGTGAATTCCCTCATAATAAAAAACAGTGCAAAAACAATGCAAAAAACTTAATTGGCACTGATAGTTGATGGCTGGAACTATTGGTTATCGGCAAAAATCTATGCCGATAGTTGCATCTGTTGCTGGAGTGGCATAGAAGGGTCCACTGTCATTAGACAGTACAAGAGCGGCATATAGAGGGAGAGATCACTGACAGCACATGCTATTGGTTTAGACACTTGGCACTGGGTGCTGGACAGAGCGAGACATTTCAGATGCAGATTTAAAACATCGACAACAAAACAGTGTGTACACAGTATACTGTAGTGAATGTTTTCATATCATTAATAAGTGATTAATTGACTAGATCCTGCATTATTGGATAAAGGACAGCAATATGTTTGCTATCCAGGCTAAGAGGACGCCCACATTAGCAGCACCTCAAGCAGTTAAAACAATGTGACCAAAACATGCTACCACATCATGTTATGATATATTTGCATTAGTTTGTATCTAGCTGGTCTCATTAATGCATTGGTTAGCCAGCAATGTTCCTTATTTAAAGCTAATGACGTAAGAAAGCAAACTGATAGGATCATTGAGCTGACAGAAAAATGCTGCCCTTTTGCATGGTGTAACTAAAATATTTTGATTAGTCATCAATTGTTAAACTGTAAGAGTGTACATACAATGTCCATATAATTTCAATACTGTGGCCTTTCTGTACATATTTAAAGATGGCCATATTTAGCATAAGAGTCAATCTGTAACATTAACTAAGATTGATAAAAGCAGAAGTAGAGTTTGTGAATTTTAACATTTACCAATATATTTTCACATTTTGAAGTTACTTTTGTTAATATTAATAAACTATGAACTAAATTTAATGATCAATACATAATTAATATTAATATTCATTTACAAACTATGGTTCAGTAAATTTTTTAAGTAGTAGAGCTCTATTTAAGCTTTAGTTCAATATCCATTTGAAAAACTATCGGATGATTCATTGTATTGGCCAGTGTCGTCTAACCTAGCTATCAGTAAAATCCACTATCAGTTGACCTCTAATTACAATATTAAGCAAAATAATTGGCAAAAACGATTTCAGTCATAATATTGCAGCCATATTAGCTCCTGTTTTTAAATGTCTAATTTAGATAAAATTTTAAACAGTCAATTGTCATGGCAACATTTTAAAATATTTTGATTGGTTGGTAAATTAAAGTATTTGACTTCAAAAAGCCAACACAGATACAATTATTAAGGTGGTCATAAAATTGCCCTCATAAACGTAAAAAATGCCCCAGAAAATCAATTCTAGGGGCAAGATTTGCCCTTAAATGGAAAAGTTCATTTTGGACTCTGGCTCCAACCACATTAAATGCCATAGAAACCAAAGTAATCACGGTTTTCAGGATTACTAGAATCTTCCAGGGACCAGTTAGAGCTAAACTTTGCAGTACATTAGCCCTCTAGGACCAGGACTGGACATCCGTCATCTCTAACAAATGATTCAGTCACATGACGTTTTCATGTTTTCAAGGATTTATTTTCCTGTAAATGTGATTCCACAGTAGTTTATGCACATCTTGTCACATAATAAATAAAAATTCTATGCACATTGTGTTTTTATGCACATTTTGGACATTTTATTCATCTTGGTTAATATGCTTTGCTTTTCAGTTTTTTTCCCACATTCCCTCAGAGTACCTCACTTCAACCAGGTGCACATTTTGAGGCATCAATCATGCCTGTAGAACAAACGGGATGTTATACATTTCATTTTAACGCTCAAAAGTATTAGTAAAACTGAGTTTGCCAAAACAAACATCATTAAGGCCCGGTTTCACAGACAGGGCTTAGACTAAGCCAGGATTAGACCATAGATCAATTAGGACATTTAAGTAATTTTTATAAACATGCTTAGAAAAAAACATTACCGATGTGCATCTTAAAACTAAAAAGGCACTGATATATTTTTAAGATCAGTCAGTGCAAGTTTATTGCAGTGGAAACAGCTCAGACTTACATTTTAGTCTAGGACTAGTCTTAAGCCCTGTCTGTGAAACCAGGGGTAAATGTTTAAAATGGCATCAATGGAAGCACAAGCCAGTTTGAGATGTTATTCTTGCTCCTACCTCAGGGCTGTCTAATCATGATCCTGAAGGGCCAACATCCTGCAGAATTTAGCTTCAACCCACCCTAATACACCTGCTTGGAAGTTTTTATTCATCCTGAGGACTTTGGCTGGTTCAGCTACGCCTAAATGGCTGCTAATGGCTATCAAACATTGCTATGAAGTACCCCCAGCACTGCACATTTTACAGGTGCTGGTCATATAATTAGAATATCATCAAAAAGTTTATTTCACCAATTTCATTCAAAAAGTGAAACTTGTATATTACTTTCATTCATTACACACAGACTGATATATTTCAAATGTTTGTTTCTTTTAAATTTTGATGATTATAACTGACAACTACAGAAAATCCCAAATTCAGTATCTCAGGAAATTAGAATATAACTTAAAAACAATACAAAGAAAGGATTTTTTGAAATCTTGGCCAACTGAAAAGTAGGAACATGAAAAGTATGAGCATGTACAGCACTCAATACTTAGTTGGGGCTCCTTTTGCCTGAATTCCTGCAGCAATGCGGCGTGGCATGGAGTCGATCAGTCTGTGGCACTGCTCAGGTGTTATGAGAGCCCAGGATGTTCTTATAGCGGCCTTCAGTTCTTCTGCATTCTTGGGTCTGGCATATCGCATCTTCCTCTTCACAATACCCCATAGATTTTCTATGGGGTTAAGGTCAGGCGAGTTTGCTGGCCAATTAAGAACAGGGATACCATGGGCTTTAAACCAGGTACTGGTAGCTTTGGCACTGTGTGCAGGTGCCAAGTCCTGTTGGAAAATGAAATCTGGATCTCCATAAAGTTGGTCAGCAGCAGGAAGCATGAAGTGCTCTAAAACTTCCTGGTATACGGCTGCATTGACCTTGGACCTCAGAAAACACAGTGGACCAACACCAGCAGATGACATGGCACCCCAAACCATCACTGACTGTGGAAACTTTACACTGGACCTCAAGCAACGTGGATTGTGTGCCTCTCTTCTCTTCCTCCAGACTCTGGGACCCTGATTTCCAAAGGAAATGCAACATTTACTTTCATCAGAGAACATAACTTTGGACCACTCAGCAGCAGTCCAGTGCTTTTTGAAGTGACACGCTTCTGACGCTGTCTGTCGTTCAAGAGTGGCTTGACACAAGGAATGCGACAGCTGAAACCCATGTCTTGCATATGTCTGTGTGTAGTGGTTCTTGAAGCACTGATTCCAGCTGCAGTCCACTCTTTGTGAATCTCCCCCACATTTTTTAATGGGTTTTGTTTCGCAATCCTCTCCAGGGTGCGGTTATCCCTATTGCTTGTACACTTTTTTTTTTCTACCACATCTTTTTCTTCCCTTCGCCTCTCTATTAATGTGCTTGGACACAGAGCTCTGTGAACAGCCAGCCTCTTCTGCAATTACCTTTTGTGTCTTGCCCTCCTTGTGCAAAGTGTCAATAATCGTCTTTTGAACTGTCAAGTGAGCAGTCTTCCCCATGATTGTGTAGCCTACAGAACTAGACTGAGAGACCATTTAAAGGCCTTTGCAGGTGTTTTGAGTTAATTAGCTGATTTGGGATTTTCCTTAGTTGTCAGTTATAATCATCAAAATCAAAAGAAATAAACATTTGAAATATATCAGTCTGTATGTAATGAATTAATATAATTTACAAGTTTCACTTTTTGAATGGAATTAGTGAAATAAATCAACCTTTTGATGATATTCTAATTATATGACCAGCACCTGTATATGTCTACCTATTTCTGACACACCCACTTCAGGTCTTGCAGTCTCCACTAATGAGCTGATGAGTTGAATCAGGTGTGATAGATGGGGGAGACATATAAATTGTGCAGGGCTGGGGTTACTCCAGGACAGGTTTGAGAACCACTGCTCTACAGGATTGAAAGACTAGCTGAATCACCAAGTTGCTCACACTATGTAACAAGATTTCTTCTCATCTGTCATAGGTTCGTGCATACTACACCACACAAACGAGATGCACACACTACAAAACAGTCCACATCTTCAAACATGGACAATCAACTGGCCCTTCAATTACCCTGTGCAGTTATTTTCCTAAAGAAAGAAGAAGCCACAACAAAAGAGAATATGGCAGAAACAATGGGTTGGAAGTAGACAACAAGAAATGTCAGTACCACAGAAAGAGTTGGAGATAATTAAACAGTACAATGAAACATCCAAAAAAAAATCCAGCCAAAAATCCTGTAGTGTGAGCTTGCCATAAACTCTGCAGGAAGGTGGCCCTGCAAAAACAGAACAGCCTACCCCAGCCTAGATGATCCAAAAATACTCAACAACCCTCCCTCAATTGCTGTTATATTAGAACCAAAACACTGGGAAGGATGCATACCTTAAATGGGAAAAAACTTTCTCATGTCCAGGTTAAAAAGAAGAATAGAGTATTGCAGAGTTTTTTGTAAAGGTAGCTCTCCATATTGGATTGCACATTCACAAATAAGCAACAGCTGACAAGCTTAACTCAAGTCATCACATTAATTAGTAGGAGTTAACTATCCACTGATAATAATCAACCAATCAGTGCAGGTTCACATCAGAAAACATACACTGCAGAAACACACATGAAACCACCATCATAGAAAATCTTTAAAGCCCCGTCCTCACAGTGGTACATTAAGCTGTATACGCATACATTGTGGTATAATTTTGGTAAATCTTTTGGTAAACCGTATAGCCATTTCGTCCAGACAGATCTGGCATTTTAGAAGAGTGAAAATAATATTTTTTGAATAATATTCGCTGTGGACAGCGGATCCGTATATTTTTTGAACCGATTATGTCATCAGCCTACGTCTCGTCCCTAGTCAGACAGCGCTGTCACTTAACAGCAACAAAAAAACATGGACAAACTCTGAACGATTGTCTTATTACCTAACATTAACACAGATTCATAAATGTATTGTTCGTTTCATATATCACGCGTAAGCTTTATGTGCATAGTACAAGTCTTCTCACACTTTATTGCATCTCTGTGGCATAATTATAGCGCCACATGCTGGTCTGGCATGTATACTACATAGTGTTCTGTTTTGTGGTTTCATGTGGACGCTGATATTTCTTGAGATGAGGGAGATAGAAAAAATCGGATAAGGAAAGCTCTGGCTTTGTGTGGACATAGCCTGAGAGAAAAATACTCATTCATAGCTTTTGGAAACAGACTTTTCGAATAAAAAATCCAAAAAGCTTCCCGCTTCTTTCTTATGCAATCAATGTTACCACCTGCTTAATCTGTTCAATTCCAAGAAAAAAGAAAGATGACACTGTTTGGTAACATTCACAAAAATTTTTTGCAACAGGACTCTTTAGATCCTTTTATTTATTTATCCTATTTATTGCACTTCTATGTTCTGTTATCCTTTCCTTTAATGAACGGGATGTTTCACAATCATACATTTTATTACATGGACATTTAATTATACAAATCACATTATTTTTCTCACATGTTAAGAAACTCTTAATAAAAATTTGACTTTTCTTATCAGGATGATTAAAATACTTTTGTAAGTTTTTGTAAATTCACAATGAACACAATTGCCACATTTAGAATTGCCCAATGAAACCTGACCTGTAAGGGCATTTTGTGAACGTGTGGTGGTTTCATGTGTGTTTCTGCAGTGTATGTTTTCTGATGTGAACCCGCTCTGATTGGATGATAATTATCTCTGGATAGTTCAATCCTATTAATTAGTGTGATGACTTGAGTTAAGCTTGTCAAATGTTGCTAATTTGTGAATGTCCAATCCAATATAGAGATGTTACTTTTAAATGTTTGTGTAAGATTTGGGTTTAATATCCTGTGGAAGGTGTTTAGGTTGAAATGCGTCATTATGATAAAAAAATTAAAATCTTATCGCGGGGGAAATAAAATTCCAAAAATAAAGGCCAATTGATTCCAGAGGCGTTACAGAGAATTAAATTAAAGAATACTCAGTAAACAATGTGTTTTTGCCAATAAATACATACAAGGTGCATGGCCCATCTTGGACAGTGAATCGTACCAAATGAAATTATATGGTTGAACAAACTGTTTGATAATGGATGTAACTCACCCCTGGAATGTCAGTTAGATCTTCACCTTGGACACTTGGATTCTTTGATGCTTCTGAGTCACTTGTTTTGGGTTCCTCTTGAGTCGTACTGTTCCCTGTCCTTGCTTGACTCTGTCCACTACTCTCAGATTCCTCTTGACTCCTCCCAGTGCAATCTGAATCCTCTCTTACCTCTTGACAACCCCCAGTATCCTCTACTTGGGTCGCCCCTGATGAATTGAATCCTTGATTATCCCAGACGTCTGCTGACTTGGAAGGCTGTCCTTGGTTCAGAAGTTTTAAGGCCTCTGTCCTGCTGCAATGTTCTGATTTGTGGCACTTCCCAGAACTCTCTGTTTGTCCTCTGCTGTTTTGTAGCTCAGTTCCTGCACATACAGCCTCTACTATATTTAGACTCCTGCACGTTTCCTCGTTTACATCTAAGGTTTTTGTAATAGCCTCTGACTCTGAGAGGAAGATGTCATTGCTTACTGGACGGTCTAACCTAAAGGAAAACAAAGACCAAAACAACTTACTTTCCATAACCTATGCACAATCTAGAACAATGTAGCATACCACTATACTGCTTATTAATACAATACAACCAGGTTTTTACATTTTATGAAAGAAAATTTGAGTGATGTTTGTCCATGCCTAATTTGGCACAATGGAACCAGGCTCAGTGACTTCCACAGTACTTTTTCCATACTGTGGAGGTCAATGGGGACCAACATTCTTCAAAATATCGTGTGTGTGGAAAAAATGTGCATGCATGACAGGGAGGTGCCCGGGAGATCACTTGAATTTTTTCCTGATAATGAAATAATGAAAAACTGGGGGAACCTCACATACAACAAAAGAAAGAAACTCATGAAAGTTTGAAACAACTTGAGGGTGGAGTATCCCTTTAACTAGAATCCTTTTAATTAGCGGCATGTTATGATATCTGGATGGTTGGTTGTCCTGGTGGGAGTTTTAGGGTCTGAAAATGTGTATTGAGGTGTTCCAGTGGTTGTTTGGTAGTTTTAAAAGTATCTTATTACGTTTTTTTCACTTCTCAGCTTTAGGTAGTTAGAACTGGTTGAGCTGCACTAGAGAAGACAAAGAAGAGCTGCTGTACTAGTGTGTTGTTGTCATGTGAAGAGATGCTTTTCCAATGGTCGCTGTGATTTCGCCAAGTTAGACATGTTCCTGGATCAACATCTTTTGTACAAAAACACAGACCTAACACTATCCCTACCCCTAAACCTAACCCTACCTATAATTTATCCCAAAAATCAGAGGGAAATGATAACTGATCAACAAGTGTGCAGAAGCACCTAACCCTTGTTGTAAGTCTAAAACATTTCCTGTAAATTTATCCCTTAATTTTGATTGGTTGATTGGGATGTTGATCCAAGATCAACAATGATGTTGATTCAGGATCATGTTTTGCTAAACCTAACCTAACCCGACCATTACCCTCTTCCTATATACAGTAATGGCAGTTACTTTTGCTAATACCTCAAAATTAACCTGTGGATGTCTGTGGGTGAGCACGCCTTTGCCATTCAAAATCAAAGCACACTTTTTTCATTTCATAATGCCGTTTTGTTGCTCTTTTTCATAGTAGGTGAATATTAAAAAGGTTTTCGAGATGAATCCTGGACTCCTGCTCCAAATTATCAATTCATTTAACTACAGCTAAAAAAAAAAGCAAAAAAAAAAATCCTACAAGCCTGCAAAGCTGTCGTCATTCCATCCTGATGGATGACAGCTAAGTGGAATCCCAGGAAAATGAACTGTGGAACTGTGTACCAAATTTTCTAAACAAAGCAATCGATCTACAGGTGTAAAGCGCCCTAAGTAGTTCCAAGTATATCCAAGTCAAAAAGGCTAAGTCCAGGTCTATATGATATTTTGGTCCCTAGACATTTAGTGTAGCCACACAAAATACATTTTAAGAAGAATGTCCTTTGGGTTTTTGGTCCACGCTAAAAGGGTTTACATATATCATTTGTGAGTCACGGTGGGTGACAGTATAAACTCTGGTGCTCCTGCATAGTCTCACCTCACGCTGGATCATTTTTTTGTGAGGATTTTACATAAACACACACAAGTCTTGTCCTGTAAGAAGTGAAGGAATGTAAACACTGACCCAGCTACATTCTCTTGTCTGTTGTGTGGCGTGGGCTCCTCAAAAGCGGACGGTCCCAGCAAAGAGCTCTCACTACAGAGTAAAGCAGGACTCTGTAGGGTAAGCACTCCCACAGATGGAAGACCTGAAAGAAACCAATATTGTTAAGTAGACAATGAGATCCCTTGTTTGTCCTAAAGAGCAAAGAGATTAAATTGAGACCAAGTGGAATCTTGTCTTCTGAGAAAAACACACGTGTCGTCTCCAGAATTTACAAGAGATCTCAACTTTGTCTCAAACTGTGTTCAAATTTGTAAAGTCTGCAATCGAAAATCAGAGTTCTCAATATGAACTCAAACTCTTCCAAGACCAAACAGCTCTATACTCATACTGTATGCTAACAACAGTCTTTTATTTTTATAACATTTTGTGAGCTGTCCAAAAATTCAGAAGTCTACATTCCCTTTACGAAAATAAATCATGATTTTACAACAAATAAAATTAAAAACCATGATACCCACAAATTACATTTTTTTTTCAACACTAAAAATCATTCTCAATATTAAAGAATAGCAGAGTCCACAACACAGCTATAACGATAAAGGCACAGAGAAAAAATATCGTTGGAATCACTTTCAGAATAACTTTTTCCAGCTAATGAAAGATACAATCATTAACACCCAATCAGAATCCTACGGAGCCCCGCACATGACATGCAAGAAAAAATATATAAATTGTGCACAAGATTTATTAATTCGTTCCCTCAGTGTACTTAAATGTACACATGATTCCCATTTTGTTCCCTTGATTTGCTAATTCATTCCCTCGATTTGTTTAATCGTTCCCTCGATTCGCTAAATTGTGCGCACAATTTACTAATTTGTTCTCTGGATTTATAAAATATGTGCACGATTTAGCAAATCAAGGGACTGAATTAGTAAATTGTGTGCACAATTTATAAATCGAGGGTACAAAATAGTAAATCGTACACACGATTTAGCCTACTATTTTTATCCTGCATGCCATGTGGGGGGCTCCGTAGAATCCATTCTGCTGTAATGAGATCGAGAATTTAAAGCGGCAGACGATATGTCCACTGGTATGGACGCTAATATCATTATCTTTATAGTTATCAATCTTGGTGTGAGCAGGGCTTAACCATTGTTTAACTATGGTATTTGCAGTAAAACTGTGGTTAAACAAATGATAACCAAACAAAAAAAATTATGGCTGGATGATTTGTTCTGGAATGTTGCAGAAAGAACTAGAATATTACAGAAAGTTACAGAAACTTCTAGAATGCTCCCATACTTGCAAACGCAAAATATCTTTAAAAAACATGCAAAATTAGTACAAAACCAGTGTACTAAACCAGTTTTTGATAATTAATGACAAAAGTTATAAACTTTACCTGACCTAAGTATTTACCAAAATACTGATGCTGTGGGAAAATAAATAGTACATTATTAATAAGCACGATAAAATTACAAAAGAACCATACAAATTTAAGTGAAACAAATTTTTGTTACATTGTGTTATTTTGGAAAAAACATCTGCTGCAAAGTTGATTATTTCTTTGAAACATAACTGAGAACACCTGAGCTAAGAAAAGAGCTATCTTTTTGTAATATTACCTGTAGACAGTGGCTCGTAGCAATAACTGACAGCACGTCTCAGCCAAAGCTCAGATGGTGAACCAGGATCCTGATCTAGGAGGGTTGCATTTGGGTTTTTGCTGACCTTTAAGACAATACACATACTAATTTTCATTGATGACTGCCAGATGAATCTTTCCTCTGTTCTGTGCTGTGTATGTTATCTTATCAGAAAAGACCATTTCAAATATAACTGACATTTAAAAGTGATATCAAAAGAATTTCCCTAACACTTTGACTAAAATAAGAGTGTAGTGCTGAGCGGAAGAGATAGTGGTTTTGAAGGCACAATATCAGCTCAATCTCTTCCACCTTCAACACAGGATGTGTGAAGCCTCAGAGCCCTACAATGATTGATGGTGGCTTGATTTTGATGGGAGTGTATGAATCATGTTTTGTGATGTGCTTTTGACAGCTTTCAGCATTTGACGCATCTTTTCCCATCTTCCTATTGGTACTGTAGGAAAAACGAAATCCCAAAGGATTTCTTTGACTGTTATTTTCAAAATTAGCAACAAGATTGGCTATTTGTTAAATTCCTGTTTTTCAGAAATTTCTCCTGAGAAAGATACCTTAGTAATCTTGTGTTTCCTGGAGTGTTTCAACAGACTTTAATAATGTTTAAAACATGCTTAGATGTGTCAATATATCAAAGTCTGCAATAAAAGTCTTTCATTATGATTCCAAAATTAATTGAAACATTTCCCATCAGTTCTCTAGCATTATTCAATCTGTGCAATTCACATTCATTTTATAGCTCTATATCCTTACAGTAAACAATGGTTTCATTCGTCTATTTTTATATTCCTTAAAGGGATAGTTCACCTAAAAATGAAAATGTTGTTATCGTTTACTCACCCTCATGTTGTTCCAAACTTGTATGAGTTTCTTTATGTTGAACATGAAAGAAGATATTTTGAAGAACGCTGGTAATCAAGAAGTTAAAGGACCCTACTGACTTTCATAGTATTTCTTTCCCAACTATGGAAGTCAATGGGGACCGAAAAAAACTCTTGGCTCTTCAAAATATCTTCTTTTGTGTTTCATTATAAGAAAGAAACCTATAAAGGTTTGGAACGACATGAGGGTGAGTAAATGTAAATGTAACTTTTAAAGATGGTGAAATATTTAAGACAAAGTTGATATTACAACTTTAAAAACTCTATTAAGCCTCCTGCTTTGGAATAGCAAACTCTGAGCAGTAAAAAAAAATTTGCTTCTCGCTCCTGACATTTCACCAATAATTACTATTCACTCTTCACTAAATTTGACCAATGGTATACTGTATATTGTGAGATCCATAAGTTATCTGTTTCTTCATTCAGATGTGAAATAAATAATTGTGTATTTAGCGATTGTTAAATAATTGTAAATATCTCTTAGTGATGACGACTATGGCAACAACTGTTTTTATGATGCAATACATGAAAAATATAGTGTTTTTTTTTTTGCCTCGTTAACATTTTCAGTTAATTTTGTTATTAAACTTTACCTTAAAATAAGTTACTGGACTATCAGATGTTATTCAAGTTCAAATCATGGGTACATATGAAGAAGCAGCAACAAATATAAGAAATTGTTTAGCTTGCTATCGCAGCTATTTTTACTGTTCGAAATTGTAGGTCAGTATACTAAAAAATAAATTAATGTTGATTCAGCAAGAATGCATTATATTTATCAAAAGTGACAGGAAAAACTTGTACATCGCTTAAAAAAATCAAATGAATGCCTTTCTTTTAAATCTTTTCATCAAAGAATGTACAATGGTTTTCACAAAAAAAAAAAAACAACAACTGAAAACTGGAATAATAGCTGCTGAAAATTCAGATTTGCCAGGAATAAATCATATTTTATTATGTATTAAACCTCTTTTAACAATATCACAATGACTAAGACTATCACAAGTGCACGATAAATATGAAAAACTACGCATTTGATATACTGTATGATATAAGGGTAAGTAGATGATAGGGCACTCTAAATGATTTCAGACAGCAGGAGTCCTGCAGCACGTTCCCCTGCAGAGAATGACACTCAGATGAATATTGCAGTGTAATCCAATCACTCTGATTATTTCCTGCTGGCTATGAGTCTATGTTTGTGAGCTTTCTATCTCTCTATGACTCTCTGTGGTCAATCTGGGCTCTATTCTCATTGACTGACTCTATTTTTACTTGGCCTCTGACTGTCACCACTGAGAGGAGTTCAAGTTTTATAAATTTGAGGAGGATGAAGGTCATCTTGATGGCAGGTCCCTCCGGGTCCCTGATGACCTCAGCGTTACCTCGTGGCAAAAGCTCTGACGTGGCTGCATGAGAAAGTGCATGTCCTGCCCCCCTCCCTTTACTTGTTACGTAACACAAATATAGTGAGCCAGATTTGATGAAAATTCGGTTGTGTGAAAAAGGAAGTGGTTGCTATACAGTCACTGTAAAAAACAACAGGAAATGGAGAGATGTTTGAGAAACTGGCGATTCAGGTGAGCATCACGAAAAACCTGGCATGATAAACCGGGGAAACTAGTTTTTCTCATCCTTTCAGTGCATGAAAGAAATGCAGAATTTCAATTATTAATATTTTTGTATTACTAATATTATAGTATTAGACCACTAGTGTAAATTGAAAATTTCATGCCACAATCAAAGTGACCAAAATGATCAAGGTTATCAATATAATGGTATCTTTATTTTAATTCTCACCATTAACAAACCATTAACAATGACTTTTGCCTCAATAAACATGGTAAGGTAGTTGCTAAGTTTGGTATTAGGTAGAATTAGGGATAATGTCACGCAGAATATGTGCTTTATAAGCACAAATAAACAGCCAATATCTTAATAATAGACATGCTAATAAGGGTTGGTTTCTATACTAAAGTGTTACAATAATATTCATGGTATTGTTAAAATGTGCTGGTACACACACTGAAATCATCGTGATATTTAAAAACAACAATAATTAGCTGAACTATGCACTTCTTGTTTGCATAACTATTAAAAGTAATATAATCTATGCCGGATGGATTTTAATTGAACAAAAAAAAGTTGTGATGTTATCTTCTAAAATGTTCAAACAAAGTTTTGACAATAGATTTAGAA
Source organism: Carassius carassius (assembly GCF_963082965.1). NCBI lineage: Eukaryota > Metazoa > Chordata > Actinopteri > Cypriniformes > Cyprinidae > Carassius > Carassius carassius. The sequence continues at coordinate 39,273,211 of NC_081757.1, read as the reverse complement.
AAAGAAGGCTTTTTGGATTTTTTCTTGTTTCAATTTTTTTATTTTTCATTCATTTTTTACTAAATGCACTGGGTTGTGTCAACAAAACTAAATTTAGATCAGGATAGATTAGGTATAAATAACTGTTAATTTACAAGTTACTTTTTATAGTCTAGTATTTGCTTTGCTTTAATGACAGAAGGATGCAATCTGACAATAAATGCCAAGTTCATAAAACCCGATGATGATTTGATTTGAGCATCATCCAAAGAGCACCTTGAGCTTCAATGGAAACAACAACATCTGACTGTCTGTCACGTGATCAGTGTCACAATTATGCTTATTTGATTAGAGAGCTATAAATAGAGCAGGAACTTCAACTTTATATCCAGGTTTAAATTAGATGATGATTGAATCCCAGATTTGACATGTTGTCTCATACTTTCAAACGCCACTGTATACATGTAACCTGCGCTGCTCCTAAGCAGATTGTGTGTAACATGCAGTTTTGTACATAAGGAAAGTTTAAGGCCATTAAAACAATATCCCACCTCCCAAGAAACCATGCGTTCTACTTTACACTATTTCTTTCTTCAAGTATCAACCGCAAGTACTTGTCTCAAGAGGCATAAATCAATCCATGCAAAGAAAAACTTGCTAAAACTCTACCTGATTGGCCAACAGGGATGAAAGATGCTCTCTCAACAGCTCACTATATCCTTCAAAGCCCTCTTTGTATTTGTGCTGTTGATATTTTTCCTCAAAGCTCCACAATCTTCAACGTCCTCTCTCTTTTCCTCTCCCTGACTTTTTTCCCTGCACTAGCCTCCCTGTGACTCCTGGGAGCTTTGACCATTTAAGGAGAAGCCTTCTCGTGCTTCTCCGGACTGCTATTGCCGTGTGTGTGTGTGTGTGTGTTTGGTTTCTGCATGATGCTCCAATGAGCTGCAGCTGAAGTATGACTCTGTCTTCCACAGCCTTTATGTTTTGGACCTCTGCCTCTTTCTGATTTAGATTTAGTTACTAAAAATTTTTGGATGAGTGGGAAAGTGGTTTCTCCTCTGCACCCTGTTAATGACAGAAATGTGTTTTCTTTCCTCTTTAAATATCACTAATAAACAAGCTCACGCTAGTTAATAAGAAGCATCTGAACTACAGCAAAAACAAGCCACTAAAGAGGAAGCAATGAAGAGTTTTTTTTTTATGTCTGAATATGCAAATACTGCGTGACATGATGTCTTCTTTAAAACAGCTACTATGCTCAGTGCATTAAAGGTACAGTTCACCTAAAAATGCAATTTTCTCACACTCAGGCCTTCATCGTGCTTCTTCATCCATGTTGTCCTCTCACATCAAAATACCAAAATATTTCTTCAGGACTATTCTGGCCTTTTTTTTACTGTGCATATTTCTCTTCTGATTTAGACAAGGTGACTTTTTTTCACTGGACAAAGCAATATTGTGGATTATGGATTTGTGTTTTAGCAACTTTGTGAAGTTAATATGTAAAAAAAAAAGTGTCTTTTTGTTTCGTACAGACACATAGCTTTTCTCTTTATAAGAGTCTTGTGGATTATTGTGATGTTTTCATCAGCTGTTTGGACTCTCATTCTGACGGCACCCATTCACTGCAGAGGATCCATTGGTGAGCAAGTGATGTAATGCTAAATTTCTCCAAATCTGTTTCATTGAAAACACAAACCCATCTTGGATGGCCTGAGGGCGAGTACATTTTTTTTAAGCAATTTTTTTATTTTCGGGTGGACAGAGCTACAGAAAGTTACAATAAAGTATGCCACCATAAAGTAAAGCTAAGCATGTTTAACCAAGTCTTAAAATGTTTAAAATTTTTACGCTTTCTAAAGGAAATATGTATGATGCACACTGCCACCATGCTGTAATTTTGTGCATGGTTTGCTAGAGGGTTGCTAAAGTGCTCACAGTGGTTTCTAGGTAGTTTGAGTGGTTGCTAAATGGTTGCTTTTGGCCCAAGCCACAAGTCTTTATATCCTTGTTCCATAGATCTGACTTGGGTCTCTCCTTCAGTGTCATTGTATTTACTAGAGAATAAAAACTGGGTTACACTTTTTTTAAGGTCCAATTCTCGCTTTCAACAAACCATTAATTACGAATTTTGCCTCAATAAACTGCTAATTTGCTGCTTATTAATAGTTAGTAATGTAGTTGCTAAGTTTAGGTGTAAGATAGGATAAGAGATGTAGAATACAGAATATGTGCTTTATAATTACTAATAAACAGCCAATTTGTTTATAATAGACATGCTAATAAGCAACTACTTAATAGTGTAAATCGGTCCCTATGCTAAGGTGTTACCAAAAAGAGTTCTAATTATTCTAGTCCACAAATGTGATAGAGAAAATGGACGCCTCATCAGCAACACACAACAAAAAGATTTTATGATTTAGGAAGACATTTTTAGTGGTGCTTTGAATTGTAAACCTTACTGCCACCATGCCGGGGCAGCTGTTTTCAATCAGAGGGATGGGAACCACAAGGGACCTTAGAAAACTCCCAAGGGGGCCTCTAGATGACGTCAAATGATTAAAAATATGACACAAGATTTTAAAATAAACTACACAAGCTAACAGGCAAGATGTAAACTGGCGTCTTGCATCTTAGGGTGTACTCACACTAAGCACGGTTGCTCGAACCGAGCCCGAGCGCGATTATCCCCATGCCCTTATAACAGTGCAATATTAATTAACTACATGTATTTACTATATGCTTATGGATAGGATTAGGGTTTTGTTTAGGGTTACTTAGATGTAATTACCCATCATTTATTGTTATTATAATAGAAAGTACATGTAACATGTGTAACAACGACACCTTTAAATAAAGTGTTCCCAAAAAATGTTCTGTACATGTACTGGTAATATAAAGCATAAACATTCAATTATTGAAACAGGTATGGAGTTATGTTTGCTTAGTCGAAATAGGTCTTTATAATACTCTTGTAACTGTATATGCCTTAGATATTTTCTTCAATGTCTATCATAAACAAAAAAGCATCAGCTCACCTAGCATTTAGGTATATCACAAATGTGCAGAGTAAATTTCATGCCAAAGTTGAATAAACAATCCCTTAGCCTAAGTATTAGCGGCAGTAACAGTGATGTTTGACTATCAATTAATCAAAACTAATCACACAAAGACAAGTAATGTGCTCTGAAGATGTTATGGGATATTGCAAAATACTACAGATTCATCGTAAAACACCAAGGTCAAAATTAATGGAAAAAACATATTAGCAGCTATTTACCTTGTTGCTGGGTTCCTCTGCTCGCGTGCGCAGAAGCGAGCCACCTGTTTGAAAGCAGCAAGAGAGATCCAGGCTTATTTGCAAGTCACGGGTCTATCATGCAAATGCTCAAGTATTAAAATGCACATTAAATAGTCGGCCATCTAACAGCATGACGCACTAAAGGAGGCGTAGCGCTTGATTGACAGCCAAGTTTTCAATACTTCTTTCAGAGTCACTCCCTCCCTCCCACCCTGCCTCCATATCTAAGGGCAACAATAACCTGGCAACCATTTACATGAGGAGCTTTATCCTCTGGTTGAAAGCACTCGGCGAAGCACAGACTCATTGTTTCACTTCCTTCAAAAGCAAGTACCAATTGAACAGCGGTTGTACAACATTAAAATATGCACTAATCATTATGCTCCAAATCTGCATCTTAAAACTACTAAATCAATCAATGCAACTGATTCATAGTCTGGGTTAAACGCAGGTCATGGTAAAAAGCTGTTCGACATCAATCACTGACATCTTCAGGAGAAGAAAACTAGATAGCGGCTGTTATTTATTCAGAGAGTGGCGAGGAGGGCGTTTTCGGATGATTCAGCTCACTGCTTGGCTCTTTATATATTTATTACTGAGTGTAATGTACAGCATTGAGATTAGGATGAGCAGCTCGGAATGAGAACCAGACACAACTGATATGCTGACATTTCCCATTACAGCGACTAAAACCAATGCATGATGACTTTGCTTCTGGTGGTAATAAACAAACTGATCTAATTGTGTAATGTATAAAGAGTCTGGTAAATACATGTTAATATGCAATCATTTCTTATCTGAACAAGACAAACTAAAAAGACCCTGCAAAAAGAGGAACTTCATTAAAGATTAAAAAAAAAAAAAAACATTTCAAGAAGACCACAACAGCTAAACGCTAAACCAAATGCAAATGTCGTCCAAGAAGAACAGGCTTTTCTGTAGGGTGAAATAATCTGGTAAATGCTTTGCATTAAGCCTCTCACTCATAAAACGTCTTTAGAAACTCGTTCAGTTCTGTGCACGTGCTTTATACTTCAACATTTGCATGTTCAAAAACCAAACAAACAACCTTTGATAAAGTAAATATATGTTAATGATGACACTATAAGATTAAAATATAATAAAGTTAATTATGTTATATTTAGATAATGCTTAAAAGATCAATAGTTGATCATTTACTTACTTTTGAATTTGTAAGTAAACCTGTAATGCTTTCTGTCTTGCGTGGAGCACAAAATCAGTTATCAAGACAAATGTCAAGTTCGACAGGTTTGGAATGTCCTTTTGATTTCCGGGTAACCTAACGCTTTACTTGAGAATACATTCCACACTGGGGTTGGTCTGAGGTAAATGGACCTGTCAAAATCTGTTGAAAGGTTTGGGGTCAGAAACATTTTTGAAATGAATTAATTAGTTATATACTATGGAAGACCATTTCTGCCAATGAATAATAAATAATACAAGGTAATTGTGACTTTTTATCCCACAATTCTGACTTTGTTTCCTCAGAATTGAGTTCAGAATATTGCAATTCAGACTTAACACAATTGGGAGTTAGAAAGTCAAAATTGTGTGTTATAAAGTCAGAATTGCGAGTTATTAAATAAAAATTGTGAGCTTTAAGGTCAAAATTGCGAGTTATAAAGTCAGAACTGCGAGATATATACTTGCAATTGTGAGTTATAAAGTCAATATTGTGAATTAGGAAGTTAGAATTGTGAGTTATAAAGTCAAAATTGTGTTATATAGTCACAATTGCGAGTTATAAAGTCAGAACTGCGAGATAGAAACTTGCAATTGCAAGTTATAAAGTCAAAATTGCAAGTTATAAAGTCAAAAGTGCATGTTATAAAGTCAAAATTGTGAGAAACAAACTTGCAATTATGAGTTATGAAGTCAAAATTGTGAGTTATGAAGTCAAAATTGTGAGTTACGAAGTCAAAATTGTGAGTTTATAAAGTCAAAATTGCATGTTATAGTCAAAATTGCGTGTTATAGTCAAAATTGCATGTTATAAAGTCAGAATTGTGAAAAACAAACTTGCAATTGCAAGTTATAAAAGTCAAAATTGTGTGTTATAAAGTCAGAATTGCGAGATATAAAGTCAGAATTGTAAGATAAAATGTTGCAATTAACTTTTTGATGAAAACAGGCTTCCATTCTATTCAATAAGGATTAATTTATCATAGAAATGTTTCAAATGCTGTTCTTTTGAACTATAAAAAAAAATCCACAAAAAATGTATCACGGGTTTCATAAAAAATATCATGCAGCAAACTGTTTTCAGCATTATTTAATAAGAAGAATGATAAGAGGAATTCTTTCTTGAATAGCAAGGATTTATGTGACACTGAAGACTGGAGTAATGGTACTGAAAATTCAGACCTGTATAACAATTTATATAATATATTTATATTACAATACAATCCAGCCTTTCTTTAAAAACATTCTTACCAACCCCAGACTTTTGAACAGTGGTTTAAATCAGGTTTAATGCAGATTATTTCATGTCATTTTCCTCTTTTGCTGAGAGAGTATGATTCATCTTTTTTTTTTAAACACTATACCTGTACATAATGCACATAATGTTATCTCTTTGAAACAGCTACAGACATCAGCCATAAAATACAAAGCATCAAAGAGACAGGCTGCATGGTCAGACATATTATTGCATGTCTGTATCTCTTCACTTTGGACTAATCATTTGATAAGCAAATACAAGACGTTTTGTCATACAAGAAATAAGCAGAGAGAAAAAGGTTGCAACAACCTTTTGTGCTAGCTATACACACATCTGCTGTTGCTTCGTGAGCAAACAAACACAGCAATGTCTGCTTTTAAAAAAACAGAACACACTTCTCACATGATTAACGTGATTAAGACCCTATACTGCACATGTGAACTGAGAATCTCTATTTCCTTCAGCTCTATAAACAGCACATGAGGCAGCTGCACTTGGGCCAAAGCCACAGAGCTCCCTATAGACACAGCAGGAAGAAGCTTACGCCATTAGAGAAAACACACACAGAAACACTGCACATAAAGACATAAAAACATACACACTATGAAGAAACACTCAATCAGTGTTACATTTAAAAAAGCAGATACCACATACACTTAAAATATATATTGATTAATAAGACTAATAATATAATTAATAAATAGAGTACTTGATAAAGTGAAGGGTGTATATTTTTCTATGTCAGAAGAATATTTTTAGTTCTCTTACGAGAGTTCTCTCGTACTGTGTCTTAGCTAAGACGCTACGGGAAAAGTCTCTTTTCACGATACACTGAGGCAAAAAATTATCCTTAATTTTGAATTATTGTAAAGCGCATTTGCAGCAGCACACAGCCATAGGCGAGACGGCTCGCTCGCTCATTGGCTGCTCTGCGGCAACTGCATAAGCCTATCGAGCGCAGGCTGATGCAACATCAGACCAATGAGGGCACTTCGCGCCCTCCATGCCACTTCCCGCCGAAACGGGTGTGGCCTAGCCCGATAAAGGGAGCTCGAAAAGGCTGACTCACCTGATTTTTCATCTCTTCAGCGAAGCTCACGCATCGTTGGATCACGAAAGGAAGCAAGCGCCGTCAGATAGCATCTCAGCGGGACGAGCCATTCCTGAAGCCGCTGGCCAACGCCGCCTTCCACTGCCGCCTTCCACTGCCGTTCCTGCTGCGCGTTCCTGCGCCTATATCCTTTTCTGCATCTTCGTGTGTGTGTTCGCCCTGCGACACACACTCGTAAAAGAGCTGCGTCTTTTTAAAGATGCCATCTTGCGGCTCGTGCAGAGCCCCGCTCAGCGAGGGAGACCGTCACGTCATCTGTGTCTCCTGTCTGGGTGAGGATCATGCAGCGCTCGCGCTCGCTGACGGCGGTTGCCCTCACTGCGAGCTGTTGCCAATGGTGACTCTGAGTACTCGCTTGGCATTTTTCTCCGAGCCTGCATTCCCTGCTGCGCTGCAGCGCCGTAAAAAGCGCCGCTCCCAGCGGATTCCGGAACCGTCTCCAGCTCAACCGAGCTCGCCTGTTCGCCCTGCTTCACCGGCCTCCCCTGCATCGCTTCCCGATGGTCAGCGCCCGCTGTCTGCCACCGCGTCTTCCGAGGAAGTAGATCTCAGGGCCGCGTCGGGGGAAGAGGACACGTGCTCTCTGCTAGCTTCGGGCAGTGAAGGCTGGGCGAGCTCCGGGGATCTCGCGCTTTCTGCTCAGAAGCCCAGCAGGCGAGCTGACATTGAGAAGGAGCTGATGCGAGTGCTCACGCTGGCCGCGACGAGTCTCGGCCTCGAATGGTCTGCACCAGCGCCCCCCTCTCGTTCCCGGCTGAATGGTAGCTTTCTTCCGGATGAGCGTACGTCCCGGAACTCAAAGCCCGCCCCATTTCTTCCTGAGCTTCACGAAGTGGTGGCAAAGGCTTGGAACGCTCCATACTCAGCGCGAAGTCGTTCGTCTGTTTCACCAGCATTCTCCACACTGGATGATGCTAAAAACACAGGCTACCAGTCACTTCCACCGGTGGAACAGGCGATAGCGACGCACCTGTGCCCGCCCTCTGCTGGACAGCGGACGAAAGCGGTGTTGCCATCTAAAGCCTGCCGCATGACGTCATCTCTGCTCGCGTGGATCTTTTCTGCTGCTGGGCAGGCTGCGTCTGCACTACACACCATGGCCACGCTGCAGATATTCCAGGGTGATCTCCTCCGTAAGCTGGACAAGATGGGACCTGAGGCTATCTGTCTCGCGGATTTGAGGAGTGCTTCGGATATCTCTCTTTGCGCTACTAAGTCCGCTGCACAGGCCATGGGACGAGTTATGGCTTCCGCTACTGTGGCTGAGAGGCATCTATGGCTGACGCTATCAGACATGGCAGAGTCTGAACGCACTGCGTTCCTCGACGCCCCGCTGACTCACGCTGGCCTCTTCGGATCTTCTGTCAACGAGTTTGTTGAGAGATTCGTCGAGGACCAGAAAGCGTCACAAGCGCTTCCTTCCGAAGCGCTCCGGTTCTGCAGCGAGTCGTGCTAGAGTCGTACTAGAACTCTCACCCAAGCGCGCCGCTGTTTCAGTTCCAGGAATTGTGACTGTCTCAGCATCTTCTGCAACGCGCAAGCCTGTACAGTTGCCCGCTTGCCTGCACACAAAAACCGTTATCATGGCTACCCAGATATTTCCCGAAAAGAGTGTAATTTCTGGTGTCCCGGCCACGGCCGATGGTGCTATAAAGCCTCTCTGTATAATGTCTCTATGCACGAGTGCCACGGGACCCGCTCAGCCCTCCCTCACTCGGTTAAGCACCGTGGCGGGGTCGAGGACGAGCGATCTGCCCGCTGTGATCAGCGCGCTCCCCGCCTCAAATGTCACAGGCATAACGCCCATGTTACAGCACATCGAAGCGCTGCCGTTGCCCAGCCAACAGAGCGTGCTTCGCATCCAACCCTTAGCCATTCATGCAGACGCATGATCAGCGCTTCCAGGGGTGCTAGACATTATACAGAGAGGCTACTCGCTACAGTTTTTTCGACGCCCTCCGCGCTTTTTAGCGCGCGTCGAAACTACGGTCAAAACAGAAGTAGCACACCTACTTCGAGCCGAAATATCAAAACTGTTGAGCAAAGGGGCTGTGGAGCCTGTATCTCAAGCTCAAAGCGAAAGGGGGCTTTACAGCAGATACTTTCTAGTGCCCAAGAAAGACGGGGGTTTCAGACCCATACTGGATCTAAGACAGCTGAACAAAGCATTGGCGAAACGTGGTTTCAAAATGCTTACAACCAGGAAACTCTTTGCGCATATTCGCAGAGGAGACTGGTTCATGTCGATAGATCTGAAGGACGCGTATTTTCAAATACAGATAGCGTCACGTCACAGGCGATACTTGAGATTCGCCTTCGAGGGCCAGACATACCAGTGTACAGTCCTGCCGTTCGGCTTGTCCATGGCTCCTCGTACGTTTACGAGGTGCATGGACGCAGCGCACGCTCCTCTCAGACTCAGAGGCATGCGAGTGCTGAACTATTTGGACGACTGGCTGATTCTGGCTCAATCACGATCAGAGCTCGTGGAACACAGGGCCATTTTACTCGATCACCTTGAGAAACTCGGTCTCAGTGTCAACTGGACGAAGAGTTCGCTGAACCCCAGTCAGACGATACTGTTTCTGGGTATAGCTCTGGACTCACGCTCCATGACGGCGCGGCTGTTGCCACAGCGCGCGTTGGGCATTCAGCGCGCAGCGAGCTCTCTACGCTGCGGCGTGACCTTCTCGCTCAGAGAATTTCAGAAGATGCTAGGTCTCATGGCCTCAGCATCACCAGTTCTTCAGTTGGGCCTGCTCCGCATGCGCCCCTTGCAGTTCTGGCTGAAAGCGCGAGTACCGCGCAGAGCGTGGATATCCGGTCAGTTGCGTCCCAAGGTCAATCAGAGCTGTGTTACAGCCTTGAAACCCTGGACAGCGAACGACTGGTACCAATCAGGTGTAAGCCTGGGGACTTCCTTCGAAAGTGAAAGTGGTGTCGACGGACGCCTCCACTTCAGGATGGGGAGCGCTGTTCGAGGGCAGACCGTTCTTTGGCCTGTGGTCAGAACGGGAAATGCTCCAACATATCAACTGTCTGGAAATGCTGGCAGTGGAGAGCGCGCTGACGCGCTTTTGTCCCCGAATCAAGGGCCACCACGTATTAGTCCGTTCGGACAACATGTCTGTGGTGTCCTACATAAATCGCCAGGGCGGTCTCAGGTCCCGAAACCTGTACAGGTTGGCAGAACGCTCAGTACTGCTTGTAGCACCCCTTTGGAAGAACCAACCATGGTTTCCAGATTTGATGCAGTTGGCAGACACTGCCCCGTGGCCAGTGCCGTTGAGGAGGGACCTCCTCTCGCAGGCCAGGGGCTCGATTTGGCACCCTCAACCGGAGTTGTGGTCCCTCCATGTGTGGGCGCTCAACGGTTACCCGCTGATCTCTCAGTGGGAGTGCTAAATATTATCACTCAGGCTAGAGCGCCGTCGACACAATAGCTATATGCCTCGAAGTGGTCAGTATTCTCCAGCTGGTGCACAGCTCGGGGACGTTCACCCCTTAGTTGTGAGGTGACGGAGGTTCTCTCCTTCCTACAGGAGCTGTTGGATAAGGGCAGAGCCCCCTCCACGCTCAAAGTTAACGTGGCGGCTATCGCAGCGTTTTCCGAGACAACGCTCGGTCAGTCAATAGGAAGGAACGATTTGATCATCCGCTTTCTTAGAGGAGCTAGGAGGCTGAATCCTCCCAGACCTCCGTCAGTCCCTGTATGGGACCTCTCGGTGGTTTTGGAGGCCATGAAAGGTTCCCCTTTCGAGCCTATCCGAATGATTAGCCTCAAACATCTGTCATTCAAGACAGTGTTCTTGTTGGCTCTCGCTTCAGTGAAGCGTGTGGGTGACCTGCACGTGCTCTCGGTGAGCCCGACGTGCTTGGAGTTTGGGCCTAATGACTCAAGAGTCATACTCAAACCTAGGCACGGTTATGTGCCGAAATCCCTCAACGCACCGTTTCAGGCTCAGGTTATTTTCCTGTCTGCCCTGTCAGTGGCAGAAGAGGATGGAGACTCAAGTCTTCTTTGCCCCGTTAGGGTTTTAAGAGCTTATGTGTCTCGCTCTGCTGTCTTCAGACAGACTGAGCAGCTGTTTGTCTCGTTCAGTGGACGTTCCAAGGGAATGGCTGTTTCGAAACAAAGCCTATCAAGATGGATAGTTGACGCTATAGCGTTAGCTTACACTTCCAGGGGCCTTCAGTGCCCACTGGGTGTCAGAGCACACTCCACAAGAGTCGTCGCCTCATCGTGGGCGTGGTCTAGTGGGATTTCCTTACAGGATATATGTATGGCGGCAGGATGGGCCTCGCCGTCTACATTTATCAGGTTCTATAACCTAGAGGTTCCCGCTCTGCAAGCAAAGCTGCTGTCGGTATAGTTGAATCAGTGTCCTGATTGGAACTCTGAGATCGCAAGCGCGATGCGCTGCCGACTGTTATATAGCAGTATTGCGTAAGACCCACATTCCCACATTGGTCAGGCATTGCCTTGAATATGTGATGTCATATTGCCGCGTCTACGGACGCTGCTAGATATGGGACGGAGGGTTTCCCCCTCCTGTTCTAGGACTCTCTGTGAGTCCCTCTGGTGATTGTGCACTGTAAATCCTGGGCGTCGCTTCCAGGTTTATTGGTGTGTGATCTCTGCATGCATGGCGCTTTACATTGGGTTCCCGTACGAGAGAACTCTCGTAAGAGAACGTACTCGGTTACTAATGTAACCTCGGTTCTCTCTAGAAGAGGGAACGAGTACTGCATTCTCTGCCGTGCGTACGATTCACTCTGGTTCGCTTCGGCGATGAAATAAATCAGGTGAGTCAGCCTTTTCGAGCTCCCTTTATAGGGCTAGGCCACACCCGTTTCGGTGGGAAGTGGCATGGAGGGCACAAAGTGCCCTCATTGGTCTGATGTTGCATCAGCCTGCGCTCGATAGGCTTATGCAGTTGCCGCAGAGCAGCCAATGAGCGAGCGAGCCGTCTCGCCTATGGCTGTGTGCTGCTGCAAATGCGCTTTACAATAATTCAAAATTAAGGATAATTTTTTGCTTCAGTGTATCGTGAAAAGAGACTTTTCCCGTAGCGTCTTAGTTAAGACGCAGTACTCGTTTTTCTAAACAGTGTCATTTTAGGATGATTTATATACTATAGTATTTATAAAAAAATACACTTTATTTTGAATTTACTTTTATTTTTATGTTTTCAATTTTAATTTGTATTTCAGTCTGTTTTAATGATTTCATGTGCTTTAGTCATTTTTATTCATTTTATAAATGTTTCTTTGTAACTTTAATTTATATGTATTTTAGTGTTGGATTTATTACATCAGTACTTCAGCTGAAACTTATTTTATTTCAATTAGATGCCAAGGCAAGTTAATTTTTTTATGTAATATTTCAATTTTTTTTTAATGAAAATAATGGATAGGTACATTGCATTATCATCGTCAAAGTTGCAATTGTCTCTGGTGCCACAACAATTTAACACTTTGCCTTTAAAAGTGATTTCAATAATAAAAATTGAGTTTATTTGTATATATATATATATATATATATTTTTTTTTTTTTTTTTTTTTTTTTCAGGTAATTTTTGCTGGGTTTATTATTTGAAGAAATAAGATACCACCATGAAAAGTCAGTCAATGTTCATCATGAATCGAATTATCTGTGATACTTTTTTTAGACAACAGTTCAATAACAAACTTCGCTCAAATGCAGCTACTTGTTCATTCCCGAATGAATTAGTGGGTTTAAAAGGATCATTTGAATTATTCAATGTCTCACTCATAACACCACAGCCATAATGATGTGAGCTACAGAAAGAGTCCTAATAAAAAACATCTTACTAAATAGCCTGAATTTAGAAAATTATACTACTTATGTTGATATATTACAGAAAAAAAATTTAGCAGCCACTGAAAACAAACAGGATTCAAGGACTGTTACATAAAACGTTACCCAAAGTTGCCATCATACAAATGAACTTCAGAGTCGTAGGAAATGTCTTAGTAACTTTCGAAGTAAATAATACCGTTTTCAGATGAAAGTGGAGTGAGGACGCTCTCCTGAGCGACAGGTTCGGGTGTGGAAAAGCTACAATCCACCAGGAGCCCACTGGCCATAGATTGAGACATACAGAACGACTAGAACAATACAAACAACATGTTAGATCAATTATAGCATCATGCTATCAGGTTATACTTTATATACTGTATATAATAGTAGTCAAACATTCTGAAAAAATAAGATTTTCTTAATCTTTTATGCCCAACAAGGCTGCATTTATTTGATGAAAAAATACAGTAAAATCATTATACGGTGAAATATAGGTCAGTTTGCAACAACGGTTTTCTATTTGGAAATATTATAAAACGTAATTATTCCGGTCATGTAAAACTGAAATTTTAACAGCCACTACTCCTGATACATTTTTTTTTCTGGAATCTTGGATAAATACAAAGTTCAAAAGAAGAGCATTTATTTAAAAATATATAAATATTTTGTAAGATAATGAATGCATTCACTGTCACTTTTTTATTTTTATTTTTTTTATGATTAATATTTTTGTGGAAACCATGATACACTACTATTTAAAAATTCAGGGGAAGAAAGATCAAGAAAAATGCTTTTATTCAGAAAGGATGAATTAAATTGATCAAACGGGATGACAATTGTAATGATAGAAAGATTACTATTTAAAAAAAAAATGCTGTTAATTGCACTTTCTTCTCAAAGAATGAAAGAAAGACTAAATGTATCACAGTTTAATCTTAGGTAGCAAAAACGATGTTGTTTTCAACATTAATAATGACAAAAAGAATAATCAATAATGGAGCACCAATAAACTGGGCACCAAATCAGAATTTACAAATTATTTCTGAAGCATCATGTGAGTAATGGCTGCTGAAAATTCTACTTTTTTTCTGAATTATACTATATTATAGCTGCATAAGATAATTTGATAATTAATGCTATTTTCCTAAAACCGGTCCTTACCTGTGTGTTAGAAGAGATGGTGGCCTCCAGGGCACGGAGCTGACTCTCAGTAGCTTCAGCTCTGCTCAGTGCTCTCTCCACCCTCATGCTGATGGCCTCTATCCTCTCCTTTATCCTCTTCTCGTTACCCATGAGCACCTGAGCTGCCCGCAAGGCCTGCGAAACCACGTCCTCCACTTTCCTCAGAGACTTCAGCAGCTCTTCTGCAGCCAAACGCTCTGCTGATGAATCAGTGACCACAGCCACATCCCTAAACTGAATCTGAGCGTCGTCACAGGTGCTCATTCCCTGGTCTTTGAGAAGCACCTTCATGCCACACCTAGCTTCTTCCAGCTGGGCTGGCCGGATGTGATTGACGTCCAGGCTTTGGATCGGCTTCTGAATGTCCGTCACAGTTTCTTGTGGAACTTGGGCAGCCTGGGTCTTCTTGCCCTCTTTAGTCTGGCCTCTCCACCAGCTGATGGCCGCTCTGTGGGCTTCCTGCGTTTGATGCTTGGCCTTGTGCTGTCCTTGCGCTGCCAGCGGGGTTTCAAGAAGCTCCAGCTCTTTCAGACTGGAAAGCAAATGGACATCATGCATCATGCAATGCAAAGCAATGTTATAAGATGACATCCTAAGATATGATTCTTTACAGTGTGGCCAGCTGATGCCTTGAACTTCCATGTTGTTGTTGCTTCTGCAGACAGAGTCTCTGCAACTTCTCACTTTCACTGTTGCCATCTTTGTCCTGAAGAGCACATAACACAAAACAAGAAAGCACTGCAGGTTTGGAATGACACAAGGGTGAAATTAAATGTTTTAAATCAAATTTTCATTTTTGTGTTGACTACAGTCTTATATTTTTATATTATATTAGTATATTTTGTGTTTCATTTTAATTTTAGTTAGTTTTAGTAAATTCGTTATAGTTGTGCTGTGTCATTTATTATTATTATTATTATTATTATTATTATTATTATTAATAATATTTCTATTAGTTGTTATTTAATTTAATTTGAATTATTTTAGTACATCAAGTTAAACTAAAATTTGTTCATAATAATAATTACAACAACAACAACAGGCAGTCTCATAAAACAAGTTTACCAAATAAGCCAGGCTTATTTCAGTTTGTCTGACTTTTTAACAAAGTTCATAAGTCAGACACTATAATATTAAAATATAATAAAATTAATTATATAATATTTAGATAATACTTAAGATCATTATTATTATTAAATCATTTACTTACTTTCATTTTGTTCCAAACCTGTAATGCTTTCCACAGGACAACAAAACAACAACAACAACAATTATGGTGATAATACTACTAATAATAATAATTCTGTGCCTCCTGGATTTTGTGTTCATGTATTAAATGGATAAGCACATTTTTAATATTTAAGCGTATGTGATCACTGATCATACTATTAAAAGAAAATGAAAAAATACAACAGACAAAGACAATTTACCATTAATAAATTGTAAAAGCACATTTAAAATATTAAGTTATATCAATTACATATTAGATAGATATCTGTAAAATATATAGTAATACATCAATTACTACTATTGTAATGTCACTTACACTAAAAATAAGTAAATCGTGATTATTAAAGGGCTGTTTCAGTAAAACAAGTACTACTAATACTACTACTACTAATAATAATATTATTAAACAGTAAAATAACTTTCCTTCAGTGTTACTGTTTTAGTAACTAGAGACACAAAGCACCCAGTATATCGTGTGGATGTTGCTCACAGTGTCTGAGAGCTGTGTGTGGAGTCTGATCTTCTGGAGGCTTCTCTGAGGGACGCTGGGTAAGATCTGGCTCAGTGAACCACTAATCAACTCCATAGACACATTCTGGGACTGAAAGAAAAGAGGAAAACATCATGTACAACCACTACATTCATTTCGCTTCCACGTGTGATGCACTGATGATCTTTAATTGACGGTGCGATTCTGCATCTAATTGCTGACTGAGTTAGTAGAATGTAAAATGAGATTAACAGCGATTATGAGAAAGATATTGTTTTTAATCAACAGTTCAATACACAGTTACTCAAGTAACTTACATTTTAAAGACAGAATTGCCAATTTCTTCGTCTGTTTCTGGGCTGCCAATGCCAAGTTTGCCAACGAAAACATTGAAACACTGCTAAAATAGAATCAATGGAATACTGATGCTTCGGTTCAGAAGGAATCGGTGATGGTTTTGAACTGAATGATTCAATGATTCACTCAAAAAGACAGTCAATGACGCCAACTACTGGTGTAAACAAAACAAATAAAAAATAAGTCTCTCTAGGCATTTAAAATCATTAATTATTTTTATTTCAATCTTTTAAACAACAAAAGCACCTTAAAACTTTCTATATTACTGGTAACATTAATCCCCTGAAATGCGATTTAATTTGTTTTATGATATGTTTTGTACATTTATTACATATTACTTTTTTTATTACATTTTATTGTTTTATTATTTATTATTGTATATCTTTTTATGATATGCTGCTTGGATTTATTGTTGATGTGTTTAACAGTGGAACGGTGACAGTGTCTGTTTGCTATTTGAAAAGTTTAATAAAGTGCATGGTAAAAAAATAAAAATAAAAAAAATAATAATATTATTCATGTCCATTGTTAGCCGTTTGATTCTGATTCAGTGTCAGAAATTAATGGGGACCCTGGGCAAAAATGCCACCACAATTAACAAAAATGTCTCCCCAAAAGTAACTTTTAGGCTTCATCTAGTCAGTGCAATAAGACCAATAATCATATATATATATATATATATATATATATATATATATATATATATATATATATATATATATATATATATATATATATATATATATATATATTATATACAGTTACAGACCAAAAGTTTGGAAACATTGCTATTTTAATGTTTTTGAAAGAAGTTTCTTCTGCTCATCAAGCCTGCAAAAAAATGTAATATTGTGATATATTATTACAATTTAAAATAATTGTTTTTAAATTTATTATACTTTAAATTATCATTTATTTCTGTGATGCAAAACTGAATTTTTAGGATCATTATCACATGATCCTTTAGAAATCATTCTTGTCACAGTGTCTGGGTTGTGTTCCCTGGGTTTCCACTAGATGTCCTCCTTTCCCCACGGTGTCTGTCACTTCATTAGTCACATTCCTCATGTCCCTGCCTAATCAGTGCACCCAGCTGTCACTAGTTATCGATTATCTCACTCTGCCAATTTCCCATTAGCGTTTGTCTCTCCTTGTGTATTTAACCCGGTCTGTCTTAGTATGTGTCACGGAGTCGTTGTGAATTCATGTCCATCAATCTGTCTTGCCCGTGCCTTGTCTTCTTGTTCTGTTTATGTTTGGATGGATGTTTTGGTTTCGAACCCTGCCTGGACTGTTATTCTTTTGGATTAACCCTTTAATAAAGACTTACCTCCAAATGGTTCTATCTCCGTGGTTTCCTGTATCACCGAACGTGACAGAACGACTCCGTCACAGTAAGAACCAGAGGTATGTCTGCCCATGTCTCATCCCCAGCCACAGAGCGGGAGAGAGATGGTTTTGAGGGAACTCGCCTGGTGGTTTTCCGGGGGACCAGGGGAGGTCGCTGAGGAGGGAGTGGTCGAGAGGAGACTCGGCATCGCTCTCAACCATGGCCTCCCTTCGACCCGGGGCTCGTGTGGAATGGGTCAGAGCCACTGTCTCACCATGGCGGACGGAGAGGAAAGAAGAAGCGCACGCCCGCCATGGTGGCGCCACTGCCCATGATGGCCGCTGGTCCAGCGCCACGAGGCAGGATAGACGCCAGTCCAGCGCCACAGCACAAAGTGGTCACCAGTCCAGCGCCACGGTGCAAGATGGCCGCCAGCTCAGCGCCAACGCCCAAGATGGCCGCTGACACGTTTTTGGACTATTTCTCCATGCTGTCAAAGATCCTAGAGATTCCCAAAACTGTTCACGTCACGGCTGCTGAGCCAGCGTCACAGCCCAAGATGGCCAAGTTGGCCACCGGTCCAGAGCCACGGTTCAAGATGGCCGCCAATCCAGCGCCACAGCACAAGATGGCTGCCAGCACCACAACACAAGATGGCCAATGGTCCAGAGCCACGGCCCAATTCTAATATGATGATTCATTATCAAAGTTGGAACCAGTTCTGCTGCTTAATATTTTTTCAGAAGATGCGATACTTTTTAGGATACTTTGATGAATAAAAAGGAAAAAAAAAAGAAAAAAAAGAAGCTATGTTTTTAAAATATGAATATTTTGTAATAACAATATACACTACTGGTCAGTAATTTTTTTCCTTTTTTTAAAAATAAAATCAATATTTTTATTCAGCAAGGATGTGTTAAATTTATAAAAAGTGATAATAAAGAAAATATATTATTAGAATATATATTATTAGAATTTTTTTTTTATTTTGAATAAATGCAGTTCTTTTTAACCTTTTATTCATCAAATATATTAGACAGCAGAACTGTTTCCAACACTCATAATAAATCAGAATATTAGAATGATTTCTAAATGATCATGTGATAGACTGGATGTTACATGTGACACTGAAGGCTGGAGTAATGATGCTGAAAATTCAGCTTTGCATCACAGGAATAAATTATTTTTTTAAGTATATTCAAATAGAAAACTATTATTTTAAGTTGTAGTAATATTTCACAATATTACTGTTTTTTTCTGTATTTTTGATCAAATAAATGCAGGCTTGATGAGCAGAAGAAACTTCTTTCAAAAACATAAAAAAATAGTAAAAATAGTACTAGTAATAGTAATAGTATAGTAGCCTAATAGTAATAGTTTCCAAACTTTTGGTCTGTACTATATATATATATATATATATATATATATATATATGTTGGTTCATTTTTGTCATCCAAGTAACATTTAATCTCCAAAAACACTGAACTTTTATAAAGATACATTTGCCCATTAACTTTTATATAATTCATGCATTAGAGAGATTATTCACTGTAGCAGTTAATGTGAAATGGACTGTTACCGGCTGAGCTTCTTGAATCTCATGGTGCAGAGACTGATGGTTTGTCACTCCTGTCCTCTGTGGAATGTGAGAACTGATGTGGTGTTTATTTAACCTGCCAAAAATGAGTACAAAGTATTTAGAGTATAAAAAATTATACATTTTGGTGCTTTTCACAAGTGCCAGCTGATTGTTCCTGCTAATGAAACATGAGACTGAGGGAGAGGTGCATCGGAGGTGTTTACCTGAAAAGTGCTTGCTGTGAGTGCTCTTGTAGCCTCATCAGTTCTGACTGCAGGTCCTTCAGATGCATCAGCAGACAATTACTAAACAGCCAAACTATTTTTTTCACACGGTCACAAGATTATACTCAACATTGGAATACCTCAATAATTTTGTGACTTTCAAAGTAAGTGTCCATAAGCTTTTCCAGCAGGATGCTTTTCTATGTGGAATAAACAACAAGTGCCATAAAGAAATACAAAAAAGGACTCAACACAGTGAGAAACGATCGCCGCAGAGTTTAATATCACCTTTGTAAGGTCCCTGTCTTTCACAGCCAACACCATATGAGATTCTTCTAATTCTCCCTGTGAACATGATCAGACAGTTTTAACATACTGTAGCTCACTCTCTGGCCATATACAATGCACACTTACATTTTCTCACCCTTAATTCAGAGTTTTCTCTCCTCAGTTTGTTTATTCGATCTTCGGCCAGGTTCCTCTCCAGGGTTAATTTTTCATTCTGTGGGAGATATTGTGATTTAAGGCATAACAGAACTATTTCGAAATACATATTCACAATGTATGATTCTCTAAAAGTCAGTACCTTTTCTTCATTTATTTTGATTAGGGCTTTCAAGCGTGTGCTTTCCTTTATCTGAAAGACAGATGTCAAGGTATTGGGTAAGAATAGTCATTTATAAAACAAGTGTCCCCAGTATTATGATTTTAAGAGCATGAATGATTCATACTAAGGCACGGTTGCTGGCCTGTGCTCTTGCGGCTCTGTCCTGGCTCTCCCTCAGTGCACATCTGGTTTCATCGAGTTCCTCTGAAAGGGATCGGGCTCTTACCACAAACAGCTGGGTACTGGTGACATTTCAAAGAGAAAGAGAAACTATAAACATCCTTATGGTGTTATGTTGATTATTTGTTATATCAATTATACTGATACAAAAGGAAAATCACTGAAAATTTATTCACCCTCGGGCCATCCAAGATGTATATGGGTTTCTTTCTTAATCAGAACAGATTTGGAGAAATTTAGCATTACGTTACTTGATAACCAATGGATCCTCTGCAGTGAATGGGTGCCATCAGAATGAGAGCCCAAACAGCTGATAAAAACATCACCGTGATCCACAAGTATTCCAAACAACTCCAGTCCATTAGTTAACATAATGTGAATGGAAAAGCTACAGCTTTGTAAAACAAGTCCATCATTAAAGCCAAAATACAAATCCAGAAGAACGCTTTCTCCAGTGAAAAAGCATATCCCCTGTTGTCCTCTCACATCAAAGCCCACTATCTATCTATCTATCTATCTATCTATCTATCTATCTATCTATCTATCTATCTATCTATCTATCTATCTATCTATCTATCTATCCGTTTATTTATTTTTTCTATTATTTAAAAAGAGCACACACGCAGCTTTTCACTTCACATGGCATTAATAATTGGTTTATTATAATATATGGTTTATTAAGATGTTTTTATCAGCTGTTAGGACTCTCATTCTGACGGCACCCATTCACTGCAGAGTCATTGTTGGAATGTGAGATGGAGAGAAAGTCCTTTTTTCTGCTTATTTGTGCAGACACAAGCTGTTATCTGTGAGTGTATCCCAGCATCCTTTAGCCCCCCACGGTGTCTGGCATTCTGGCACACACAGGTAACACAGACTGCAACAAACCCATCTACATCTTTTCCTTTAATATATTGATTTTAGTGTTTTGTATAGAGAACGTTCCATTGACATCTATCAAGTCATATTTTTATGCATATATATATATATATACACACACACACACACACACACAGATAGACTTGTGGTAAGAGAGGTGCATTTAGTGGACACCTGGCCAGTTTGGTGTGCAGCTCTGACACCTCCAGACTGAGCTGCAGGATGGTGTCCTCACACTGAGAGACGCTCCTCAGCAGAGTGCTGTTCTGCTCGCTCAACCTGTGCTGGGTGTGTTTGAGCTCAGACACTAAACCTGACAGATCTCCAGACTCACTGAAACCACACAGAATCATGCTGAAATCACAGGTGCTCTTAAAGACCCAACAAAACCTAAACAAGGCTTGTAGTCCATCTATACATGACAGAAAACTGCACCAGTCAAGCCATTTCTGGGCTCTTCAAAAGGTAGTACAAAAACAAAGAAAAAAATCACTTAACTGACCAATGACATTCAGCTCCATCTGTAAATGTGATCTCGTTTGAAGGAAGATGATATTCGGTCCCTATGGGGCCAATGTGAGACTGGTTTAAGATGCCACAGTTACAATAGAAATTATAACTTTTATTCAGCAAGGATGTATTAACTTGATCAAAAGTCCACAAAAAGAAGAACAACTGTTTTCAACAGTTAACAGAAATATTTATTAAGCACAAAATCATATTAGAATGATTTCTGAAGGATCATGTGACAATGAAGACTGCTGAAAATTCAACACTTTTTAAAGTTGTAATAATATTTCACAATCATAGAATCTTCTTTCATAAACATAAAATTATTCTTGACCCCAAACTTTAGAAGGGTGTGTAAGCTTTCACTATTATTCACTTACCAGTTACAGATAATTTTCTTAAGGTTAATCCGGTTTCCTGTTTTTTATCCTCAGAAGCCCTATGCATAAATCAATGTTTAGCACACTTTATAATGTCTCATTTTAAAATGAGTCCCATTACATCCCCGACAGTGTGTTTTTGTCTGTATCTCTCACCCTTCTTGGCAGCACTGGGCGATCCACTCTCTCATGGTGGCATGAAACGTATCTCTACTAACAGGTGGATCCTGGTTCTCTGGGTCCAGCATATGTTGCAGATTGGTCAGCTTGTCCTGGCCGGAGCTTTGGAGTGTCATGGACTGAAGATACTGCACCACAGTGGAGGCATGAACCTGTCCTGTAGGTAACAGAGAGATACACTCTTCAACTTATTGAGCCTGTACGTTTTTTTAATGCAATTAAATGCAATTTTTTATGCAATTTTTTAATGCATTTTTTGTCATTTATTTTTCATCATTACTTGAGTCTTTAGTGTCACGTGATCTGAACATCAATATGCTGACTTGGTGCTCAAGAACATTTCTTATTATTAGCACTGTTGGTGCTTAATATTTTTTAATTTGTTTTTGTTTTATTTCAAGATTCTTTAACAAATGGAAAGATAATTTATTTATATAATTATAAATAAATATATATTACAAACTAGACACTTTGGCCTTTTTTTAATTTAATTAATTTTTCAGGATTCCTTGATGAATGAATGATGTGTGTGTGTGTGTGTGTGTGTAGTGTCTTTAATGACACTTTTGATCAATTTATTTGTTAAGACCTCGCACTTTTGACCGGTAGTGAGTAAAATGTGCAAGTCTGCATCTATAGCACTGTTTAAAGAGGAAACCGTACCTTTCCCGGTAGTGTAACATGCTTCAAACGTTATATTCAGGAGTTCTTCCTCTGAAAAGCCATCTGTATCTGCACAATCACACAGAGTCCTGTTTTCTGATGTCAAATCTAAAGACACAGGTAAGATGACTATACTTACACCTGCACTCTCAGAAAATACATATGATAGTATCAAATCACTAACAAAGCATCAGATCACCTTCACTGCTCTCAAGCAGATGGCATTGCTCCACTGAGTATGTCCCAGAGTCGATGGAAAGGCTTGGGATGCTGCATCCATTACAGCCATGATTCTGTGATACGAGCCTGAAAGGGGGAAGATGGGGCCCAACGTCTTCCTCTAAAGAGCCATGGTGTCCAGTCAGCTTCTCTGAGGCCATAGCCACTGACAACCAGTAAAATAAAAATGTGATATTGTCACTCCAATGACTTCTGTATCTCAATACCCTTCATTTCGTTCAGAGAAGGACTTACATTTTCCAGCACTATAGAAGATGTCCTAATGAGATTTTCTGTTTCATGGTTTTATTGAAATATGATAATGACAATAATTGAGACATCAGTAATAATAGAATGATATATACTATTTTTGGCATGAAATGCAATGTAAAATCACATACCTTTTCAGATGAATATAATCCTTTTAGAACACACAAGAATGGCATTATCAAAACAGGATGATCTGTTGACAATCATACATATAGTTCATTCTTACACGGTTGTGTATGTCTAACCCCCTCGTTGCCTGTAGATCTCAATGCTTCTAAAAGCAACAGCTGATTTTTAGAGAGCCTTTGCCTCTTTCTTTTCATCATAGACACACACTGGCACACATCAAAACCAGATGACCTGGCTACCTCCCCCAAACACCCTCTGTTCACTGTGTGCTTCAAGCAGGACAGAACACTGCTGTAATGGAGCATTTGAATTAACATTCAGCAGTTTTCCATATCAAATGTTTCAAGGCCACTATTAGCACCACCATCTAATTGTCCTTGTTCATTTCACCAAACGTATCCAACCTTCAGAGTATTTCTCTAAGTCAGCCTTTTATGTTGAAAAATAATAATAATAATAATAATAATAATTATTATTATTCCATAAAGTGTTATATCATAATATGATTTTCGATATAATTAAACTATTATCATATCGACGTTGTCTATGTATAATTATTGTTATAACTCTACACGGTATAATAAGTTATACTACTTTCATTGTTCCTTTTAATTTATATTATATTAATATTAATGAAATTAATTTAAATATTACTTACCTATTTAATATTATATTTCTAGATAAAATTATACTATTATAATGTCATTGTATATTTGTTGTTATTATTAATTATTATAATTGTTATTATTATCTGTCTGTATAATGTGATAGATTTAGATACAAATACAATATCATATCAAATATGTTTGACTACTATTATTTATCTTTAAAATATTATATTAGAATTTTACATATATTAAATAATATAATATCAATGTATTATTATTATTAATCATCTATATAACTTTTATTATTTTTAAATTGTACTACAGGTGCTGGTCATATAATTAGAATATCATCAAAAAGTTGATTTATTTCACTAATTCCATTCAAAAAGTGAAACTTGGATATTATATTAATTCATTACACACAGCCTGATATATTTCACATTTTTATTTCTTTTAATTTTGATGATTATAACTGACAATTAAGGAAAATCCCAAATTCAGTATCTCAGAAAATGTGAATATTACCTCCTCTCCACAATATCACATAGATTTTCTATGGGGTTAAAGTCAGGCGAGTTTGCTGGCCAATTAAGAACAGGGATACCATAGTCCTTAAACCAGGTACTGGTAGCTTTTGCACAGTGTGCAGGTGCCAAGTCCTGTTAGTGTTACAAACACGCCAGGTTCCACCTCCACTCACTCACAGCACATGCACTCACCGGAATACTAATCACTTCCACCTGACCCTCATCACGACCCAATCACATCAGCACTATAAATACCACACACACACACTCAGTCAGCGTCCGGTCTCGTTCGCGACAAGGTCTTACCCGATGCTAACTCTAAGGACTAACTCTTCCTCTACTTACCTCTCTCCAGCGAAGATCCAAGTCTCCATCGTGCGTGCGTGTGTGGTACACCTCCCTCCTCTGAAGAGTGGCTTGACACAAGGAATGCGACAGCTGAAACCCATGTCTTGTATACGTCTGTGTGTAGTGGTTCTTGAAGCACTGACTCCAGCTGCAGTCCACTCTTTGTGAATCTCCCCCACATTTTTGAATGGGTTTTGTTTCACAATCGTCTCCAGGGTGCGGTTATCCCTATTGCTTGTACACTTTTTTTCCACTTTCCATCTTTTTATTCCCTCCGCCTCTCTATTAATGTGCTTGGACACAGAGCTCTGTGAACAGCCACCCTCTTTTGCAATGACCTTTTGTGTCTTGCCCTCCTTGTGCAAGGTGTCAATGGTCGTCTTTTGGACAACTGTCAAGTCAGCAGTCTTCCCCATGATTGTGTAGCCTACAGAACTAGACTGAGAGACCATTTAAAGGCTTTGCAGGTGTTTTGAGTTAATTAGCTGATAAGAGTGTGGCACCAGGTGTCTTCAATATTGAACCTTTTCACAATATTCAAATTTTCTGAGATACTGAATTTGTGATTTTCCTTAGTTGTCAGTTATAATCATCAAAATTAAAATAAATAAACATTTGAAATATATCAGTCTGTGTGTAATGTAATTATATTTAAAATTATATAATAATATTCATCATTGTACATTTGTTATTTTTATTATCTTTCTATTATTATTTTTTTATACAGTATGATAACAGTAGTGAAGTAGTCATGTGAATAGTAGTAATTATATATAAAATTATATATAATATAATTTTATTAATATAATGATATTCATCAGTGTACATTTGTAATTGTATTATCTTTCTATTATTATTAATAATATCAACATATAATATTATATTAAAAAGAGGTAAATCAAATGCACTTTTGTCTTATTCCTATTATTCATTTGTCACTCTATATCTAAATTTATCCAAATATACTTTTATGAATATTTTTTTTTTTAATCATTAGTCGCGACTCGCGTCTCGTGATCATTTAGTGGCGACAGAAAGGTGAATAAAATGTTGAACCAAAAAGTCCATAATGTATGAATATTAGAGGACTTTTAATTTGAAGCGCTCGACGCTAACCCGGATGTGCGGTGTGTTTTGTTGTTCAGGTTCAGTTAGTGAGTGTGTGCGGTGGCAGCTGCTAATCTTCACTTCTGGATACGAACAAGTACAAACCAAAAACTGTGATACTGGGTTTTTGGCTTGAGTCGTAACCATGTCTAGGGGATCCATTGAAATCCCTCTTCGGGACACAGACGAGGTTTGGACTTGTTTATTTAAGTTATATATATGCGGCGCTGTGAATAGCTATCATCTGCTAACATGCTATCATTCACGCGCTTTTGATAAGTTTATAGCTTATACCGTCTAATAGCAACTATCCTAGCATCTTGTACGCAAATTTAAAACAATAAACTAAATAATTTTCTTCAAATACGGTGTACCTTATGATATTCCCAAAATAAATGACAAAAAAACCCTTAACGTTACCTGCATCTGTACTATATTTATTGACTATGATATTATTATATGATATTTGTTGTTCTTATTAGAGCTCTACTGTCAGTTAAACTCCACTGGACTCATGTAATTTTCTCTTATGTTCATGTTCTTGTCCTCTGATGGTCATTAATCTGTTAAATCTGTTGTTTCTTCTCTCTCAGGTCATTGAGCTTGACTTCGACCAGCTTCCAGAAGGAGATGAAGTCATCAGCATCCTCAAACAGGAGCACACACAGCTGCACATATGGATCGCACTCGCCGTGAGTCACAGGCTCGTCTACGGTCAGGTTGTTAGGGTTTCTGGTGTGCTGAGATCTCACCACTGTTTCTTTGCAGTTGGAGTATTACAAGCAAGGCAAGACGGAGGATTTCGTCAAGTTGCTGGAGGCGGCGCGCATCGATGGAAACCTGGATTACAGAGACCACGAGAAGGACCAGATGACGTGTCTGGACACACTGGCAGCTTATTATGTCCAGCAGGCTCGGAAAGAAAAGAACAAGGATGCAAAGAAGGACCTCATCAACCAGTCCACTCTCCTGTACACAATGGCAGACAAGATCATCATGTACGATCAGGTAAATGAAGGTTACAGTTTTCATAGAGATCTCTGTTATCGGTTTTATTTGTTGTTGTTGTTGTTGTTGTTATTGTTTGGTCTTCAGCCTTATGATATTTCATATTTTTCTGCAGAGCCATCTGCTGGGAAGAGCTTGCTTTTGTCTCCTGGAAGGAGATAAGATGGATCAGGCAGACGCTCAGTTTCAGTTTGTACTCAACCAGTCGACAAACAACATCCCTGCACTTCTGGGTAAGAGAGGCACATGATCATTATATACTTAAAAGTCTGATTTAAAATCAACTTGAAATCACATTTCACTTTATTTTCCCAACACAGCAGAGTTTGTGTGGGTCTTGAAAAATCTTAAAGGGTCTTAATTCACCCTTTTTACTAATTAAGGTCTAAAAAGGTTCTAAATTGGAGCAAACAGTCTTATATTTGTAAAATCATGACATTAAATGTTCTTCCTTAGTATTTTTATTTTCTCAGTGCAACTATCTAAACATCATTAAATCAAGATACATTTACGTGAGATGCAAATTAGAAATTTCTGAGAAAATGAACAAAAATAGGCAAGTTTGTTTAGAACTGGCAGTGTCAAATGAAATCTTGCTCTCCCTTCCAATCAAGTTGATTTTTTTTCTGAGCCCAGTGCCAGATATTTGTTCTTGTTTTAATCATAATCTCACATTATATTGATCAAATTATGCGATTTTGCTTGAAAAGAGTTACGTTTACATTCATAAAACCTGCAGAAACCCTTTACAGTGTTCCTTCGAACCCTTTAAAAGGTCATAAAAAGTCTTAAATGCTATAACATAAGACTTAATTATCATTTGAAGAGGTCTTAAATTGCATTTTAAATTTGAGGGGGTCTTAAATTGCATTTTAAATTTGAGGGGGGAAAAACACAAATTGCAGTGTGGCATAATTTGATAACTAAACGTACATATTAAATGCGAGCGCTGCATGCTTCAATTCAAAACATGTCAGTCTTGTGTATTTTACAAGATCAGGTTTCAGAGTAGATCGCAGTCCATTGATTATTGCACGTTTATGCCAAGCATTTGCTATTAATAGATGTTGTCTTCTTATGGATGATCATTTATGTTTCTGTCCTTCAATAGGAAAGGCGTGTATCTCCTTCAACAAAAAGGATTACAGAGGAGCTTTAGCTTACTACAAAAAAGCACTTCGCACTAACCCTGGCTGTCCGGGTGAGTCTGCCAGATGTCTTAAAACCTGACAGTTACATTAGATAAATTTATTTGAATGCATGAAATACTTCAATGCTAATATATATGCATTCAAATAAATTGATCTACTGTAACAATGTACTGTAACTGTATGTGTGTGTGTATATATATATATATATAGGGCATGTTAAATCAGTATAATTCCTAAAACTGTAAAATTTGTATAATTTGTTTACATTTTGGTCATACTTCAATTCAATAGTCAAAAGTTGTATTCATTGTATTTGCTAGCTGAATTTAATCTAACTTGTTAGTAGACTATTAGGTTAGTGCTATTAGAGTAAGTTGAGATATACTTGCAGATTTTCGTATATTCAAGAGAATGTCAAAATTTGACTATCAAAATAAAGTGTTACCAAAATTTGGTATTTTTATAAGTAATGTGAAATGTTTTTATGTGTTTTATTCCAGAATTTCTATGTTGTTTTTATGGATTTATGATGTAATACAATTAATCATCTAACATGCTAGTCACAATTTTTTTTTTTTTTAAACAGTGGTTAAGTATATAATGAAAATAATATCGTTAAATGTACTTTTTATTTTATTATTATTAATTTGAGAAGTACATTCTACTGTACAATTGTACTTTTTCTGTCAAGTTAAACCAAACTTTAATTTTAACAGGTTTTCCTTAAGACCCTTTAGTTTCTTTGTGTACATTATATGACTATAGTTCAGATGAAGAGTAAGATGAAGTTTGTGTTTATGTCTTTAAAGACGCTCAGTATATCTCATTTTGAAAGTGAAAGTGACGTGACATTCAGCCAAGTATGGTGACCCATACCCAGAATTTGTGCTCTGAATTTTACCCATCCGAAGTGCACACACACAGAGCAGTGAACACACACACACACTGTGAACACACACCCGGAGCAGTGGGCAGCCATTTATGCTGCGGCACCTGGGGAGCAGTTGGGGGTTCGATGCCTTGCTCAAGGGGACCCAAGTCATGGTATTGAGGGTGGAGAGAGCACTGTACATGCACTCCCCCCACCTACAATTCCTGCCGGCCCGAGACTCGAACTCACAACCTTTCGATTGCGAGTCCGACTCCCTAACCATTAGGCCACGACTTCCCCTAACTGTTGATTACCTCAACAGTCCTACTTTTGATATTCCAATATTCCGAAATTCCGCATTCTGCTGGACATTCCATTTTTATGCTATATTCCACTGGATTCCGTCTCTATTTTTTTGCATCGCAAATTCCTAGGGCCCTATGCTTCAATCTGCTGGTTAGCAGTGACTGGAGACTCACAGAGCTAATTTCTGTGTAAATTGTGTTATTGCAGCTGAGGTGAGACTAGGCATGGGCCATTGCTTTGTCAAGCTCAACAAACTGGAGAAAGCTCGCTTGGCATTTGGCAGAGCCCTGGAGCTCAACTCCAAATGTGTGGGAGCTTTGGTGGGGTTGGCTGTGCTGGAGCTCAACAGCAAAGAGGCAGACTCCATCAAGAACGGGGTGCAGCTGCTTTCCAGAGCCTACACCATTGACCCCAGCAACCCCATGGTGCTCAATCATCTCGCCAATCATTTCTTCTTCAAGAAGGTAAATCTAGATCTCTCTTGTGATCTTCTGTTTCGAAGTGGAGATCTTGTACTTGATACTTGATGCTTTGTGTTTTTTTAGGACTACAGCAAAGTGCAGCATCTGGCTCTTCATGCTTTTCACAACACAGAGGTGGAGGCTATGCAAGCGGAGAGCTGCTATCAGTTAGCTCGATCCTTCCACGTCCAGGTAACAAAGAGACTTTTTTCATATGAAGTATTTCTCAATCAGTATAACATGTAATTGCGTCAAAGACATTAAGATGTCTGCATCAAAAGAAATGTACAAAAGTGGTTTTATCTCCATAGAAAGCAAATTAAATGTAGAAAGTGTCTACTTTTAAGATTTCAAGTAAGTTTTTGGAGAATAAAATGCTAAAACTTGGATGAAATAATGTTACGTTGTCAATATTTATGTAAAAATTCAAACAACATGCTTATTCTGACATCTTTTAATCTGTAAAGTTTAAATGTAAAATTACAACTAATTAGTATTTGGGGTGAAAGTATTTAGTTTTTTAATATGTCATGAATTGATTTTTGTTGTAAATATGCCTAACAAAAATTGTTACACTGAATGACATTTTAATTTGAACTATTTTTAATTTTTTACTTTTGTTGGGGAAAACAACAATTTAAATCAGTATTACAATTGTTTTTATGCTTAAACCCTTTTTCGTCTTTGACCCAATTACAAATATGAGAGAGATAATTTGCTGTTCATGATAATTCACTAAAGAGTATTATTTTAAGTATTTTATTCATATTTTAATTTGATTTTTATTGCTTTTATTTTTTACATTTCATGAATTAAATACATTTTTATTAATATGTATTTCAGTTTAAGTTTCAGTAGTTTTAGTACCTAAACCTAAATTGATTTCAGTAAGTTGACAGGGGGACATTCCTAATTGTAATTTTTTTTAAAAATCTTATAGTAATATTTAACTGTTTTATTTCCACTTAGTGTAATTTTTGAAGACTGATAGTATGGACAGAGGCCAAACATTATTCGACCTTGCCCATACATCAGTCTGTACTTCATCTTCATCAAATTTCCTGCAGTGTGTAACACCAAATCCTGATAAACTTTCCCATCTCTTCGATATTAGGAGGACTATGACCAGGCCTTCCAGTACTACTATCAGGCCACTCAGTTTGCGTCGTCTACTTTCGTGCTACCCTTCTTCGGCCTGGGCCAGATGTATGTGTATCGTAGAGACAAGGAGAATGCTGCACAGTGCTTTGAAAAGGTCCTGAAGGCTTATCCCAACAATTATGAAACCATGAAAATCCTTGGGTCTCTTTACGCCACCTCAGATGACCAGGAGAAGAGAGACATTGCTAAGGTATTACATGATTATGTATCAAAAAACAACAAGACAAAAACAAAGTTTTTGTCCGAGATTGTAAAGAGATTGCTATTTTTTTTTTATTCATAGGAACATCTGAAAAAAATCACAGTACAGCATTCCGATGATGTGGAAGCCTGGATTGAGCTCGCCCAGATTTTGGAACAAACAGATATTCAGGTAACAGTGTTATTCCTGCACCTGCTTGTGTCTGGACTCATGCAAGATATAACTCTCTAACACCCATGTTTCCTGCAGGGTGCTCTTTCTGCATATGGCACGGCCACTCGTATCCTCCAGGAGAAGGTCCAAGCGGATGTTCCTCCTGAGATCCTCAATAATTTGGGGGCTTTGCACTTCAGATTGGGAAACCTTGGTGAGGCAAAGGTAAAGAGGGATTTTTAGCTCTAATTCAATGAATGTTGCGGTTCTGCTGTTCATTACCAGAGAAAACATCTCCTTTTCTCTGTAGAAATACTTCCTGGCTTCTTTGGAGAGGGCAAAAGCTGAGGGCGAGCATGATGAGCACTACTACAACGCCATCTCCGTCACAACCTCCTATAATCTGGCCAGACTCTACGAAGCCATGTGCGAGTTCCACGAGGCTGAGAAACTCTACAAGAACGTCTTGAGAGAGCATCCCAACTATGTGGACTGTATGCTTCATCGTCATCATCACCATCATCGCAGTATTCATTTAGCGTGGCTTTTTTCGGGAAATGGTCAGTTCACTTGATTTATTTGAATCTGAAACAGGTTACTTGCGACTTGGAGCGATGGCACGCGACAAGGGAAATTTCTATGAAGCTTCCGACTGGTTTAAAGAAGCCCTTCAGATCAATCAGGTTGAAAGTTCTTCTCTTTATACAGTACATATGATCAACATGTGTGACCCTGGACCACTAAACCAGTCGCATTATCTGAAAGCTGAATAAAGCTTTCCATTGGTGTATGTTTTATTTGGATCGGACAATATTTGGCCGAGATACAACTATTTGAAAATCTGGAATCTGAGGGTGCAAAAGAATCCAAATATTGAGAAAATCGTCTTTTGTTGTCCAAATGAATTCTTAGCGATGCATATTACTAATCAAAAATTAGGTTTTGATATATTTACAGTAGAAAATTTACAAAATATCTTCATGGAACATGATCTTTTCTTAGTATCCTAATTATTTTTGGCATAAAAGAAAAAATCGATAATGTTGACCCATACAATGTTTTTTTTTTTTTTTTTGGCAATTGCTAAAAATATACCCCAGCGACTTAAAACTGGTTTTGTGGAACAGGGTCACATATATTGTCAGTGTTCTAGTTCTGTATTCATTCAAATTGACAAAAAGTAACACAAAAGAAGCTAATGTGAGATATAAACCGAAAATCAATTCAGTTAATTAACGTTATCATGTTTCCTTGGAATTCCATGTAGTTCTAGTTTGTTGAGATAAATTAACTAGTAGTATAATTCTCAGTTGTTTAGATTTATTATCATTTACTAGCAGTTTTGCTGAAAATGTAACCATAGCTACTTATTTATTATGATCCCAATTTTATCATGTTCATTTTTTTTGTGTGATTATGTGACTCCTCGTACCTGGTGATTTAATTGGGCACTGAAGGAGGTCACATTGCGGCTGAAACTGAGTAAAGCAGTGTTATTTTAGTATCATTGTTTTTATTAAGCTTTTAATTGTTATGCACCTAGACTTTTTTTATTTTCAGGTTTTTGGTGATTTCTTCAGATTTGTATAAATGAATTGTGTTTTGCAGGACCACCCCGATGCCTGGTCTCTGATTGGTAACCTTCACTTGGCGAAGCAAGAGTGGGGTCCTGGGCAGAAGAAGTTTGAACGCATCCTTAAGCAGCCCTCCACTCAGAACGACACTTACTCGATGCTGGCGCTGGGAAACGTGTGGCTCCAGACGCTGCATCAGCCCTCTAGAGACCGAGAGAAGGTGCCTGACGTCAATCAGTTGACAGAAAAATCATGTGTTATCACAATTGTGACCCTGGAGCACAAAAGCAGTCATACGTCTATGGGGTATACTTTTAGCAATAGCCAAAAAAACATTGTATGGGTCAAAATTATCGATTTTTATTTTATGCCAAAAATCATTAGGATATTAAGTAAAGATCATGTTCCATTAAGATATTTTGTAAATATCCTACTGTAAATATATCAAAACTTAATTTTTGATTAGTAATATGCATTGCTAAGAATTAATTTGGACAACTTCAAAGGTGATTTTCTCAATATTTAGACTTTTTCGCATCCAGATTTTTAAATAGTTGTATCTCGGTCAAATATTGTCAGATCTTAATAAACCATACATCAATGGAAAGTTTATTCTTTCAGCTTTCAGAAGATTGATAAATCTCAATTTCGAAAAATTGACACTTAAGACTGATTTTGTGCTCCAGGGTCACAATTAGTCGTCTAATTTATGTACATTTATTTTCACAGGAAAAGCGGCACCAGGATCGAGCTTTGGCGATCTACAAACAAGTTCTGAGGAATGATGCCAAAAATCTATATGCTGCCAACGGCATAGGTGTTTTATATTAGCTTTGCAAATCCTGACCTGTAACTAGCAGTATAATTAACCTTTAGTTTCATCACAAACATCTTTCTTTCGTGTGGCACAGGTGCTGTGTTGGCACACAAGGGTTATTTCCGAGAGGCACGGGATGTTTTTGCCCAGGTCCGAGAGGCCACGGCAGAAATCAGTGATGTCTGGCTGAATCTCGCACACATCTATGTGGAGCAGAAGCAGTACATCAGTGCAGTGCAGATGGTGAGAGAGTAAACTGAAGGGATTGTTTCCTGAACAGGAAGGTTTTGTTCTGGATCTGTACTCGAGTTCTGTTTTTCTGTCTCTTCAGTATGAAAACTGTTTGAAGAAATTCTACAAACATCAGAACACCGAGGTGCTGCTGTATCTGGCCCGAGCGCTCTTCAAGTGTGGCAAGCTGCAGGAGTGCAAACAGACTCTTCTGAGGGTGGGCACATTTTAAACTTCACTTAGCGGTTTGTGTTTTCCAATCTGGGTTTTGTAAGTTAATGTAAACTAATAATGAATTAAATCATAGAAAAATGTCAAAAAACATTTTAAATCAAAATAAACCACGTTTTATAAATAAACATTTTATTTGGCATATGACCATGAGAACATCGAGACCTTTCCTCTTTCTATTCTAAATTGTATTTATTTTAAAACATTAAATTTGTTGCATTATTTATACAATTGTGATATACTGTTCGTTGATATTTTATTAAAACACTAGATTATTACTAGTGGTTTTTTTATTAAATAAGGAACATTAACACAAGGAACATCCTGTAAAAATTCAGCTGTTCAAAAAAGAATGTCTCCTCGCTTTCCATGACTTGCAAGAAAATAATGGAGAGAAGTCCCCTAATGTACCCAGCTGTGTGGCACTTGAGCTCCCTTGACCCTGTGATCATGGTTGCAAACAGAGATAATTCAAGAGAAATGTTTCAAAAACTCTTGCAAGTTTTGTTCAATGCTGGTTGGTACACTGCACCTCAGTGTGATGAGGTTCTTGCACAGTACAAAATGTTTTTAATACACGTCTACACACACCATAAAGCAGAAATCCAAAATTTTGCTTACACTTCCAGGCTGGACAAGTTTCGAAACCAAGTATTGAAACCATGCAGGAAGAGGCAGATGAAATGGCCGTCAGGGCAGAGAGAAAGCATGACTTCACCTTACTGTCAAAATCAAATGCCTATCGAAAAAGTGTCGCAGACAAAAGTGAGGAGTTAACAGCTCTAAAACAAAGCTTGGAAAAGTTGCAAGAGAGTTTGAGCCAACTCAAAAAGTAAAAAAAATCACAAGGTTACTGTGGAGCTTAATGCAGTAAATATTTTGGACAGACATTTATTTGTTGTTTAGTCTGTTTGGGACAGATGCTTTTTGCAAACAATTTTTTTTATAATGCCTTTTATTTCTTTGGAGACTGCAGTTGGGGGAAGAGGGAAGGGGAAGCTTAACAAGAAGGGCCTAGGCAGTCGTTATAATGTGTTCATTAAAATAAAGTGTAGAGTTTACCTTCAGAAGCTGTGTGTGTGTGTGAGAGTGTGTGAGAGAGAGAGAGAGAGAGAGAGAGACCAAATGGTCCCCACAAGGATAGTATAACCTGAGATCATCTAAATTGTGGGGACCAGCCAGCAGTCCCCATGGGGGGAAAAGGATCAATAAACATACTCAATGTGTTTTTGAAAATGTCAAAAGCTTTCTGTGATAGTGTAGGGGGATAGAATATACAGTTTGTACAGTATAAAAACCATTATGTCTAAGGAGATTCTCTAGCAGGATAGTGAACCAGACGTGTGTGTATTTGGTGCATTTCTGATTTTATAGTTGGGTTATAGCCATAAATTGTATGCTTTTTTTTTTAAGAGAGGAGAGAGGAATATATTACTTTAGGCTGTGAATATGTGATCTTTATATTTTATTCCCATCATCATGATATTTGAAATGTCCTGGAAAATGATCTCTGAAAAAGAGTGGGAACCCTGTAACATCATTTCAAATATATAATTAAATAACAAATAATAAATATTAAACTGTAACTATGCTTCCACTATTCGAGCTCGCTGATTGGTTTAAGAATAAACTGCCAATTTATCTTAGATATTTTTGCTGCATATGCTACAGAACAACAGCGGTTGTGCCAAGCGATGCCAGCCCGATTTGTTTTCTGTTCATTGCCAGTTCATTCAATAAAGACAGTTAACAATCTAGCTTCTGAGTACTAAGTTATTAACCCAACAACAGCGGTCAGTTAATTTTTTTGCAGCGGGCCGTGCAAACATATGTGTTTGATTGTGTGGGCCGCGAGTTGAAAAAGTTTGGGAACCACTGCTCTATGGTTCTAGTTGAACACGTTAGTATTCTTTTCGTTCTTGAATTATAAATCAGGCTGCTGGATATTATATGGCAAACGAATTATATGATTATGCTAACATTTTTTTATCCGTTGCATAATTCATTAAATAATAATATTTAGAATATTGCTTATTTAGTTTTCTTGTAAAGTGGAACCCAATGTATTGTACTGGAATGTACATATATTTAAAGATGTTTTTCATCAAAGCAACATGGGATTAATGCCCATATATTTATTATTAATGTGTTCATTATTTAAAACAATATATTGGTAACACTTAAAAGGCCTATTAGTTGAAGGTGCTGTATGTAGGATTGACACCGAGTGGTTGAACTAGGTATTGCAGTCCAAATTCAAAATATTGGAGATGTTTTTTTTCACGCGCTCATTCCTCTTTAGACTTTAAATACACGCAGGTTGTCAGATTGACGATACCTACAAGAACGAGGGCTGAAATGACATATGCTGTGTTTTCCGCCAACTGGCAACCCGGGGTGCTGAAATACAATTGGGTAAACTAGCATCGGGCGGGTTTCACAAACCAAAACAGAGATTGAGATTCTGGCCCGGAACGCACATTTTCAAAGGAGAATAACTGATTGTAGCATCGTTTTTCAGATAAACAAGTATGTTAACTTAGCATGTTTCTTAAATATCTGCAAACATATGATATTTTTATGCTTTCATAGAGTCAGAAACTTACATACAGCACCTTTAATGTCGGTTAAAGCATTTTAACTAACAATGAGCAATACATTTATTATAGTATTTATTTATCTTTGTTAATCTTAAGTAATACAACTGATGATTGTTAGCTCTTGTTAGCTCAGGTCCATTAAATAATATTAACAGATACAACTTTTAACAATGTATTAGTATATATATATATATGTATATAAAAAGGATTAATAAATGCTTTAGAAGTTTTTTTTAAATTATTTTTAGTTCATGTTAAAGAATATAGGTAACTAACCTTAACAAACAGAGCCTTATTGTATAATGTTACCGAATATTTTTGAATCTATTTGCGGTCCTAATTGTGAGTTTTGTCTGGTTCTTTGACTCTCAGGCCCGGCACGTGGCTCCCAGTGACACGGTGCTGATGTTTAATGTGGCGCTGGTGCTGCAGCGGTTGGCCACGCTGGTGCTGAAGGACGAGAAGAGTAATCTGAAGGCTGTGTTGAGTGCGGTGAAAGAGCTGGAGTTGGCTCACAGGTGTGTGAACTCCAGGACCTCCAGCCCATGACACACACAGCCTCAGGCTCTCATGCCTTTCATAACTTTCTCTTATTGTTCTTCTCACAGGTACTTCAGCTACCTCAGTAAGGCTGGAGACAAAATGAGATTCGACCTAGCGCTGGCCGCAAGCGAAGCAAGGTAGGTTTGTTGTCCAGACGTGTGATATTTGTTCTGAAATTGAAGTTTCCTGATAGAGCATGCCCCACTCAGATCTGATCTGACACCTCCCATTGAAAAGGCATGTATCATATGAAATGTATGTTTTCTCTTTCAGGCAGTGCTCCGATTTGCTAAGCCAGGCTCAATACCATGTGGCCCGAGCTCGGAAACAAGATGAGGAGGAGAAGGAGCACCGCGCCAAACAGGAGCAGGAGAGAGACCTGCTGCGGCAGCAGATGGTGAAAGAACAGCAGGAGAGGAAGAGCAAAGAGGCCGAGGAGCAGAAGAAGCTGCTGGAGCAGAGAGCCCAGTATGTGGAGAAGACCAAGGGCTTGCTCAACTTCTCCGAGTCGATGAAAGCAGCAGCAAAGGAGAAGAAGAAAGGAGGCAGTGGACGGGTGAGTTTAACCACTTCAACACTCTTTTTCACACCCTGTCTTTTTTAAAATGTAATGAAATGTTCATGTACTTGTTGTCTTAGCGCAAGAAAGGAGGCGACTTTGATGACTTTGTCAACGATGACTCTGATGAGGATCTGCCGATCAAGAAAAAGAAGAAGAGGAAAACTGAGAGTGGCAGTGAAGTGGAGGACGCCGGGGAGGATGGAGAGAAGAAACCCCGTAAAAAGAGGAGGAGGTAAACACTAATAACAACATATGATGTTTTAGATTTGTAGGTAACGTCTCCAGTAGTCTTCATTTCAGAGGATCATGATGCAATTACAATATGCCAATCATAAACTAAAATATAAATTATTATGTAATATATAACACTTGCATGATTATATTATAATAATATTTTTTTAAATGGAATATTGGTGCATTTGTTTCATAAAAGGTGCGAAATGTGAGCTTATTTATTTATTTTGCATCTAAATAAATAATTATGAATTATATAAATTTAGTTGTTAAACATGTGTATTAAAAATGTTGTGTTTTTTTTTTTTTTCTTCTTCTTCGGAACACCTGATTGACATGAGTTAAAACTGGTTTATTCTGGGTCAGGCTGAGTCTCGGTGTGTTTCTCTCGTTGTTTCCTCAGACCAGCTAGAAGAGAAGATGAAGGTTCAGATGATGAGGAAGGAGGCTCAAGGCCTAAAAAGCAGCGCAAGCCGAGAGAGCGCAAGAGGATCGAGAAGGTAGCGATGCTCTGAGCACTTAACGTGAAAGCTTGACCTGGATGTTGAGATTTAGTTCTAATTGCACTTCTCTGGTTTAAACCCAAGCCGGAGCGCATGCCGCCGTCTCTTAAAGGGAAGATCAAGTCCAAGGCAATCATTTCATCCTCTGATTCCTCCTCCGATGAGGATGGCCTGAAAATAGCAGAAGACAGGTGAGAGACGTCACTTGAGTTTGCTCCAGCTGAGATTTCTCAATATCTGTTTTGGAAATGCGTGTTATCGAGCTTATTGTAAACAATTCATCCATGCATATTTCATTAAATAATCTCATAATCTTTAAACAAAATATAACTGGATCTTCCAGTGAAATGTCAGACTTTTCTCTGGTGATGTAAAAAAAAAAAAAAAAAAAGAAACATTGTAAAAGAATGCAAACATTTATATGGACTCCCTAGCTCTCTCTTGTGCCCCTGGACCCCAGTTTAAAAAATCTGGATACTGTAAAAAATGACTTAAATATGTGAACCTGGATCACCAAACCAGTAATAAGTGTCAATTTTATGAAAATGAGATTTATGCATCATCTTAATGCTGAATGAATAAGCTTTCCATTGATGAATGGTTTATTAGGATCGGACAATATTTGGCCGAGATGCAACTATTTTAAAATCTGGAATCTGAGGGGTGCAAAAAAATCCAAATACTGACAAAATTGCCTTTAAAGTTGTCCAAATTAAGTTCTTAGCGGTGCGTATTACTAATCAAAATTTAAGTTTTAATATATTTACAGTAGGAACTTCAAAATATCTCCATGGAACATGATCTTAAGTTAATATCCTAATGATTTTTGGCATAAAAGAAAAATCTATTATTTTGACCCATACAATGTTATTTTTGGCTATTGCTACAAATATTCCCCAGCGACTTAAGACTGGTTTTGTGCTCCAGGGTCACATATTATTTTGAAAACAGTTAATTTCTGTTCATTTACATTTAACTATATATATACCACTTTCATTCATGTGTTCACTTATTTTAAAGGGATATTTATGTATAATTTTAAATATTATTAAAAAAAATTTTTATTAATTTTTCATTTATTAATTTTTTTTAAATCAACACTTTTTTTCTGTAAACATATAAAACCTTTCCTTACGAGCTCATCTTATTCTACCTTTTCATCTTTTTGACTGAAGCACACACACATCTCAAAATCTAATCAAAAACCTAGTCCCCATCCTGTGTTGTTTTCTTTGACCCGAATGCACGTCACAATTCAGTTTCATTAAGAATTTATTTATTCCTCAAACGGTCTGTTTTATGTCTAGAAACCCCAGGGACAGCGGCTCTGGTTCAGACGACGACGACGTAGGCCACAGGAAACGCATCGCTTCTGACAGCGATTCCAACGAGGAGCGTAACCGGTCGGGCAGTGAGGCCGGCAGCCCCCAGCGCTCTGGACGCTCAGACGAGGACGAGTCTGGCAGCGATCGCCCGGTGAAGAGGAGGAGACCACAGCAGCAGTCCGACTCGGAGCAGTCAGACAACGAGAGCAAGAAGAGCCGCTCTGACGACGAGTCTCAGGTCGGATCTCCAGCCGCCGCTTCAGATCGAGGCTCAGAGACCGAAGGCTCTCCGCAGAGGTCCGATAACGACTCTGAGCCGGAGG
Source organism: Carassius carassius (assembly GCF_963082965.1). NCBI lineage: Eukaryota > Metazoa > Chordata > Actinopteri > Cypriniformes > Cyprinidae > Carassius > Carassius carassius. The sequence continues at coordinate 39,233,277 of NC_081757.1, read as the reverse complement.
GGTCCAACAACGAAGCCTCCAACAGAGGATCTGATGATGACAGTGACTGAGTTTGAGGAGGAAAAAGAAAAGCCTTTGTTCTTGTAATGTTCAAATCATAGTACGTAGTTATGTGTCTTCCTGGATAATGTTTCTCTTATTTTACACAATATTTTATTTTCAGTTCAGTCTTTTCAGGAAGAAATGCTTTTTGTTGAGCGTTACAGCATATACTCTGCTCTGTAGTCTAAAGGGACAATCACAAGCTGTGATTCGGAGTTGGTGTACAATATGAAATAAAAAGTATTTTGAACATTTTTCTAGTTTGTACTGAATGATTTAAAATATGGATCATCCGCAGCCAAATGTCTTTAATGTCACTTGCTGAATAAAGAAACATTAATGTCTGAAATATTTTTAAACCGTACTGTAGATGCAACTTAATCTGCAAATTTGACACTTATTTTTTCATTCTTTATTAGAAAATGTTTCCAACATGGCATCAGTAATACAATAACAGCCTACCTATGGAAAGCATTTCACAATATGAATGAGATACATAAGAACTGCAGAAAAACAAGATCGTTGTGAACCACTTTAAAAATTCCATTACAAAGCATCATTAATAGGGCATCTCATATACCGTTACAGTATATCCTCTTAAAAACAAAGCACTTTCTTAGAATTCATTTCTAATTAAGGATTTTAAGCATTGTTTTCTTCATTCCTGAATAGTGAGACATTTCCAATTTAAAAAAAAGTGACAATGAACTCAACCGATTCAAGAAAAAAAGCGGAGCTCAGGCCCTGAGCAAAAAAAAGAAAAGAAACTTAACACTGAAGTGTAACCGTTAGTGTTATCAGCTAGAATTGAAAAACCTCTCCATAAACTCCCAATCCAGAAAAAAAAAATCCAGCATTGTTTATTTGTACATCATGGTTTCATTTTGAACTGGAGGATGGCCTTCAGTAAACAAGTCGGATGACAAATGTTCTTTGTTCCACAGATACATGCCCAATCACACATGAATTAAGGCCAAATAAATGCTGGTGTGTAACTTTATTGAAAGCAACAGTGGTACACCGAACATTCAGAGCTCTTACACTGTACAGTAACACTATTTGTTGTCCTACCTAATGATAAAGCTTTGATTTCCCCCTCATGATTAAATAAATATGTTTAATACCCATCATGGCACAACACTGTTAGGTTGTAAAACAGTGATTTGTATATTGAACATCCATACCAAATTTCTATTCTTGTTTCATCTTTATTTTACCAATTAAAATGCATTAAAAAAAAGTAGACACTTCTGTTTGGATCAGATTGATGCATCTAAACAAACTGTGTTTGGTAATCCCTGAACATGCCGTAAAGAAAAAAAAACAATTCAAGTATCAGCTTGACAAGTAGTGGAGGGGCTGGGAAAAGAAAAAAAAGAAAACAAAAAGGCTGCATAATTTCATCTCTCCCACATGGCTTAGTTCATATTTATAAAAAAAAAAATAGGAGGGGAAGTAAAAAAAAAAAGAGATTTTACAATCATAACTGGAAAGTAAACCATTTTTCCCATTTCACAGACTCGAGCACCTTTCAGATCTGGAGAGTTTTCGTGAGACTATCACACTACTGTGAGGTATGAACAACGCATCCACTAAACACGTTATGGTAACCAATGACTACTGAGGATTCCTTGCAACAAACAAAAGTGAAATATTGCAGCGACTCAAAATATGACACGGAGCAAAAGTGCATTTCTATAGTTTTGTGCTGAAATGAACAGCAGCAGAAAAGGCTCTTGCAAATACATGTTCTTAAAAGCAAAAATATATAAAAAAGGATGCCGTTTTAAGCTGCTAAAACCATTTATCTGTGGTGGGTCTGAACAGACGCTAGTCATTACATGCTTTAAACAATGAGGCCAAAGAGAAGCCTGAATAATACGTTGGCTTGACACTGCAGGAAACAGCAGCGTGGGATGGAGTGCAGCGGGTGAAAGGAGAGATGGTGTAACGAAACGTCAAGGCTTTGGCTGGTTCTTTAGTCAGCTTCCTCCTCAGACTCCTCCTCTTCTGCTGTCTCCAGCCAGGTGAGCCACTGGTTCACCTAAACCGGGAAAAGAGAGAATAAAAGTAAATGTGTCTTTCAAAAGAAATGGTGTGTAACCGTTTAATGCAGTTAAGATAGTTACCTGGAACAATGCTTTTCCTTTCCCTGGAAACTCCTGTGTAATATCTTCTTTCCACGCTAGGAAGGCCTCTTCTTCGATTATCTCCATATCATAGAAGTAGACAAAGTAGCGCAGTAACATTCCTAAGGAGATGAGACACCATTAAAAACGGGAAAACGAGCATTTTCTCTGACTACTTCAATTCCAAGTCTTGGTAAACCATCTCCAGGGTTCCCAAATTTTAGGCCAATGACTTCAAGCATTCTGTATTTAAAATATATACAATGTAATAATAACAACAACAATTATTATTAGGGGAAGTAACTATTTTCTCAAAAAATAAAAAAAATCCTTAGGGAATTCTCTTAATTTAAAGTCAGAAGATTTCAAGCCGTACCTTTGGGGAAAGCATGGGCGTTGCAGTGGACTTGTAGCGCATAGAGTGCACTGACTTGTAGGTCCACGTGATCATGCAGGAACTTTTGCATCACCGGTTTGAAGGCAAGTAGCAGCTGCTTTTCCTGGTCGAGCTGCTCTTTCGTAGGTGCTGATAATTGGTCGTCTCCTTCAGTGGAACACATCTCGTGGAAAATGTACTGCAAAAAGCTAGATGAATTTTGGGAGGGTTAACCAAGTGTCCATATAACAAACTTTCAGTCCATTTATTTACAAGAAAGGTTTGAGCCAGCAGGTCCATCATCATACCTGGTCATCAGAATGTTAACGAAACCCTTATCAGTGTGCAGTTTTGGAGAAATGTTGTCCTTGATCCACTTGTAGATGGTTTGCGGGGCAGGATCCACTTGGATTTGTTTCAGCAGCTCCTTCTCCAGCTTCATCAGAGGGAATAAGAAGCTCAGCCCTTTCCCCTCCAGAATCTCCAACATACGATCTTTGTTTTGATCTATTTCTATGGGCAGAGACAGGAATATATGATTATATTAATGTTCTATTATAAAAAGTGACCGGATTTGTTAGGGTTTAACAAATCTGGCAACTGAATTTTCAATTTCGGCAAATCAGATTGAGTCCAAAACAACTATTAGAAGGCCAAAAATCTATGTTCGTAATGGTTACATTTAAATAAGTGCTTTTTTCACAGCCCATGGATAAACATCAGCTGTGTGGATGCTAGGTCTGGGTTGACCAGAGCTTTTAGTCTATCTTCACTGAACATTATTTGCAGCTCATTTAAAGTTAACTGTGTATATGTCAACTGGGTTACCATTCTAAAAGCATAAATACATACTAATGTTAAGTTGATTAACTTAACTTCTCAATTTAAGAGGCATGGAAGTATGTCCAAACAGGGAGGAAAACAGAAGCCCATACCTGGCAGCATCTTCTGCATGTTGACCTTGCTCTGCTGGAAAAGGTCGGTCAACCACTCCCGATCTTTCATTTTGGCCATTTGCTGCAAGCAGAGGAGGAAGAGAGGAAAGTGCATGCCGTTCTCCAGGGGGTGGGCCAACTCTGCCATGCTCACAAGCTCAGCAATGATCGCCCGGGCAGCGAACTGAGCCAGGTAAGACTTCACCAAGGGAACATCCAACTCGATCTTGGGACACTGGTCCAGAACATTGAGGAAAGCCTGTAAGATGATGTCATTTGAGGAAAGGATGAGTTCCCGTTTCAGTCGAGATGCTGTGAGGGTGAACTTCACTGGTGTAAAGCGTTTACAAACCTGCATAAAGTTCTCCCCCGTGACCAGTCCCTCCATCCGGAGCGTGTTAATCAGAGTGCTGACATGCTCTCGGTCCTCATCTGGGCTCTCCAGTGAGCAGATGATCATCTTACTCAACATCTCAGGCAGGAAGTGTTTGGGAGCTTTCATCTCTCGCACCCCATTCACCGCATTGTTCATGTGTTTGCTGCTCAAGTAAGCGGTCACAACATTCTCCTGCAAGCAAAGTCAAGGAACAGCTCACTCAAAAGTCTGATTGAACTTTTTCAATAAGACATTAAGTGGAACATACGGTCATCTTAAGCAGTTCCTCCTTTGCAGGAGGTGGCTTCTTAATCGTCTTCTGTGGCTTCTCCTGAATTGGAGGTGGGTTGGTTTTCAGGCCGAGCTGCGGTGGCTACAAACAAAAGAAAGGGTTAAATCCATCTTCAAAATAAGAAATATGGCATTTTGTTCCAATTGCATGAGCTACAGTACTCCTCACCTGTCCCAGCGGAGGTGTGGATGTGCGTGGAGGTTGAGCACTTGGAGGAATCATGGTAGGTATCTGCGGCTGCAACTTTGGCATTTGGTTTTTGTTCAGAATGAATGACTGAGCAGGTCTCAAGCTAATCTAAAACATGAAGATGTCATCATTAATCCTACAAGATGAAAAACACTTCTCTTCAAATTAAAACCAGACTATAATAAATGAAAAAAATCATTTATACCTCATCCGCATTCAGCTGTCCTTTCTTAAAACGTGGTGGCATATCCTTGGACTGAGCTTGCTGTTGAGATGAATGAGTCTGGCTCTGGAAAAGCAGATTTTGCCCCTTTGATCAGAACAGAAACACTTGTTATTAGCACTAATATATTATTGAAGTCCTGAAGCATTAGTTGTTTGGTGATTGGGCATTCACCTGGTTGGATTTCATGAAAGGCTGGGGTGCAGGGGCCATGTGGCCTCCGTGACCGTTGAAAAGAGGGTTAGTGCGACGGCCCATGGTGGGAGAATACCTGTCCTGAATGACCCCAGGGCCAGTACCAATCCCACTGCCTATAACCAGACAACAGAGTTATTAAGCTGGCAGTGAGCTATAGAGCAAATCCAGTCATGCACGACCTGTCCCAGAAATGTCAACGCACTTCAGGACATACCTGGCATCTGCCCAAACATATCCGCTAATCCCCCGAGAGTTTCTCTGTCAGGTTTCATTCTTGTCGGCAAGAAAGGACTTTCTTGAAATAAGTCAGTCCTCATTCCTTGAATCATCGGTGGAATAAAAACACCCAAATCCTGCAAGGAACAAAAGACAACAGATTTTCATATCTGCAAGCCTTTTCAAGCCACAGACATTTTTGCTTCACACCTATAAACCCCTAAACTGCTAAAAAGTGAATATGTCAGCTGATAATTTCTTGAAATCAGTAGTTTAGTTTTTGGAAAATTCTGATATTAGAATAGAACTGCATAATAAGGAATCAATGTTGCTTTGAAACAGCAATGTCTATGGTAACATTTTAAACTGTAAAAAGTGACTTAAACTATTTCACACAACAACAGGCCAGGGGGGGGGGGGGGGTGGGGGGGGGGTTGGGGTTTTGATAACTTGCAATATGATTGTTTTAAATTGTCAGTGCCATTCAATGTAAATGTATCTTGTGAATATTTTTCCCATATTGCAAAAATCAGTTCCTCAGAAAACAGTTCCCTTTAGATATACTGATATATTCAGATATCACATAACTCAAACCCCCATCCCTAAATGACAGGTCCTCAGATTTGCATAAATTGTGCAAATGGCCCATTTCATTGTCAAAATAGCTTATTTCACAGAGACACAACGAGTTCTAATGTTAATGCACTCGAATACTTTTAATGTTTACACTGCAAATCCAGAACTCTAAAAGGTCAAACGATAACTGACGGGGTCTCACCTTTACTGCATCCTGACGGATCTGGTTGATAGTCTTAGGTCCATTATCAATAAAAGCTTTCCGAGGCACCCAGTTGTTCTCACGCAACTCCACTGTATCCTGAAGCAGGAAACGAATCCGAGCAGGCAAGTCCTTGTTGTTCATTAAGGATAGCATACGGCCGAAGTACTGATCCATTAAAGACTGCGAGACAAAGGGGTGTTAGGAAATACCACGGTCTTAATGCACCCAAAGTCCTGCTAGTCTTAAAGCAGCTTACCTTGGCTTTCTCATGATCTAGTCTTGGCCCCACAGTTCTCATTATCTGACAGAGGCACTCCAAATCCTCCCCCATATCCTTAAGTTGGACTCTTTTCTTCTTTTCCAGAAGCTTCAATTAGGAGAGTTCAAATGCAACACCATTAGGTTGGAGATCAAGAAGCTGACATGAATATTTCAATCGAGGATTTATGAATAACTCACTGTTTTGATGCATTTATGAAGGATAGACTCGTGAATGAGATCGAGTTTGCCAAGTTCTCCGATAAATTTGATGTTTCCCAGCATTTTGATCTTGGCAATGGCACGCTGCTCTTCCTCCTCAGAGGTGAGAGGGCTGTCAGTTTTATCATAGACTGGTAGAAAAATAAAATAAATCAGAAGTAAAACATCAGAAAATTCAGTATAGCTGCTGTAATAATGTTAACAATTCCATGGTCTACTTACGGTCAACATTTCTGGCACGGTTTTCAAATTCATCTTGAAGTTTGGATATCAGAAGTCTCCTGAATGTCTGTAGGAGCATGACGAAAAAGTGGAATAAATATCCCAACACAGTGCTGTGAAGCTTCTTGCAAATGAAGAGAGGAATTTCTTACTGTGCTCTGCTTTTGTGATGACTGGATCTCTGTTGAGGGGCCGTCAAAGTTCGGAGCATCCTCTGCCAGACGCAGACATAGCTGAGCATATAGCGAGCTATACTTCGGCTCTTCAAGGGCTTTGTCTACAATCTGGTCGAAGTGAACAAATAGTTGAGCCAAGATAATTAAATCAAAAGCATTTCTCACAGGCAAAAAAAAAGGTATTGTATGTAAATGCAGAAAAGACCAGCCACTGTCCTTAAATGTCAATAGCTGTGTTTCCATCCAAAGATTCAAATTTCACTAGTGCGCAAAACTGGAATATAACAAAACATTTGCAAATAAAGCACCGTTTCCATCCAACAAGTCATAGAAAAGAAAAAAAAGTCACTTCCTGACAAATTGGCACTAAATAAGAGATGCTGTGAACAAGATCGGTCTGCTGCTAGTCTTGTGTCATAACGAAAATTCACATGACTTTTGATGTGCATAGAAGAATATATTCTGTAAATGTGTTTCCATCTTAGTTTATGCATTTTTTTTCTTATCGGATAAAGTTTATCCTAATCAAATGTGCGCATAAGTTTAAGCAAATTTTTAGAATTTTGGCACTTTCCATCTTGGTTTTTTTTCTCCCCTGCCATTTTCAAAAATGCTCCAAATTGGTGGATGGAAACATAGCTAGTCAAGTAATTAATATTAACCTTACTATCTCTCGATCTATCTATCTATCTATCTGTCTATCCATCCATCCATCCATCCACACACACACACACTAGGGCTGCACAATATTGGAAAAAAACTCACATTGCAATTTTTTTTCTGCAATATATTAAGAAACAAATAATACACCAGATGACTTAAATAGCTCTATTTGAAAAATAATCAATGATTGGGTTGATTTTGTAGGCAAGCAAATCAGTATAGAAAATAAACATTATAAGCATAGATACATAATGGAACAATGATACAAATTAAACCGTGCTTTATGTTTTTTTAGATAAATCTAACAGTATTCAGGTACTGAAATTGTATAATCAAATGTAAAACACTGTAGTATTCACTGTATAAATTAAATGTTATGAATTGTGTTAAAGCTACAAAATAGATTTTTTTCCATGCGTTTTGTTGTTTGATTAACATGACACAAAGCAAGAATATATGTGCTGTGAACCAATATACTGTTACACATACATTTTTTTTTCTCTCAATTGTTTACTTTCATCTAAACCATAAGCAAGTGTCTTTACAAGGATACTTGCAGAGACATGCATTTTGACAATTTCACATGCATTCGACATTTCAGGCAAAAACAGAATTCAGTGTTCACATGCATCTGCACGGCTCTCACCATTTCTACACCGGACACTAGTGGTGCAGCGTGACAAAATACCATAGGCTTGAACACATAAGCAGTGTGCGGTCTACACTGGAGGCAGCACGATACGACAAATCCCAGACAGTAAACTGATGCCACTGTCTATTTATGACATTTTTATGATTTATTATTGTTATGACGGAACAAAGTTTAAATGATCAAGCCGTCATGTCCGGTGTAGACACAGTGTCTTTGTGTGAGCAAAGAAAAAAAATAGTGTGTTTACAATTGAGCTCTTTCACACTTTCTCATGCTTGAATTGTTTAAAATTGCTTGAAAGTTTAAACCAACAGGACCTAAAACACATGCAAATGATGAACCTTCAGTGTATGACGATTTAACTTTGCAATTAATCCAACAATCACCAGCATTTCGAACCCTGCACCTGATCCATACAGAGTATTGATCAGTATACCAAACATTGCAAATTCTGCGGTGTGTATTGTGGATGCGCACATCGCGATTGTGATGCTTAAACGATATATTGTGCAGCCCGAATACATACATCTACACGTTGACATGCTAATTTCATGTGTAAGAAAAGCCATCTCTTTGGTATTAAAGTTGGTATTTTATATATACAGTATTGGTATTGTGGCTCTATCCTACATATATAAAGTGAACAAAACCCTCACCAGCAAGATGATTCCTTTGAGGACGAGCTTTGAATCTACGCCCACATTCAGGAGCTCAAGGCATAGCTTGTCAAACTTTTCAGGGGTCAGTTTATTAAGTATGCTACGAAAAAAAAACAAGCAAAATGGTTAGTTCTACAGTGACATCCATTGTCACTGGTTCTTAAAAAGCTAATTCAAGGACATTTGCAACCAAGAATATTCAAATCCAGGAATTAATGTTTTTTAAAGCTAATTTTCACAGCAGGACAAGAGTGTGTTCTGCTTCATCTCTGCAGTGGTGAGTGAGAAGATTCATTTCAGGCTCTTACCCTCTCACTTTTCTGAAGATTGCATCATGTCGTTCTTTTTCATTGGAGGAGTTGACATCTCGTCTAGTGCTTCGTGAAGGAACCCATCTCTGAACGCTAGGCCCTGGGGTTTTCCCCAGGAACTCGCTAGAAAACAACAATGCAGAGTCATTGGTTTTGTCAAAGCTTTAGTGACTTAAATGTTAATCATAAAATGTGCCAATCAGAAAGGATTCTGGCACCACCCGTATATGACAAACACTTTAATGCCATTTTCTCACATGAGGTCAACACCTCAGGTTCAGAACAAGCTACTTATGTCTACATTTAAAACATGTAAGACTTGTAAAACAATATTAAGAAGTAAATCTTTTCTTTCCAATTGACCTATATCCATGCGAAAAGGCTCAAACCAAAGGCGGACTGGACTTGATTTTGTCTATCAGGAATTGATTGGCGAGTTGTTATTTGCCATTCCTGCGATCTCTTGAGTAACAGACTGCTGGGAAGGAAAAGTTACGCAATGATGTACAATTCAGAGAACGGATGTTATTGCGATTAAAAATTAAAAAGGGGATATACAGTTAAATACAAATAAATGAATACATTTATAAAACACATTACATAAAAAGAACAGTGAGTTTAGATTTCATGGTGACTTCACCTAAATTAATTTTTCTTTAGACAAAAAAAAAAAGCTACAGTAAAATGTTCCATTTTTTGTTGGTTGCTATTCAGAGTCAACAAATCCTCCCCCAACTTTCACAATCAACAAGTCCTCAGGAAATAACGCAACGATTATGTAATGATGGTCACTGATATAGAAGACAGCAATACATTTAAATGAGCCAAACGGTCAATAAACAGGCGCATTCAAGGATCAAAACTTGAAGTTCATTTTGATTCATGTTACGTTTCACGACAACGATGTAATCAAAAACAGAAACGTTTTTCGCTTGCGTTTAAAAAAAAAAAAAGTTTCCCATATACACATTTTAAAAATGATTCTCGTTTACACATATCTGCGAAATACGCAGTATTATGTATGTCAAGCCAGTAGTTGGCACTGTAACCTGTAACTAAGTAAACCGTACCTGTAGGGAAGTGATAATTAGATGATGCGTCTCCAGTGTGGATTGTAATATTAAAGATAAATTCACACTTTGCTGAAGAGGCATTAGCAAACTCATGAGCAGAAACAACAGTACCATACTCCACCGTAGTTGTGCATGGTTGTTCGCATTTGCTTTTAAAGTCGAAATGTACTGCGCATGTCTACATACCTAACATGTACTACACACGTGCATGACGTCACCATTTTCAAAGATTCCCGTATTGGGTGTTTACACAGAAACCATAACACTGGCATTTTCACTTGCACTTTGCACAGTTCAAAGAAGATTTGTCTTGTAAACGGCCCCTCAGACACGACCAAAAGAGATATCCAAACCATTTTTTACTTGACAATTAGTCGATTTACATTTTAACAAACGAAGGGTCTATTCTTCAATTCACGTACCTGTTGCCGACAGACTTGGGATAGTGCTGAGGTGCACCCCTACCTCCTCCTCCGCCCGAAGAAGCACTATAAAAGTGAAAGTTCATATCGCAAGTTTTCTTTAAATGACTGGAACTCATTTTCCAATCCATATTCCCCACATCCCACAAATTCATATATGAAATACTGAGCTCTCTCTGACCATAAGCTTAATTAAAAGCTACCAATATACATCTTATTAACCACATCAACTCTGGGGACCCACCGGTGGGTCCAATATTGCATATGTCTAATTCTCAAAAAAATCAAAATAACAGTTGAAGTGGTTAACTAAACCTTAGGTATATTACCGATCTTCTGAAAAGGCACAGGTGTGTAATAAAAGTGAAGTGTGTACCTGAAACGAGAAGCACCCCCCTCTGCGATCACACTCTCCACTTTGGCGGCTTGACAATGAAAGATCCTCAAAAAGAATGAGAGAGAAAGGGTGGGGTGTAGAAACACGGGCTAAAAGAGGAGAAAAACACTTCATTTAAATACATTCACAAAACAAGTCGAAGTGACAAGCATTTAAGTTCAACTGAAATGTATAGGAGAGCTAAAATGGCTCTTAAATCGCACTGAAAAGTTGACAATGCGGATAAATGTGAAGAACTGAACTGCCATCAAATCTGAACAAAGCGCAAGGCCTCTGCCATGAGCTCAGGTTTCACAAAAGAACATTGATTTATTAATTCAAGTGGCAATGTAACTGGGTACTTAAAAAAAAAAGTTCACGGTCAGTTAATAAAGACTACATACGGACGGTTTAAATAAGGGTAACGTTATATTTTATGATAAACAATAACGTTAACTCGGTTGTTGTCATGGTGCTGTTTGTGCATTAGCATTAAGACTAATTATCTCAGAAGAAAACGGACAAGATCTAGACATTCAGTGTTTAAATTAAACTCAAACAAGTAGAAACCAAAACCAGGCATTAAGTGTAATAGCGGGTCACGTGGAAGAATTATATTCGTTGTTTTATGGTCAAACGGGCGGTTTACCGGCAGAGAACAGCTGATCTAATAACCGGCCGCCATTTCCTCATTAAGGATCATAAAGCGAGTCAGCAGAGCACTATTATTAACATATAAACACACAGCCGCTCACGTACAGCGATAAACCTCTGGTGTTAACTCGGTAAGGGCGCTCGGTTCACCGGTAGCACGGAATGTAACGTTAACGTCTAGCGAATGTAGAAAGAAGATGCGAGCAATCGGAGCCATTTTACAGCAGCAGCACAGTGCTAATGTACATCAGATTAGATCAATCTTACCTTTTCTAAAAGAACTTCAGCTTTGATGGTGTGGGGATACCAAAAAAAAAAGAAAAGAAAAATAGATGAGGAAAAGAAAGGAATTGTATATAAACGTGATTAATGATATGGTTTTAGAGCAGTGCGCCTTGAGGTGACTGGACGCACCGGTGTGAGGAGGAGAACTGTGAGCTGACGTCACGAGCAGACGCGACTTTATTCACTGGACGCGTCAGACCTGCTGGAGGGTACGTACGTCATCGTCATCAAGTTTCGCTGCATCTACTAGTGATGGGAAGTTCGATTCTTTTCCGCGAACCGGTTCTTTCGGACGGTTCGATTCAATAAACCGGTTGAAAAAACCGGTTCACCGGTTCTTTTACGCTCGACGTAATGACGTCATTGGCGATGACGTAATGGCGTCACGTCTATCAAACATTCAAATATATAAAGTCAGTAATCATAACTTTAGTCAGTTAAAAACCTCATAATCATGAAAAGTTTACAATTAAGTTTTGCAACAACGCACCCAAATACAGTAACAGCAATAATGTGCATATGAGGATTTAAGTCTTGAAGATATAAAGTAAATAAATTATGTGTCATCAGCGCAGAAACCACTATACATAAACCATTGCGATGTATTTGTTATTAAATGGACTTACGTTTGGCCAGATTGCACCTTCATTCAAGCCCTCGGTTTACCCGCGCTTATAACATTAGCACAGAATCAGTTCAGAATCAAATACCAAAAGAATCAGTTCGGTTCAGACGCGCTGTGAGTCAGTCGGCTTCACGCTGAATCACGCATGCGCAGTATCATCAGCTCCTCTGTTCTCAAAACGGACACGTCCGAAAGAAACGGTTTTGGTTCAGTGTACTGATGATCCGAAAACCGATGCAACCGGTTCTTGACTCGAGAACGAGAATCACTCTAACCGGCACGTGCTGCAGTTCAGTATCATCAGCTGCTCTACTCGTGTTCATGTTCTGTTTACTACAAACTCAATTTGTGAATGTGTCATCATTAACTATAAATACAGTACACATATTTCATAAATCATCCCTTATTCCTATTAAACATAGAGTCTTTAGAGTTCTTAATTATTGTCCAACTTCCCTGAAACCCCCTCTGGCCTATTCATAATCTACAATATACAGATTAGAAACATTCATCTTAAAAAAAAAAATAATAATAATAATAATAAAAATGTATATAGATCTTTTATCACACTTTCCGAAATACTTTACACGCATGCGCAGTAGCATCAGTTCATCGGTTCTCAAATCGGACGTGTCCGAAAGAAACGGTTTTCGTTCAGTGTACTGGTGATCCGGAAACCGATCGATGCAACCGGCTCTTGACTCGAGAACGAGAACTGCTCCAGCAGAGGGCGTGTTCGTTCGTCATCTGGCTCGGCTCGGTGTTCATCTTCAGTTCGGTCTAAACAGCAGTTCAGTCAGTGTACTGTTTGAGTAAATGAATTACTCCGGGATATTGGTTTATTCTGACTCAGAGGGAGTGTCAGTCACGTTAAAAAAGTTAACATCTTAAGTAATTTGTGGATTAATGCTTATTGGAGACGTGAACCGTTTCAAACGATTCAGTTCGATTTGGTGAACTGGTTCAACCGGTTCACTATGAAGAGCCGGTTAAATTGAACGATTCGTTCACGAATCGGCCATCACTAGCATCTACACTGGACAAAAAATAAGGAGTGGATTTTGATTCACCTCAGTGACTCGAGTCTTTCGAGCCATCGAAAAGATTCACTGATATTCATTCCTTTCCCCGCAGTTTATGGTTTACCTCGTTAACTCGGCATTCTTCTCTAAAAGTTATAATCACGATTTATTCATCCACTCATTCGATGTATTTCTATATTTATTTAAAGGAACATTGCATAGGTTCTGAAATGTCTAACCGTTACTGACACCAGTGGCCGTTAGAGGAACTGCAGCCAGTCTCATGCTCGTTCTCAGTGCGCACGTTCTTTTTTTTTTTACTTACGTGGAATGTCCATGGGTGTCTGAATTGTGCTGGAGGCTGGTCGCTTCTTTCCATCGCAGAGTCCATTTGAAAACTCTATTGCCGCTGCTTACTATAATGGCTGGCGTACCGTACGGTTGTAAGTTCAAGTAGACGAGAACGCGCATGACGTCACATTTTGTGAATTTTCGCGCCAATTCGGGCCGACTCCTCCGCACACAATTGAGCCTACAGGCTGATAGAGGCAACCGTGGTGGACAGTCGAGGTGTCATTCTTTTTTTTTTACATCATGGTTGGCTCATACATGTACAAATGAAAACTCTATCTTAAAGATTTTTTTAAGTAAAAATCTCCACATAGCTCCTTTAAGCCTTATTTTTAATAAAAATGTCATGATTGGATCTTCCGACCGACAAATTTCATTTCAAGTAATTTAATCATTAACCGATTCGTTAACGTCGACTGAACTTCAACTGAAACAAATCCAATTAACTTTATCATATTAAATCTACTAAGAGACAAAAAAGGTTTAAACACCACAAGCGTTTTCGCCCATCTGCGTTTTTCATCTATTTTGTTAAATGCTGGGAATGAAATGACTCATAATATAATTACTATTAGCAGACAGGCTGCTGCTGAACACTGCTGAGGGACGCACACACTGTAAAAAATTCACCTGCACATTTTCTAGTTTATGAAACCTTTAGAGTCGCAAATACTAAAAAAATTCAATTTTCTTCATTCTACATAAAACTCCTTGTTAGACCAACAAAATTACCCCAAATGTTGCCACAACTAGTCAAACAAAGTTGTCTGAACAAAGAATTTAATACTGTTGAAATGTTAAGGCTTTGTGAGTTCCCAGCATGCATTGCAGATGCATGAATAAACTCTGCAGTTACTGTTATAGGATTATTGTTTTTATATTTGTTTTCTTAATTTAACTTTTTGTCTTGTCATTATTGTTAGTTGTTTGTTGTACTTGATATAAAGAGCTCATCTTTTAATTTTTTTTTTGATTGGCATCGTTCTTGATGTTTGTGTGATGCCTAGAGTATGTTTGACCACTTACAGTATGCTTATTTCTTGGATATTTTAGTCTTGTAATGTATCTTATAAACAGAGACAATGTTGTCTACTTATTAGACTAACTCATCCAACTTATCAACAATTTAAATCGGCCGATTTGATCTCAAAGAATCATCATAGTCCGAAAGTCTTACTCTGTGCAATAAATTCTGTTTTACATCCTGTATTTCCAACGATCGTTAAAAATGCGGGGAGGACTTTTTTATGGATAAGATTACTGACATTAGAGCTAGTATCTCTAATTCTCCCCTGGTTCCTGGCTAAACTTTTTACTGTTGGCCAAAGAACCATGTTTGAACTTGTTACAGTTCCTGTGGCTCAGTGGTAGAGCATTGCGTTAGCAGCGCAAAAGATTGTGGGTTCTTATCTGTTAGAGATTGTTCAGCACCTGAAATCAGCCTTTTGCTTTCTTGATGTTATTCCTCCAGGTCTGTTAATTCAAGTCTGGGATGTGGTGGGTTCCTTGATCAAGTCTATAGTGAGTTTTTTTTAGATGGGGTAGTTCCTTATTTCAAGCACGCCTTGTTGCAGCCTCTGAAAAAAAACAAAACAAGCCTGGACCCATCAGTGGTGAATAATTAAAGACCGATTTTTGCTGTGTGACTAGGGAATTCTATATTATCCTCTCAGCTTGTTTTTTCTGGGGTTCCTCAGGGTTCTTGTATTGGACCTGTTTTATTTTTCTTATATAGCCTATGCTCTCATCGATCTGTCAAAAACATGATGTGACACCTAGCTGTATCTTTCTTTGAAATGTGATGATGATTCCAAACCTACATCGTTGCTTATTTGTCTGGAGGAAGTATAGGTCTGGATGTCCTTTAATTTTTGCAGCGAAATGAGTCTAAATCTGAGGTGGTGATCTTTGGTCTATCAAAGGAAAAGCTTGCAATTCACCGTGGTCCCTTAGCCACCAATGTTACAATGCAAGTGTTGAACTCTGGGGGCTTTTTGACTCAGAACCGAAATTTGATAGACAAAGCAATGCTGTGGTTAAAGGTAGTTTCGATTAACTGAGGGGCATTGCTATATTGAAGAGTTTTTATTTTTTATTTTAAAGATTTGCAGACTGCGATACATGCTTTTATTTCATCCAGACTTGACTATTGCAATTCTTTATATTTGGGTCTGTCTAAGAATCTACTTGCTCTTCTGCAAATAGTGAAAAATACAGAGGCCAGACTTCTTATTGGCATGAGAAAATGCTCTAGTGGTAATAATAGTAATAGTAATCTCCGGTGCTGGCCTCTCTGCATTGGCTGCCTGTTGATTTTAGAGTGCAATATAAGGTCTTGCTATTGGTTTTTAAAGGGTTACATGGTCTTGCCCCAGAGTATATCTCTAGCCAGTTACAATGGCACTGTCCTGCTAGACTGCTAAGATCATCTCAGTCTTATTTTGAATGCTCTGAAATCAAGATTAAAGACTGAAGGGGATCGTGCCTTCTCTGTGGCACGCTCAGTGTCTCTGGAATAGCTTCCCTCCTCATATTAGATCCTGTAACTCATTGGAATGTTTAAAATCCTTGCTGAAAACATCTCTAGAGCTTAGAACTGCCCTTAGGGGTGGAGTCTGAGTAGTGACTTGTATTGGATGTGTTCTTATTTGTGTTTGTTTTTTGTGGTAATGTTGAGAGTGTAAAGCACTTTGGTCAACATGTGTAGTGTTTAAATATGCTATAGAAATAAATGTCGATTTAGATGTATTTTTATTTATCTCTCTAATATCTGCATTAGCCTGCATATCAATGGCTCAAACCTTTGTTATTAGCTCTAAAATTACATTTTGGAATTAGCAGCGGAGAGTTTGGAGGGAGGTGCATAAATTAGTTCAACAACAGTTTTCAGGATGGAAACATGACAAATGTTTTAATAAATAAAATATCTGAAATAAAATATCTGAGCAATGTACTGAGATTTTGACTCCAGGCCGTTAATTTTTAGAGAAATAATGCACTCCTTAAGGGGCATTTCCAAGATTCCAGAGCCTATTAATGGAACAGTCTTTTTCTGTTCTCATATGAATTATGAACTACATTCGATTTTCAATGACTAACACAAACCGAATGACTTTGCGCTTATGGAGACAGAGAACATGGTAACGGTTTACACTCACTACGAAATATTTTTGTCTGCTAGGATGGTATTCTATATTAACAGGGAACGGGGGCCCAAAAATTTAATTTGCCAATGTCATGATAAGAGGTAAATCTAGCCCTGTGTGCACCAAAAATATCCGCCACATGCACATGTCCATAAAGTATACATATACTCATCAATAAATTGTGCAACACTTTATGTTTCCAATTAGATGTGATATTTAATTTATTTGACACGGAAAGGTTTTACTTGAGTTCTTGAACAGTTTTCAGGGCACATGAGCTCCTGAACATGTTGGGATTCTGGAATGCTATTCTGAAGCATTATTAGAGATTGTGTGGATTTAGTGTTTGTTAAGGTCATCAAGCTTTGTCATTTTTCAGAACTGGGAGAGTCTTGCACACTTACTGTCTGATGCATGTATGTGCTCTCAAGCGGCCAAGTTTTCTTATTGCCTAACATTATTATAAAAAATCTTGCTATTTACAGAACCTACATTACCTTTAGTGTCTGAATTACTTATTTAGGTTTCCTTCAGGTAAATTAGGCCAGGTTTGCCACTGAGACTAGTCAAGAAGTGGCCCTATTTACCTAATTTCACCACGTTTCTGGACCAAAAAAAGACTGTGGAGCAGGGGTTGGCAACCTACGGCACGCGTGCCAACAGTGGC